>NC_091314.1:14667793-15010293 GCF_038502225.1 Cherax quadricarinatus
GGCCTCCACATCTTACAAAAAATAATAGTGAATATGTAGTTGTAGTTCATTGTTGTGATGTATTATGTTGTTTTTACTACTTAAGACTACAAATGTAACAGATATAATAGTATTTCTTACCTTTAATTGTGGGTGCTGGTGTTTGTGGATGGTTGTGAAGAGAGTGGAGAGTTATGCTGTGTCCCTACTGGGCTGAGGTGGATGGTAGAGGTTCTGGTACTGAAGTTGATGGTTGTACTGGAATATCTAACTTTAGTTAAGTCATTCAGTCAGTCATGTCATTCAGTAAGTCACTCAGTAAGTCAGTCAAGTCACTCAGTAAGTCAGTCAAGTCACTCAATAAGTCAGTCAAGTCATTCAGTAAGTCAGTCAAATCATTCAGTAAGTCAGTCAAGTCATTCAATAAGTCAAGTCATTCAGTAAGTCAGTCAGGTCACTCAGTAAGTCAGTCAAGTCACACAGTAAGTCGGTCAAATCACTCAGTAAGTCAATCAAGTCATTCAGTAAGTCCATTAAGTCATTCAGTAAATCAGTCAAGGTACTCAGTAAGTCAGTCAAGTCATTCAGTAAGTCAGTCAAGTCATTCAGAAAATCAGTCAAGTCACTTAGTAAGTCAGTCAAATCACTCAGTAAGTCAATCAAGTCACTCAGTAAGTCAGTCAAGTCATTCAGTAAATCAGTCAAGTTATTCAGTCAGTCAGTCAAGTCACTCAGTAGGTCAGTCAAGTCATTCAGTAAGTCAGTCAGGTCACTCAGTAAGTCAGTCAGTTCAGTCATTCATTAAGTCAGTCTCATTCAGTCAGTCAGTCAGTCACACGCACCTCTTTTTCTGTGTACATCATAACACTTCATTATGGCTACAGGTTATCTCTTGTCTAATATCTTTGTTTCTTTATTAATTTTAAGACTTAAGTGCTTATCCCTCTTCATGCCACTTTCAGCAACACTAGTATGGCTACTGGGTGTTATGATTGCTTGGCAGATACAAGACATTGTAATTAAAATATCATTATACAATTCACAAACACAGCTGCCTTGTAGGAAAAAAAGACTGGACACATATGAATTATTAACACTGGGATGGTGGAGTGGTGTCAGGGGGTGGCAGAGGATGGTGGGAGGGCTCCCCGGCTGCTCCACAACAAGGCAGCCGCTTGAGCAAAAGAAATATTTTTTCCTTCACACAAACTGAACTGTGTTAAATTAAATATATGATGTGTTACATAAAATTGTGCCGCAATTCTTCAGTCGTGCAATACTCAAATCGTGCCAAATAAACTCGTGCTGAATGAAGGTCTTCTGTATGTGTGTGTGTATATATATATATATATATATATATATATATATATATATATATATATATATATATATATATTCATATATATTCATATATATATATGTATATGTATATATATATATATATATATATATATATATATATATATATATATATATATATATATATATATATATATATATATATATATATATATATATATATATATATATATATATATATATATGCAATGCAAAACAACCACAGTGGTTGTTTTGCATAATTTAAAATCACCTGTTTACTGTGATCTTATTGCATATATATATATATATATATATATATATATATATATATATATATATATATATATATATATATATATATATATATATATATATATATATATATATATATATATATTCTTTCAACACACCGACCGTATCTCACCGAGGCGGGGTGGCCCCAAAGGAAAAACAAAAGTTTCTCCTTTTACATTTAGTAATATATACAGGAGAAGGGGTTACTAGCCCCTTGCTCCTGGCATTTTAGTCGCCTCTTACAGCAAGCATGGCTTATGGAGGAAGAATTCTGTTCCACTTCCCCATGGAGGTAAGAGGAAATAAACAAGAACAAGAACTAGAAAGAAAATAGAAGAAAACCCAGAGAGGTGTGTATATATATGCTTGTACATGTATGTGCATTGTGACGTAAGTGTAAGTAGAAGTAGCAAGATGTACCTGAAATCTTGCATGTGTATGAGACAGAATAAAAAGACACCAGCAATCCTACCATCGTGTAAAACAATTACAGGCTTCTGTTTTACACTCACTTGGCAGGACGGTAGTACCTCCTTGGGCGGTTGCTGTTTACCAACCTACTACCTAGGAGATATATATATATATATATATATATATATATATATATATATATATATATATATATATATATATGTGTGTGTGTGTGTGTGTGTGTGTGTGTATATATATACAGTGGACCCTGCCTTACGATATTAATCCGTTCCTGAGAGCTCATCGTAAGCTGAAATTATCGTTAGCCAAATTAATTTTCCCCATAAGAAATAATGGAAATCAAATTAATCCGTTCCTGACACCCCAAAGTATTAAAAAAAAAAAAATTTTTACCACCTGAAATATTAATTTTAATACACACAAACAGAAGAAGACATGCATAATTACTACTCTACTAAGAATAGAATACATGACACTTACCTTTATTGAAGATCTGGTGATGACTGATGGGATGGGAGGAGGGGAGAGTGTGGAAGTTATTGTTTAGAAGGGGAATCCCCTTCCATTAGGACTTGAGGTAGCAACACCTTTTCCGGGGTTACTTCCCTTCTTCTTTTAATGCCACTAAGACCAGCTTGAGAGTCACTAGACCTCTTTCGCACAACAAATCTATCCATAGAGCTCTGTACCTCCCGTTCCTTTAAGACTTTCCTAAAATGGGCCATAACAATGTCATTGTACAGGTTGCCAACACGGCTTGCAGTAGCTGTGTCAGGGTGATTTTCATCCGTAAAGGTTTGCAGTTCAACCCACTTTGCACACATTTCCTTAATCTTTGAAGTAAGCAAGTTCCTCAATTTCTCTCTCCCCTCCTCTGAAGCAGTTTCCTCGGGTCTGGCCTCTTGCTTTTGAAGATGATCTTGCAGCTCATCAGTGGTTAGTTCTTCATTGTCCTCCTCCACCAAATCTTCCACATCCTCCCCACTAACCTCCAACCCCAAGGACTTCTCCAATGCCACACTGGATTCCACAACTGGCACACACTTCTCAGGGTTAGCCCCAAACCCTTCAAAATCCATTTCTTCTACACATTGTGGCCACAGATTCTTCCAAGCAGAGTTCAAGGTCCTCTTAGTCTCTTCCTCCCAAGCCTTACCTATAAGGTTTACACAACTAAAGTAATCTTTCCAAAACTCTCTTAGAGTCAATCGAGTGTCTGAGGTCACTTCAAAGCACTTTTGAAACATAGCTTGTGTGTAGAGTTTTTTGAAGTTTGAAATGACTTGCTGGTCCATGGGCTGCAGGGGAGGAGTGGTATTAGAGGCAAAAACTTGACCTTAATGAAGCTCATGTCCCCAGAAAGTCGCTCTGCCAAGTCTGAAGGATGACCAGGAGCATTGTCTAATACCAGGAGGCACTTAAGGTCCAATTTCTTTTCCCTTAGGTAATTTTTCACAGTGGAGGCAAATGCATGGTGTAACCAGTCATAGAAAAGTCCCTAGTGACCCATGCCTTTCTGTTTGCCCTCCACATCACACACAAATTAGCCTTGAGGGAATTGTTTTGGCTGAACGCTCTGGGAGTTTCAGAGTGATACACCAATAAAGGCTTCACTTTGCAATCACCACTAGCAGTACTACCCAACATTAAGGTTAGTCTGTCTTTCATAGGCTTGTGTCCTGGCAGTGCTTTTTCCTCCTGAGTAATGTAGGTCCTGCTTGGCATTTTCTTCCAAAACAGGCCTGTTTCGTCACAATTAAACACTTGTTGAGGTTTCAGTCCTTCACTGTCTATGTACTCCTTGAATTCCTGCACATATTTTTCAGCCGCTTTGTGGTCCGAACTGGCAGCCTCACCATGCCTTATCACACTATGTATGCCACTACGATTCTTAAATCTCTCAAACCAACCTTTGCTGGCCTTAAATTCACTCACATCACCACTAGTTGCAGGCATTTTTCTAATTAAATCCTCATGCAACTTCCTAGCCTTTTCACATAGGATTGCTTGAGAGATGCTATCTCCTGCTATCTGTTTTTCGTTTATCCACACCAATAACAGTCTCTCAACATCATCTATCACTTGCGATCTCTGTTTCGAAAACACAGTTGCACCTTTGGCAAAAACAGCTTCCTTGATAGCTGTTTTCTTGGCCACAGTAATAGCGATGGTTGATTTGGATTTTGTGTACAACCTGGCCAGCTCGAAGACATGCACTCCACTTTCATACTTAGCAATGATCTCTTTCTTCATATCCATAGTAATTCTCACCCTTTTTCCTGTAGGGTTGGCACTAGAAGCTTTCTTGGGACCCATGGTGACTTATTTTGCAGGTGCAGTCACTAAAAAGGCTGTGATAATATGAAATGTTCCGATTGTATGCTTGGAAGCGACTGCGGTGGCTGGCTTGTAAACAGTGGCACCCACAGAACAAGTGAGGTGGGCTCAGACTGCATGTGGATGCGTCTCGAACAAATCGCATTGAGTGAGTTTTTTAGTGCTAGCCGAGGCAAAATTTTTGCATTAAAATGTATCGCTAGGCGGATTTAACGTTATGCGCTGCGTTCGTTAGGCGAGGGTCCACTGTATATATATATAGACAGTGGACCCCCGAGTTACGATGACCTCAACCTACAATAAAACAAACCTACGATGCTTGTCAGCGTAAAAATTTGACCCCGACCTATGTTGAAAAACTCGACTTACATCATTCGTCTTGTAAGCATCCAGCATCTGGCTGGCCTGAGCGCGCCTCAGCTGGCCTGCCTTCAGTTAGTGTGCTAATGTTTACAAGCCAGTGCAGTCGCTTCCACGCATACATTCAGAACATTTTGTATTATTCCAGTGTTTTTAGTGCTTGTAACTGCTAAATAAGCCACCATGGGCCCAAAGAAAGCTTCTAGTGCCAACCCTGTGGTAAAAAGGGTGAAAATTACTATTGAAATGAAGAAAGAGATAATTAATAAGTTTGAAAGTGGAGTGCGTGCCTCTGAGCTGGCCAGGTACGAACCCCAGTCAACCATCGCTACTATCCTGGCCAACGAAAAAGCAATCAAGGAAGCTGTTTTTGCAAAAGGTGCACGTATCTTTACGAAACACAGATCGCAAGTACTCAAAGATATTGAGAGACTGTTATTGGTGTGGATAAACGAAAAACAGATATCAGGAGATAACATCTCTGAAGCGATCATATGTGAAAAGGCAGGGCAGTTGCATGACTATTTAATTAAAAAATGCCTGCAACTAGTGGTGATGTAAGTGAATTTAAGGCCAGCAAAAGTTGGTTTGAGAGATTTAAGAATCGTAGTGGCATACATAGTGTGATAAGGCATGGTGAGGCTGCCAGTTCGGACCAAAAAGCGGCTGGAAAATATGCGCAGGAATTCCAGGGGTACATAGAGGCTGAAGGATTGAAACCCCAAGTGTTTAATTGTGACGAAACAGGCCTGTTTTGGAAGAAAATGCCGAACAGGACCTACATTACACAGGAGCAAAAAGCACTGCCAGGACACAAGCCTATGAAAGACAGGCTAACCTTAATGTTGGCTAGAAGTGCTAGTGGTAATTGCAGAGTGAAGCCTCTACTCGTGTATCACTCTGAAACTCCCAGAGTGTTCAGGAAAAACAATGTCGTCAAAGCTAATTTGTGTGTGATGTGGAGGGCAAACAGTAAGGCACGGGTCACTAGGGACTTTTTCTATGACTGGTTTTACCATGTGTTTGGTCCCACTGTGAAAAATTACCTCCTGGAAAATAAATTGGAGCTTAAGTGCCTCCTGGTATTACACAATGCTCCTGGTCATCCTTCAGACTTGGCAGATCAAATTTCAGGGGAGTTGAGTCTTATCAAAGTGAAATTCTTGCCTCCTAATACCACTCCTCTCCTGCAGCCTATGGACCAGCAGGTCATTTCAAATTTCAAAAAACTGTACACCAAAGCACTGTTTCAAAAGTGCTTTGAAGTGACCTCAGACACTCGATTGACCCTAAGAGAGTTTTGAAAAGATCACTTTAGTATCCTCAATTGTGTAAACCTTATAGGTAACAGGACCTTGAGCTCTGTTGGAGGAAATTGTGGCCAGAATCTGCAGAAGAGGGGGATTTTGAAGGGTTTGGGGCTAATCCTGAGAAGCCTATGCCAGTTGTGGAATCTATTGTGACATTGGGGAAGTCCATGGGATTGGAGGTTAGTGGGGAGGATGTGGAAGAGTTGGTGGAGGACAACGATGAAGAACTAACCAATGATGAGCTGCAAGAGCAACTGCAATAGCAAGAGGAAACAACTAAGGAAATTGCTTCAGAGGAGGGGAGAGAGAAATTGAGGAAGTTGCCTTCTTCAAAGATTGAGGAAATGTGTGCAAAGTGGGTTGAACTGCAAACATTTGTGGAAGAAAATCTCCCTAACACAGCTATTGCAAGCCGTGCTGGTGACTTTTACAGTGACAGTGTTGTGAACCACTTTAGGAAAATCTTAAAGGAACAAGAGGTACAGAGCTATATGGACAGATTCGTTGTGTGACAGAGGTCCAGTGACTCAAGTTGTTCCCAGTGGCATTAAAAGATGAAGGGAAGTAACCCTGGAAAAGGACTTGCTAACTAAAGTCCTTATGGAAGGGGATTCCTCTTCCAAAAAATAATAACACGTCCATCATCTCCCCTCCTCCGATCCCATCACTCATCACAACATCTGCAATTAAGGTAAGTGTCATTTAGTCTTCATTACACAATATATATTGTGCATGTATCCTTCTTTTTGTGTGTAGGGAAATGTATATTTCATGTGGTAAAAATATTTTTTTTTTCATACTTTGGGGTGTCTGGAACGGCTTAATTTGATTTCCATTATTTCTTATGGGGAAAATTAATTCGACTTACGATAATTTCGTCTTGTGATGTGCTCTCAGGAACGAATTAATATCGTAAGTTGGGGGTCCACTGTATATATATATATATATATATATATATATATATATATATATATATATATATATATATATATATATATATATATATATATATATATATATATACATGTATATATATATACATGTATATATATATTATATATATATATATATATATATTTATATATATATATATATATGTATATATATATATATATATATATATATATATAACACGGGGATGCTTAACTGTGCGTGGATGTAGTGCGGATGACAAGAAACAGATGATTGCTGATGTTATGAATGAAAAGAAGTTGGATGTCCTGGCCCTAAGCGAAACAAAGCTGAAGGGGGTAGGAGAGTTTCAGTGGGGGGAAATAAATGGGATTAAATCTGGAGTATCTGAGAGAGTTAGAGCAAAGGAAGGGGTAGCAGTAATGTTAAATGATCAGTTATGGAAGGAGAAAAGAGAATATGAATGTGTAAATTCAAGAATTATGTGGATTAAAGTAAAGGTTGGATGCGAGAAGTGGGTCATAATAAGCGTGTATGCACCTGGAGAAGAGAGGAATGCAGAGGAGAGAGAGAGATTTTGGGGGATGTTAAGTGAATGTATAGGAGCCTTTGAACCAAGTGAGAGAGTAATTGTGGTAGGGGACTTGAATGCTAAAGTAGGAGAAACTTTTAGAGAGGGTGTGGTAGGTAAGTTTGGGGTGCCAGGTGTAAATGATAATGGGAGCCCTTTGATTGAACTTTGTATAGAAAGGGGTTTAGTTATAGGTAATACATATTTTAAGAAAAAGAGGATAAATAAGTATACACGATATGATGTAGGGCGAAATGACAGTAGTTTGTTGGATTATGTATTGGTAGATAAAAGACTGTTGAGTAGACTTCAGGATGTACATGTTTATAGAGGGGCCACAGATATATCAGATCACTTTCTAGTTGTAGCTACACTGAGAGTAAAAGGTAGATGGGATACAAGGAGAATAGAAGCATCAGGGAAGAGAGAGGTAAAGGTTTATAAACTAAAAGAGGAGGCAGTTAGGGTAAGATATAAACAGCTATTGGAGGATAGATGGGCTAATGAGAGCATAGGCAATGGGGTCGAAGAGGTATGGGGTAGGTTTAAAAATGTAGTGTTAGAGTGTTCAGCAGAAGTTTGTGGTTACAGGAAAGTGGGTGCAGGAGGGAAGAGGAGCGATTGGTGGAATGATGATGTAAAGAGAGTAGTAAGGGAGAAAAAGTTAGCATATGAGAAGTTTTTACAAAGTAGAAGTGATGCAAGGAGGGAAGAGTATATGGAGAAAAAGAGAGAAGTTAAGAGAGTGGTGAAGCAATGTAAAAAGAGAGCAAATGAGAGAGTGGGTGAGATGTTATCAACAAATTTTGTTGAAAATAAGAAAAAGTTTTGGAGTGAGATTAACAAGTTAAGAAAGCCTAGAGAACAAATGGATTTGTCAGTTAAAAATAGGAGAGGAGAGTTATTAAATGGAGAGTTAGAGGTATTGGGAAGATGGAAGGAATATTTTGAGGAATTGTTAAATGTTGATGAAGATAGGGAAGCTGTGATTTCGTGTATAGGGCAAGGAGGAATAACATCTTGTAGGAGTGAGGAAGAGCCAGTTGTGAGTGTGGGGGAAGTTCGTGAGGCAGTAGGTAAAATGAAAGGGGGTAAGGCAGCCGGGATTGATGGGATAAAGATAGAAATGTTAAAAGCAGGTGGGGATATAGTTTTGGAGTGGTTGGTGCAATTATTTAATAAATGTATGGAAGAGGGTAAGGTACCTAGGGATTGGCAGAGAGCATGCATAGTTCCTTTGTATAAAGGCAAAGGGGATAAAAGAGAGTGCAAAAATTATAGGGGGATAAGTCTGTTGAGTGTACCTGGTAAAGTGTATGGTAGAGTTATAATTGAAAGAATTAAGAGTAAGACGGAGAATAGGATAGCAGATGAACAAGGAGGCTTTAGGAAAGGTAGGGGGTGTGTGGACCAGGTGTTTACAGTGAAACATATAAGTGAACAGTATTTAGATAAGGCTAAAGAGGTCTTTGTGGCATTTATGGATTTGGAAAAGGCGTATGACAGGGTGGATAGGGGGGCAATGTGGCAGATGTTGCAAGTGTATAGTGTAGGAGGTAGGTTACTGAAAGCAGTGAAGAGTTTTTATGAGGATAGTGAGGCTCAAGTTAGAGTATGTAGGAAAGAGGGAAATTTTTTCCCAGTAAAAGTAGGCCTTAGACAAGGATGTGTGATGTCACCGTGGTTGTTTAATATATTTATAGATGGGGTTGTAAGAGAAGTAAATGCGAGGGTCTTGGCAAGAGGCGTGGAGTTAAAAGATAAAGAATCACACACAAAGTGGGAGTTGTCACAGCTGCTCTTTGCTGATGACACTGTGCTGTTGGGAGATTCTGAAGAGAAGTTGCAGAGATTGGTGGATGAATTTGGTAGGGTGTGCAAAAGAAGAAAATTAAAGGTGAATACAGGAAAGAGTAAGGTTATGAGGATAACAAAAAGATTAGGTGATGAAAGATTGAATATCAGATTGGAGGGAGAGAGTATGGAGGAGGTGAACGTATTCAGATATTTGGGAGTGGACGTGTCAGCGGATGGGTCTATGAAAGATGAGGTGAATCATAGAATTGATGAGGGAAAAAGAGTGAGTGGTGCACTTAGGAGTCTGTGGAGACAAAGAACTTTGTCCTTGGAGGCAAAGAGGGGAATGTATGAGAGTATAGTTTTACCAACGCTCTTATATGGGTGTGAAGCGTGGGTGATGAATGTTGCAGCGAGGAGAAGGCTGGAGGCAGTGGAGATGTCATGTCTGAGGGCAATGTGTGGTGTGAATATAATGCAGAGAATTCGTAGTTTGGAAGTTAGGAGGAGGTGCGGGATTACCAAAACTGTTGTCCAGAGGGCTGAGGAAGGGTTGTTGAGGTGGTTCGGACATGTAGAGAGAATGGAGCGAAACAGAATGACTTCAAGAGTGTATCAGTCTGTAGTGGAAGGAAGGCGGGGTAGGGGTCGGCCTAGGAAGGGTTGGAGGGAGGGGGTAAAGGAGGTTTTGTGTGCGAGGGGCTTGGACTTCCAGCAGGCATGCGTGAGCGTGTTTGATAGGAGTGAATGGAGACAAATGGTTTTTAATACTTGACGTGCTGTTGGAGTGTGAGCAAAGTAACATTTATGAAGGGATTCAGGGAAACCGGCAGGCCGGACTTGAGTCCTGGAGATGGGAAGTACAGTGCCTGCACTCTGAAGGAGGGGTGTTAATGTTGCAGTTTAAAAACTGTAGTGTAAAGCACCCTTCTGGCAAGACAGTGATGGAGTGAATGATGGTGAAAGTTTTTCTTTTTCGGGCCACCCTGCCTTGGTGGGAATCGGCCGGTGTGATAATAAAAAAAAAAAATAATATATATATATATATACAGTGGACCCCCGCATAACGATTACCTCCGAATGCGACCAATTATGTAAGTGTATTTAAGTAAGTGCGTTTGTACGTGTATGTTTGGGGGTCTGAAATGGACTAATCTACTTCACAATATTTCTTATGGGAACAAATTCGGTCAGTACTGGCACCTGAACATACTTCTGAAGTGAAAAACTATCGTTAACCGGGGGTCCACTGTATATATAATATATATATATATATATAATATATATATATATATTATATATATATATGTAATATATATATAAATATATATATATATATATATTCAGTGGACCCCCGCTTAACGATCATCTCCCAATGCGACCAATTATGTAAGTGTATTTATGTAAGTGCGTTTGTACGTGTATGTTTGGGGGTCTGAAATGGACTAACCTACTTCACAATATTCCTTATGGGAACAAATTCGGTCAGTACTGGCACCTGAACATACTTCTGGAATGAAAAAATATCATTAACGGGGGGTCCACTGTATATATATATGTATATACAGTGGACCCCCGGATAACGATTACCTCCGAATGCGACCAATTATGTAAGTGTATTTATGTAAGTGCGTTTGTACGTGTATGTTTGGGGGTCTGAAATGGACTAATCTACTTCACAATATTCCTTATGGGAATAAATTCGGACAGTACTGGCACCTGAACATACTTATGGAGTGAAAAAATATCGTTAACCGGGGGTCCACTGTATATTTATATATATATATTTATATATATATATATATATTTATATATATATATATATATATATATATATATATATATACACAGTGGACCCTCAACCAGCGATTGCATCGATTAACGATAAATCTGACTAGCAATTCATTTAAACGCAAAAATTTTGCCTCGACTAGCGCTTAAAAACCCGACCAGCGCTTTTCGTTCTGTACCATACGCGTCCACTTTGGCCTGAGCGCGCCTCACTTGTCCCTTTGCTGCCAGTGTTTACAAGCCAGCCAGCCACCGAGGTCGCTTCCAAACATACAACTGGAACATTTCATATTATCACAGCCTTTTTAGTGATTGCACCTGCAAAATAAGTCACCATGGGCCCCAAGAAAGCTTCTAGTGCCAACCCTACAGCAAAAAGGGTGAGAATTACTATGGAGATGAAGAAAGAGATCATTGATAAATATGAAAGTGGAGTGCGTATCTCTGAGCTGGTCAGGTTGTATAATAAACCACAATCAACCATCGCTACTATTGTGGGCAAGAAAATGGCAATCAAGGAAGCTGTTCTTGCCAAAGGTGCAACTATGTTTTCGAAACTGAGATCGCAAGTACTCGAAGATGTTGAGAGACTGTTATTGGTGTGGATAAACGAGGAACAGATAGCAGGAGACAGCATCTCTCAAGCGATCATATGTGAAAAGGCTAGGAAGTTGCATGACGATTTAATTAAAAAAATGCCAGCAACTAGTGATGTGAGTGAATTTAAGGCCAGCAAAGGTTGGTTTGAGAGATTTAAGAAGCGTAGTGGCATTCATAGTGTGATAAGGCATGGTGAGGCTGTCAGTTCGGACCACAAAGCGGCTGAAAAATATGTGCAGGACTTCAAGGAGTACATAGACAGTCAAGGACTGAAACCTGAACAAGTGTTTAATTGTGACGAAACAGGCCTGTTTTGGAAGAAAATGCCAAGCAGGACCTACGTTACTCAGGAGGAAAAGGCACTCCCAGGACATAAGCCTATGAAAGACAGGCTTACTTTGTTGATGTGTGCCAATGCTAGTGGTGATTGCAAAGTGAAGCCTTTATTGGTGTATCACTCTGAAACCCCCAGAGTGTTCAGGAAAAACAATGTCCTCAAGGCTAATTTGTGTGTGCTGTGGAGGGCAAACAGTAAGGCATGGGTCACTAGGGACTTTTTCTATGACTGGTTACACCATGCATTTGCCCCCGATGTGAAAAATTTCCTAATTGAAAAGAAATTAGACCTTAAGTGCCTCCTGGTATTAGACAATGCCCCTGGTCATCCTACAGATGTGGCAGAGTGACTTTCTAGGGACATGAGCTTCATTAAGGTGAAGATTTTGCCTCCTAATACCACTCCTCTCCTGCAGCCCATGGACCAGCAGGTTATTTCCAACTTCACGAAACTGTACACAAAAGCTATGTTTGAAAGGTGCTTTGTAGTGACCTCAGAAACTCAACTGACTCTAAGAGAGTTTTGGAAAGATCATTTTACCATCCTCAATTGTGTAAACATTATAGGTAAGGCTTGGGAGGAAGTGACTAAGAGGACATTGAACTCTGCTTGGAAAAAACTGTGGCCCGAATGTGTAGACAAAAGGGATTTTGAACGGTTTGAGGCTAACGCTGAGAATCCTATGCCAGTTGAGAAATCCAATGTGGCATTGGGGAAGTCCTTGGGGTTGGAGGTTAGTGGGGAGGATGTGGAAGAGTTGGTGGTGGAGGACAGTGAAGAACTAACCACTGATGAGCTGCTAGATCATCTTGAACAGCAAGAGGTCAGACCTGAGGAAACTGCTTCGGAGGAGGGGAGAGAGAAATTGAAGAAGTTGCCTACTTCTAAGATTAAGGAAATCTGTGCAATGTGGCTTAAAGTGTAAAGCTTTATGGATGATAATCACCCTGACACAGCTACTGCAAGCCGTGTTGGCAACCTGTACACTGACAATCTTGTCATAAAGGAACGAGAGATACAGGCCTCTATGGACAGATATGTTGTGTGACAGAAGTCCAGTGACTCTCAAGCTGGTCCTAGTGGCATTAAAAGAAGAAGGGAAGTAACCCCAGAAAAAGACTTGCTGCCTCAAGTCCTAATGGAAGGGGATTCCCCTTCTAAACAGTAAGAAGATAACACTCTCCCCTCCTCCCATCCCATCAATCATCACCAGATCTTCAATAAAGGTAAGTGTCATGTAACTGTGCATGTAATCTTCAGTTTGTGTGTATTAAAATTAATATTTCATGTGGTAAATTTTTTTTTTTTCAATACTTTTGGGTGTCTTGCACGGATTAATTTGATTTCCATTATTTCTTATGGGGGAAATTAACTTGACTAACGATTATTTTGACTAACGATGATCTCTCAGGAACGGATTAATATCGCTGGTTGAGGGTCCACTGTATATATATATATATATATATATATATATATATATATATATATATTTAAATATATATATATAAATATATATATATATATATATTTTGTTGAAAATAAGAAAAAGTTTTGGAGTGAGATTAACAAGTTAAGAAAGCCTAGAGAACAAATGGATTTGTCAGTTAAAAATAGGAGAGGCGAGTTATTAAATGGAGAGTTAGAGGTATTGGGAACATGGAGGGAATATTTTGAGGAATTGTTAAATGTTGATGAAGATAGGGAAGCTGTGATTTCGTGTATAGGGCAAGGAGGAATAACATCTTGTAGGAGTGAGGAAGAGCCAGTTGTGAGTGTGGGGGAAGTTCGTGAGGCAGTAGGTAAAATGAAAGGGGGTAAGGCAGCCGGGATTGATGGGATAAAGATAGAAATGTTAAAAGCAGGTGGGGATATAGTTTTGGAGTGGTTGGTGCAATTATTTAATAAATGTATGGAAGAGGGTAAGGTACCTAGGGATTGGCAGAGAGCATGCATAGTTCCTTTGTATAAAGGCAAAGGGGATAAAAGAGAGTGCAAAAATTATAGGGGGATAAGTCTGCTGAGTATACCTGGTAAAGTGTATGGTAGAGTTATTATTGAAAGAATTAAGAGTAAGACGGAGAATAGGATAGCAGATGAACAAGGAGGCTTTAGGAAAGGTAGGGGGTGTGTGGACCAGGTGTTTACAGTTAAACATATAAGTGAACAGTATTTAGATAAGGCTAAAGAGGTCTTTGTGGCATTTATGGATTTGGAAATTCGTATGACAGGGTGGATAGGGGGGCAATGTGGCAGATGTTGCAAGTGTATGGTGTAGGAGGTAGGTTACTGAAAGCAGTGAAGAGTTTTTACGAGGATAGTGAGGCTCAAATTAGAGTATGTAGGAAAGAGGGAAATTATTTCCCAGTAAAAGTAGGCCTTAGACAAGGATGTGTGATGTCACCGTGGTTGTTTAATATATTTATAGATGGGGTTGTAAGAGAAGTAAATGCGAGGGTCTTGACAAGAGGCGTAGAGTTAAAAGATAAAGAATCACACACAAAGTGGGAGTTGTCACAGCTGCTCTTTGCTGATGACACTGTGCTCTTAGGAGATTCTGAAGAGAAGTTGCAGAGATTGGTGGATGAATTTGGTAGGGTGTGCAAAAGAAGAAAATTAAAGGTGAATACAGGAAAGAGTAAGGTTATGAGGAAAACAAAAAGATTAGGTGATGAAAGATTGAATATCAGATTGGAGGGAGAGAGTATGGAGGAGGTGAATGTATTCAGATATTTGGGAGTGGACGTGTCAGCGGATGGGTCTATGAAAGATGAGGTGAATCATAGAATTGATGAGGGAAAAAGAGTGAGTGGTGCACTTAGGAGTCTGTGGAGACAAAGAACTTTGTCCTTGGAGGCAAAGAGGGGAATGTATGAGAGTATAGTTTTACCAACGCTCTTATATGGGTGTGAAGCATGGGTGATGAATGTTGCAGCGAGGAGAAGGCTGGAGGCAGTGGAGATGTCATGTCTGAGGGCAATGTGTGGTGTGAATATAATGCAGAGAATTCGTAGTTTGGAAGTTAGGAGGAGGTGCGGGATTACCAAAACTGTTGTCCAGAGGGCTGAGGAAGGGTTGTTGAGGTGGTTCGGACATGTAGAGAGAATGGAGCGAAACAGAATGACTTCAAGAGTGTATCAGTCTGTAGTGGAAGGAAGGCGGGGTAGGGGTCGGCCTAGGAAAGGTTGGCGAGAGGGGGTAAAGGAGGTTTTGTGTGCGAGGGGCTTGGACTTCCAGCAGGTATGCATGAGCGTGTTTGATAGGAGTGAATGGAGACAAATGGTTTTTAATACTTGACGTGCTGTTGGAGTGTGAGCAAAGTAACATTTATGAAGGGGTTCAGGGAAACCGGCAGGCCGGACTTGAGTCCTGGAGATGGGACGTACAGTGCCTGCACTCTGAAGGAGGGGTGTTAATGTTGCAGTTTAAAAACTGTAGTGTAAAGCACCCTTCTGGCAAGACAGTGATGGAGTGAATGATGGTGAAAGTTTTTCTTTTTCGGGCCACCCTGCCTTGGTGGGAATCGGCCAGTGTGATAATAATAAAAAAATATATATATATATATATATATATATATATATATATATACAGTGGACCCCCGCATACCGTCGGCATCACATAATGTTCAATCCGCATACCGCTCGCTTTTATCGCAAAAATTTTGCCTCGCATACCGCTCAAAAATCCGCTCACCGCTCTTCGTCCAAGACGTGTCCAATGTGCACCCTTAGCCAGCCTCACATGTGCCGCCGGTGGCATTGTTTACCAGCCAGCCTCCGCGGTAACATCCAAGCATACAATCGGAACATTTCGTATTATTACAGTGTTTTTGGTGATTTTATCTGCAAAATAAGTGACCATGGGCCCCAAGAAAGCTTCTAGTGCCAACCCTACAGCAATAAGGTTGAGAATTACTATAGAGATGAAGAAAAAGATCATTGATAAGTATGAAAGTGGAGTGCGTGTCTCCGAGCTGGCCAGGTTGTATAATAAACCCCAATCAACCATCGCTACTATTGGTGGTACAGCTGCTGCTGCTGCTGTACCACCGTCAGCTGCTGCTGCTGCTGTAGTACCGTCTGCTGCTGCTGTAGCATCGTCTGCTGCTGCTGTAGCATCGTCTGCTGCTTCTGTAGCACTGTCAGCTGCTGCTGCTGTTGTACCACCGTCAGCTGCTGCTGCTGCTGCTGTAATACCGTCTGCTGCTGCTGTAGTACCGTCTGCTGCTGCTGTAGCATCGTCTGCTGCTGCTGTATCACTGTCAGCTGCTGCTGCTGCTGTGGCACCGTTGTTGGTGTGGCTTATTGAGAATACCAAGAAACAATTAGCCCCAGAGGATTTGCCACCCAGGATAACCCAAAAAAGTCAGTGTCATCGAAGACTGTCTAACTTATTTCCATTGGAGTCCTTAATCTTGTCTCCCAGGATGCAACCCACACCAGTCGACTAACACCCAGGTGAACAGGGAAAAATGCCTGGAACTAGTGCTCATATTGGTGAATTTAAAGCCAGCAAAGGTTGGTTTGAGAGATTTAAGAATCGTAGTGGCATACACAGTGTGATAAGGCCTGTTCTGGAAGAAAATGCCAAACAGGACCTACAGTACTCAGGAGGAAAAGGCACTCCCAGGACACAGTGTCTCATCAGTCATTGCTGCATCTTCAATAAAGGTAAGTGTCATTTATTCTTCATTTAGTAGAGTAGTACATGCACAATATATAGTGCATGTACTACTCTACTATTGTGCATGTATCCTTCTCTTTGTGTAGGAAAATGTATATTTCATGTGGTAAAAATTTTTTTTTCATACTTTTGGGTGTCTTGCACGGATTAATTTGATTTCCATTATTTCTTATGGGGAAAATTCATTCGCATACCGATCATTTCGCATAACAATGAGCCCTCTTGCACGGATTAAAGTCGCTATGCGGGGGTCCACTGTATATATATATATAGTGGAACCTTGACTTACAAGTGTCCCAACATACGAGTTTTTTGAGATACGAGGTGTCAGTCGGTTGATTTTTTGCTCTGAGTTACGAGCCAACATTTGAGTTACAAGCCAGCTCCCCACCCCCCACCACTTCCCCCTCAACCCAAAACCTGGACACCTCTCTTGTTTATCTATGATTTCATGGTTTAATTCCATGGAAATCATCCTCTTTTTCTTATCAGCACTGTCCTTTACACTTACTTTCTTAGGACCCATGGTTATAAAAGTGAAATTTGGCCAAATGACTGTCAAAAATATAAGCAAAGTAGGAGAGAACTGCTCCCACAGCTAGGTAAACAGTGCACTGAGTTGACTTCATTCTGAAGCTCTCATTGCTATAATAATGTATTATTATTATTAACCCTTTGAGGGTTTCGGCCGTACTAGTACGGCTTACGACCCGGGGTTTTTGACATACTAGTACACCTAAATTCTAGCACCCTCAAATCTAGTGGGAGAAAGGTGGTAGGCCTACATATGAATGAATGGGTCTATGTGGTCAGTGTGCACAGTATAAAAAAAATCCTGCAGCACACAGTGCATAATGAGAAAAAAAAAACTTTTACCGTTTTTTTTGGAATAAAACAGCGACTTTGCACTGTATTTTCGTATGGTATTTATTGTTCTATTCTAGTTTTCTTGGTCTCATTTTATAGAATGGAAAACATATTACAGAAATGGAGATGATTTTGACTGGTTTTATAATGAAAAGTACCTTGAAATTGAGCTCAAATAGCAGAAATGTTCGATTTTTATCAAAGTTCAAAAGTAAACAAATCATGCCAAGCGTCCAATACACGTCAACTGGTGAGTCTAATATTCTTTTGCATGTGCGCCAATATTCTTTATACCATTTTTTACACTAATGCAGTAGTCTGCATAACAGTAAATCTTCTATTTTTTGTGAGAATAAAAATTCAAAGTGGAAAGCAAAAGAATGTAAGAGGGGCCTTGAGACGTGACTAATGAACAAAGGAAATGTCATTTTAGTGCCTGGAATGTCTTTCTTGTTTATTCTGGACCCTATTCGGAAATTGGCATCTTTTGAAATTTGTGTGAAATTGGCAAAATTGCTAAATTCTGACCACTGTATTGGATAGTTGAAATTGGTAAATGGGTGGTTTCTTGCACTCATTCGATAGAAAAAATGGAGTTCTAGCGAAATATTCATGTTTTTAGTCGACTAGTGCAGTGGAATTGGCCGAAAATGGGGCTCAAAGTGGGCAAAATCACCGATGCTTAAACTTCGCCGAGACCGCTAACTTTGCGAGAGCATAATTCCATAAGTTTTCCATCAAATTTCATAATTTTGGTGTCATTATAATCGGGAAAAGATTTTCTATCTTTTCATAAGAAAAAATTATTATTTTTTTTTTAAATTTGGCCGACCCTGAGAACGAGTCTCGGAGAGGGCCTGTCAACCCTCAAAAGGTTAATTTAGGGAACTGAAGCTCTATTGTTATTGTAATAATTATTATTATTATTATAATTATTATTAATGATAACGTAGGGAAGTGAAGCTCTATCGTTATTATAATTGTTTTATTTTATTATTATTATTATTTTTATTATTATTATTAATTTAGAGAATTTGAGCACATATCCAATTCCCTAGATCAAGAGCCCCTCACCGGTGTCAAGGTTCCTTGACGTTGGTGAGGGTCTCTTGATCTAGGGGATTGGATATGTGCTCTAGTTCCCTAAATTAATAATAATAATAATAATAATAATAATAATAATAATAATAATAATAATAATAATATTGATAATAATGATAATGATAATAAAAATAATTATTATAACGATAGAGCTTCAGTTCCCTAAATTAATAATAATAATAATAATGATAGAGCTTCAGTTCCCTAAATTATCAATAATAGTAATAATAATTATTATTATTATTACTACAATAACAATAGAGCTTCAGTTCACTAAATTAACAATAATAATGTACATAATATGTACGTTATAATAATTCAGAATGCTGCCACTAGTTGGCAGTACACATGTTTACATCACTGTCGAAGCAGTTCTCTCCTGCTTTGCTTACAATTTTGACAGTCATTTGGCCAAATTTCGCTTTTCTAACCATGGGTCCTAAGAAAATAAGTGGAAAGGACAGTGCTAAGAAGAAAAACACAATGATTTCCATGGAATTAATGCATGAAATCATAGATAAACATAAGCAAGGTGCACAAGTTGTGGATTTAGCCATACAATACTAGCACAGTACATCTACTGTATGTACGATACTAAAGCAGCAGGAGTTGATAAAGGCTATAGCGCCAGCCAAGGGCATTACAATAACATCTATGCTGCGGACCTCTGTCCATGAAAAGATGAAGAAGCTTCTGCTGACGTGGTTGAGAGAGAAGCAGCTTGCAGGAGATACCATATCAGTTATGTTCAGTGATTAAATAAAACAAATTGCATGAGTTATGTTCAGTGTGTAAGTACATATACACTTTATATAAACAGTTTATTATTTCTTTACATTCTGTAGTATATTATGATTTATTATGTGTTTATATACGATATTTTCAGTGTTTTCCTTAGAATACTAGTGATCTTCTGCAGTTAGCCTCAAAAATATTCTATTTTCTCATACAATAAGAGCATGGGAAGATACTCTTAGTATATACACAGAAAATGGCAGATGCTTCTGCCGCAGCCTCTGCCACCATATTATGGCCTATTTTATTCATTCTAGAGTATATATCATATTTCTGTGTTAACAGTGGACCCTCATTTAACGCCTTTAACCCATTCCAGAGAGCTAGACTTTAACTGATTTAGCTTTTAACCAAATTAATTTTCCCCATAAGAAATAATGGAAATCCAATTAATCCATTCCAGACACCCAAAAGCATTAAAAAAAAATATTTTTTTTTACATGAAATATACATTTCCCTACACAGAAAACAGTGTTACAGACACAATAAATATTACTGAAATGACACTTACCTTTATTGTGGAATTGTTGATGAGTGATGAGACGGTAGGAGGGCAGATGATGCACATGGTGGTCTATTGTTTGGAAGGAGAATCCCCTTCCATAAAGACTTCAGGTAACAAGTCCTTTTCTGGGGTTACCTCCATTCTTTGTTTTTTAATGTCACTAGGACTAGATTGAGAGTCACTGGACCCCTGTCATGCAAAATATCTGTCCAGAGAGCTCTGTTTCTCACATCCCTTTAAGATTTCCCTAAAATGGGCCACAAGAGTGTCATTGTACAAGTTAAGTTGCCAATACGGCTTGCAACAGCTGTGTCAAGATAATATTCATCCATAAATGCTTGCAGCTTTGTAAACATTGTACATATTTCCTTAATCTTTGACGAAGGCAACTTCCTCTGTCTCTCTTCCTCCTCCTCTGAAGGAAATCCCTGAGCTTTGGTCTGTTACTGTTGCACATGAAGCTCTTGCAGCTCTTCATTGTCGTCCTCCACCAACGCTTCCACATCCTTGCTACTAACCTCCAACCCCATGGACTTCCCCAATACCACCGTAGATTCCACAACTGGCATAGGCTCCTTAGGGTCAGCCCCAAACCCTTCAAAATCCCTCTCTTGTACACATTGTAGCCACAATTTTCTCCAAGCAGAGTTCAAAGTCCTGCAAGTCACTCCTTCCCAAGTCTTACCTATAAGGTTTATGCAACTGGGGATAATGAAGTGATCTTTCCAGAAATCTCTTAGGGTCAATTCAGTGTCTGCCGTCACTTCAAAGCACTTTTGAAACACTGCTTTGGTGTACAGTTTTTTGAAATTTGAAATGACCTGCTGGCCCATGGGCTGGAGGAGAGGATTGGCATTAGGAGGAAAGAACTTCACTTTGATGAAGCTCAACTCCCTCGCAATTTGCTCTTGCAAGTCGTGAGGATGAGCAGGAGCATTGTCCATTACCAAGAGGCACTCGAGTTCCATTTTATTTTCCAGGAGGTACTGTTTCACAGTGGGACCAAACACGACATAGAACCAGTCAATAAACATGTCTCTAGTGACCCATGCCTTACTGTTTGCTCTCCACATCACACACAGTTTAATTTTGATAATGTTGTTTTTCTTGAACACTCCAGGAATTTCAGAGTGATACATGAGTAAAGGCTTCACTTTGCAATCCCCACTAGCATAGTCTTTCATAGGCTTGTGTCCTGGGAGTGCCTTTATCTCCTGAGTAATGTAGGTTCTGTTTGGCATTTTCTTCCAAAATAGACCTGTTTCATCACAATTAAACACTTGTTGGGGTTTTAATTTTTCAGTGTCTATGTACTCCTTAAAGTCCTGCACGTATTTTTCAGCCGTTTTTTTGTCAGAACTGGCACTAGGATTCTTAAATCTCTCAAACCAGCCTTTGCTGACCTTAAATCCATCAGCAACAACAGTATTTGGAGGCATTTTCTTAATGAGATCCTCATGCAACTGCCTTGCCTTTTCACATGTTATTGACTGAGAAATACTATCCCCTGATAATTGTTTCTCGTTTATCCACACCAACAACAGTCTCTCCACATCTTCGAGTATTTGAGATCTCTGTTTTGTAATCACACTTGCACCTTTTGCAACAACAGCTTCCTTGATTGCCTTTTTGTTGCACAAGATAGTAGTGATGGTTGAATGGGGTTTGTTTCCAACTCCGAGATACGCACTCCACTCTCGTACTTTTCTATTAGTATCTCCTTTTTCAGTTCGATAGTACACCTTACCCTTTCTACCACAGGGTTGGCACTAGAAGCTTTCTTTGGGCCCATGGTGGCTTATTTAGCAGTTACAAGCACTAAAAGCAGTGGAATAATACAAAATATATCGCATGTACACATGGAACGGTCCTCAGTGGCTTGTAAACAATGGCTCACTGGCTGGTACACGGGGGTGACTGGCCTGGCCCGCTCAGGGCACCGTGCAGACACGTTCGGGACGAAAGCTCCTAACCGAGTTTTTAGGTGTTATCCAAGCCAATTTTTTTATGCCAAAGCGAGGCGTTATCTGATTTTGGTGTTATCCGATGCAGGTGTTAACTGAGGGTCCACTGTATATTGTTTATTATGTCTTATTAGATGAATTGTGATAGATAAATAAGCTGTACAGTTGATAATAGCATCATATTCAAGTATTTTTTCTCGTCTCTCCAGAATGCAGGAACGAATTAATGACTTTTCAATTAATTTAAATGAGGAAAAGTAATTTGATGTACAAGTAAATTGAGTTACGAGCTAGCTCCTAGAACGGATTAAACTCGTAAGTCATGGTTCCACTGTATATATATATATATATACAAAAAAAATCACAGTGAACCCCTCTAATTCATTGACTAATAGAATGGAGGGGGTGTAGTTTTGCAGATTGTTTGTAGATTCCAAATTATAAAATTTATTGTTAAAGTAAAAGGACACAAATGCAACTAATGTGACATTTTATTGTGGCACAATAAAATGTCACATTAGTTGCATTTGTGTCCTTTTAGTTAACATTTTGTCAGTAATTCTACCAATATTAATACATAAAATTTATTTTTCATGATTGTAAAATGAACAGAGTTAGTAATTAGCAGGCTTGGTTTATTGATTCTAAGGACTACCAGGCAGTAAAAATATTGTAACATGTAAAACAGTACAGTACTATACAGGAATTGCAAATAAAACGAAGTCAAAAATTTAGTGGTGCTGTCATATACATTAGAAGACAGTATACTAATTTTACAGTAATTTTACTTATCTTTTGTGATGGAAAGATGCAGTGTAACGTACCATGAACGATAGTGGTGAGTCAGAATGACTTTCATTCTGAGTCAGACAAGCTGTAAAGCTCCACTAATGATAATGTCAGAGGAACTCGCCTTCAAATATCACAGCAATGTATCTACTGCATTTGCTAGAAAAATGATAGGATGGATAATGAGAATCTTCAAAACTAGGAATGCCAAGCCCATGAGGATTCTTTTCAAATAGCTTGTTCTCTCTAGGCTGGAATACTGCTGTACGCTAACTGCCCCCTTCAAGGCAGGCAAAATTGCTGACCTGGAGAGTGTACAAAGAACTTTCATAGCACACAAATATGATAAGGCACCTAAATTGCTGGGAACACTTGAAGTCCCTTGATTTGTATTCCCTAGAATGCAGGCAAGAGATAGAGATACATAATGTACACTTGGAAAATCCTAGAGGGATTAGTACCAAACTTGCATACGAAAATCACTCCCTATGAAAGCAAAAGACTCTGCAGGAGAAGCAGCATTCCTCCAACGAAAAGCAGGAGCACCACGAGTGCACTGAGAGACAACACAATAAGTGTCAGGGGCCCAAGACTATTCAACTGCCTCCCAGCACACAAATGGGGGATTACTAATAGACCCATGGCTGTCTTTAAGAAGGCACTGGACAGGCACCTAAAGTCAGTACCTGACCAGCCGGGGTGTGGTTCGTACGTCAGTTTGTGTACAGCCAGCAGTAACAGCCTGGTTGATCAGACCCTGATCCACCATGAGGCTTAGTCTCAGACCAGGCCACAGGGGCATTGACCCCCAAAACCCTCTCCAGGTATAGTCCAGGTAATGAAATCCAGGGAAAACTTGGAGACAATGACAAGTGTATCCATGAGCGAACACAGACAATAAACTGATGTAGGCGGTCTATGGCTTTGGGAACAATGAAAACATACAAGTCCTGGATGAGGATACTCTAGTCCATACCAGACAAATGTTAGAATCATCAGACATGGTCCATTGGTCCAGAAGCCTATCAGACACTATTAATGCTATTGCTATGGACAAAATTCCAGTTTGTCCAGTGATTCCAAGGTTTGTCTTGCCAATTTCTATTTGTAGTTTCCAATATTCATTAAATGGGGGCTCATAAATTAGAGGTTTTCCACTCACTGACTGTCACATTCTGCGTGTGTGCCTGCGTGTGCATGTGTGTGTGTGTGTGTGTGTAGTATGTTGTGTGTGGAGGCTGATCAATACTCCCATACTCAAATTTTCACACACTTCTTGGGTGAAATATGGCAGCAGTGTACACTTCTTTTTGAAGTAGCATTGAGAGTCTCAGTGCAGTCGGTCATTCTATTGATGTTAAATGGGCATATTTGTCATGTCAATGTGTTGTTGCAATTTTTTATATAACAGAATGGAATCTTTGAAAGAGCAGCATGTATGTGTGTATGAATGAGAAAGAAATTCTGATTCAGGCGTGGTAAAACGACTAGTGACACTCCAAAAATGCTTCAGCAAGCGTTTGCCAACGAAGCAATGAGTCAGACACAGAGTTTTGATTAGGTTTTGCAATTCAATGCAGGATGAACGTCAGTTGAGGATGATAAACACTCTGGTCATTCACCACCATCAAAAACAGATTCCAACATTGAAAAAATGAGGACGCTATTCACAAAGATCATCCTTAGAGCATCTAGAACATTGTCAGTGATGTGTGGATTTCTTATGGGTCATGTCAAAGCACTTTGAATAAAAATTTGAACACGAGGTAAGTGGAAGCAAAATTTGTGCCCTGCTTGCTAACTCAAGACCAGAAAGACCATTGTTTCGATGTTTGTCAGGACCTCAAAAAGCAAGTAAAGAATGACCCACATATTCTTTCTAAGGTCATTACTACTGACGATACTTGGATTAACAGCTGTGACCCAGAGACCAAGCAACAGTCTTCACAGTGGAAAAGCCCCAACTCACTCAAGCCAAAAAAAGGTACACCAAGTCAAGAGTAATGTCAAGGTCTTGATTTTTTTTTCTTTTTTTCTTTTTTTTATGCAGTGAGAATTGTTCATCAGGAATTTGTTCCAGCAGAGCAGACACTTAACCAAAATTTTATATTGTGGTTCTAAGATGTTTGAGGGAAGACAGTGCCCCTGCTGAAGCAACACTGTCTATCCAATGTTTTCTGGTCAGAAACAACATGGCAGTTGTGACCCCACCCAACCTTCTCCCTAAGGAGCATCATTTTAATAATTTAATAATATTAGAGAAGATTCAAGCAGAATCACAGGCCACACTAGATGCTGGTAGGAAAGAAAAGTTCTAGAAATGTTTCGAGAAGTGGCAGAAGTGGTGGGATCAGTGTACAGCCTCCCAAGGAGAGTACTTCAAGGGAGACAACTTTAATTTGGTGATTTATATATTGTATGACGACATGTACATATGTACAGTGCTAGTCATGGCATTATGCCCCCCCTCCCCAACACACATACCAAAACACAAACACATATCATGAAAGATTATAATATATATATTTGCATCCTTACTGAGGTTTTAATACTTGGTGCTGCATCCTTTACGCTTAATTACATCCCTCAGCTGTGTAGGAAGATTCTCTCACAAATTCTTGAGGGTTTAGGGAGGTATATTATTCCATGCCTCATGTAGCGCAGCCTCCAGCTGTGGGATGGAACTGATATCCTTGTCCAGTAAACTTTGTTTCACTATTGACCAGAGGTTCTCAATAGGGTTTAGATCTGGGGAATTACCTGGCCAATCATTAAAGAACCTCACTTCACAGTCCTTAAGCTGAACTACAGATTTGGTGGTATGACACAGTGCACCATCCTGCATAAAAACCGTAGCCCCACACTTGTTAAATGCCTCAGGTAAATTGTCACACAATAACTCCAGGTAATTATACTTGTTCATATACTGTTATTTGGGAAGCACAGTGAGTTCACCAACACTCTGAGCACTGAAACAACCCCCAAACCTTCAAACCTTGAGCAAGTCTGGGTGTTTGGTGGTCCCACAGGTGTAGCGTGGGTCTAGCGGGTCACTACCTCTGGGCTGGTACATATGTCCCCCGTGGTTACAGGTGACGGTGAAGGTTGCTTCATCACTCCAAAGTACTTCAGACCACTGTTGAGGATTCCAGTGAAGATATTTCTTTGCATAATCCAGCCTGCATTTCTTCTGTGGCTTGGAGAGGATCAGTTTCTTAACCTGGCAGTGACTACTGTAGCCCAGCTTTGACACACGCCTGTTAACAGTTCTTACAGACACCTCTGAGAGAAGATGTGGGTTCTTTTCTTTCAATTCTCTAGCAGTTATCATAGGTGCGCTCTCTAACTGCTTCTTTAACACAGTTAAGGTACAAACAGATGTCTTCTTCAAGGGTTCAGGCCAAGGTTTGGCAGATGATAACTTGACACCACCACCAGCCTTGAAATGCTGCATCCAGTTCCTCACTGAATGCTCACACACACCAACATTCTCCACTATTTCTTTCGTCTGGTGCCCAGCTTTGTGAAGCCCTCCGATTTGAGCTATAGTTTCAGGTGTTAAAGACTTCCTTTTACCCATAATCAAACATGTATAGCCCCAAAACCAAAGGGAACGCCGGACAAAAGATGGGGCGGATGAGAGACAAAAGTGCAACACTTCCTCTCACCACAGCAGCCAGTGAGCATTGAGGAGTCACTGTGGAGTGTGGCAGCAGGCCGTGATGTCATGCTAATGGCTGCTACCCGGCATAATGCACTGACGAAAAAAGACACCCCCCCCCCCCCTTATGGTAGGCCTTTGATTTTCGTCACAGCATTATGCCAGGTCACTCACCCGGCATAATGCCGTGACTAGCACTGTATATTGTATTATTTTTCACAAGGAATCAATAAGCAGATAGGGTCATACAAAGTCTGGGAAATGGGGAGGTAATCAAGTTTGATCTAAATAAGGGCATGGTAGCTTCAGTTTTTTGGCTTGTGAAATTTTATATTTATAGCAGCTCTCAGACTTTGGAAAATTATGATTTAGTGAATTTTTAATGTGAACCCAATAGAGGAGTGCCCCACTTTACAGCGTTTTTTTTTTTTAATACATTTATTCAGACATCCTACAATGAGTATAAAGTTGCATAATAAGTTACATAATATTAAGTTTTCTGGTGAAAGTACTTCAGCTGATTATACAGCGGCAAGTAATTTCCCTGCTGAATTGCAGGAAATTATTTCTGAGGGTGGCTGTGAGCCACATCAAGTGTTTAATGTTGACGAGACAAGTGTTTTTTGGAAGAAAATGCCAACATAAACTTATATCACTCAGCAAGAGAAAAGTGCACAAGGCTTCAAGACTGCAAAGGATCGCTTCACCTTGCTCCTTTGTGCTAATGCATCAAGCGATTTCAAGTGTAAGCCTAAGAATCCTCATGCTTTGAAAGATGTAGATAAAAATACCTTAACAGTAATTTGGAGGTCAAACCAGTCAGCATGGATGACAGAGGAAATATTTATTGACTTGTTTAAGCATCACTTTATTCATGAAGTTAAGTTTTACCTGCACAGCAAGAACCTTACATTCAAGGGTCTCTTCATTCTTGATAATTCCCATACTCATCCACAAGCTTTGCTGGATGTGACCCCACATGTAGAAGTTGTATTTTTACCTCCAAATACAACATCCCTAATTCAACATTAAATGCAGGCTGGGGAAAGTTATGGCCTTCTGTTTTCCCTTGCTCAATTGAGAATCAGGTTCAGGAAATTGTTCAGCTGGCAAGGAGATTGCCAGGTGATGGTTTTGAGGATATGAATGAAGAAGATGTGAATACACTTTTAGAAGATGATGATGAACACAGGAGTCCAGAGGAAATGTTGGCAGAGCTTGATGCACAGATACAAAGGAGCCAGATAACAGAAGAAAGTGAAGAACCTGAAGAGAAACAGTTAACATTGCAGCAGTTATGTAAGCAGTTCCATTATATTGGTAAAGTTACAGACTTTTTCACTGAAAATCTAGAAGCAGTGTTTTGAAATGGGGTCTACACCAGCTGATGCCTTACCATCAGCTGTATAATATACTGCAGGGTAAAAGAGCCCAGAGATCCATTACAGATTTTATGCACACTCCAATACAACCATGGACTTTAGTACCAGAACCTCAACCATCCACTTCTGCTGACAACCAACAACCATCCACCTCAGCCCAGTAGGGCCACACCATGCATATCCACTTTCTTCGCAATCATCCACAAACACCATTACCCACAATTTAAGGTATGAAGTACTATTATTTCTATTGCATTTGTAGTCTTAAACAGTAATACATCACGACAATGAACTACAATTACATAAGCTCTTTTATTTTTGTAAGATCTGTTGGTCTAAAAAAAAGTTGTTGGCTTTTTGGGGGCTCCCAGGAATGTAACCATATTTTCCCCATAAGTTCTTCGATTCATCTAACATGGTTTTACCCAACACGGCGTTTTCGAGAACGTAACTACCGTGTTAAATGACAATCTACTGTACATATTTTTAAGCCTAGCTCCGCTGCTCACTTAATATATGATAGAGTAAATATGTTATCAGGCTTTTATATGCATTTGAAAGTGAAAAAGAGGTTTAGTTTCACTTTACAGTGATTTTCCTTTATAGCAGTATCTCGGAACCTAACCTGCTGTATTGGTGTGGCCCTCCTGTACATTAAACCCTCATTTTAATGAATCTCAGAAATATGGGACAAAATATGTTGGGTCAGTATATTTGGTATAATGAACAAAGTCCATTGGTTACAGAATTGTTTATTATTGTTACTGCCACTATTACAGCAAAATCTTCTCTGCATCTACCACACTTGCCATTAACCAAGACCTGCAGCCCACTATTATTTTGATAAATCAAGAGTTCACTGTACAGTATATGTGTAAGCTTGAAACACACGTTTTTAACATTAAACTCATATTATTAGTCATCTCCATTAGAGAGAGACATTGTGGCTGTACACTATTGTTTTGTATCTGCTTAGTTTTAGTATCAACTAACTCAGTGGATTTTGTCCCATATTTTCAGTTTATCAAGTTGAGGTCCATTAAATCAAAGTTTTACTGTATATAAACTATATACAGTGAAACCCCAGGTTTCGGACGCCCTGAGAATCAGCCGTTTTGGGTTTCGGCCACTTTTTTTGGCCAAATTTTGTCCCGCATTTCAGCCATTGCCCCGGGTTTCGGCCGGCATACCAGACCTATCCACTTCCGCGCTCAGGCATCGTGAGCCAGTCTAGCATTGTTTATCTTTGAGTGAACATTTCCCTGCACTCTCATCCTGTCAGCCAGCCAGCCAGGCATCCAGCCAAGCATCCAGCCAGCCAGCCAGGCATCCAGCCAGCCAGCCAGCCAGCCAGGCATCCAGCCAGCCAGCCAGGCATCCAACCAGCCAGGCATCCAACCAGCCAGCCAGGCAACCAGCCATCCAGCCAGCCTGCCAGCCAGCCAGCCAACTAGCCAGGCATCCAGCCAGCCAGGCAAGCAGCCAGCCAGCCAGTCAACCAGCCAGCCAGGTATCCAGCCAGCCAGCCAGGCAGTCATCCATCCATTAATTGTGGCTGTGAAATAAGCCACCATGGGCCCTGTGGTAAAGAAAGTGAGGAACACCATAGCAGTGAAGAAGGAGATAGTAGAAAAATACGAGAGTGGCGTTCGTGTGGGGGAGCTTGCCAGGATGTACAAAGAAGGGAAGAAACCCCAGATAAGGACTTGTTACCTAAAGTCTTTATGGAAGGGGAGTCCCCTTCCAAACAATGAGTCCTCTCTCTCTCCTCCCCCTATCTTCCAGATACCAGCAAGTCTCTTCAATAAAGGTAAGTAAATGTTATCTTAAATGTTTATTTAAATTGTAATTTATGTATTGTATATTATATATGTATTTATCTGTGTTGTGTATATGTAAAACCATAGTTATTCTCTAAAAAATATTTTTTGTGAATATTTTTGTGGGTTGGAACGAATTAATTTTATTTACATTATTTCTTGTGGGAAATATTGCTTCGCCTTTCGGCCATTTCAAGTTTAGGCCTAGCTCCTGGAACAGATTACAGCTGAAACTTGGGGTTCCACTGTATATTTTTTATCGTTATCTCTAAAATGTCTTTATAGAATGCTTAAAATTTAGTATGCAGATACCTTGTTGTAATCATATAATTAGTGTATATTTTTTTTATTTTGTAGTGAGCTATGTAATGCTATTTTGTGAAGAATGCTGGAGGACAGTAAAGTGTGGTGCTGTGTTGTGAAGAGTGGTGAAGTGTGCAAGCATGTTGTGAAGGGTGGTGAAGTATGCAGCTATTGTGTGAAGTGTGCAGGCATGTTGTGAAGAGCGAGGTGTGGAGAAATGTTGTGGATGATCTTTGCTTCTATTTTTGAGGTAGTACATGTACATAGGCTGTCCCTCATGCTGCTCTCAGCAGAGCAGATGTATCATAATCCCACACACCTACACCTTCCTTCAAACCTCTGGGGAGGCTGGTGAGCTCTTTTTGGCATAACTCCAACAATCTAAAATCTTAACAACCACCACTGCCACTGTAGCCCTTCTACATGTATATATATCAACACAGTGATCACATGCAGCCTAATATAATGCACACACATTCACAGCATGAAAAGAAAGTTGCTGGATACCAGCTCAAGAAATATGGTGTATTATTCTTATTACTGCACTCTTAGCCTGTTGCAGCCCTTTAGCTTAACTACAGTATTGATTCTCAAAATCGTAATAACACGATTGCCAACAAATCACAGAACAGGTGGGGTTTGAACCCATGGTTGCCCCAGCGGTTAATGCACTGGCATGGAGTTTTACAACTCAATCGCCATGGGTTCAACCCTACCTGTTCCATGGCTTGTTTAACTACAGTATTGACCTCATGTCATGGGGGTCATTGTACCCTTAAACCAATAAGTTCTTTGTTCATACTGTTCTTAGCTGGTTGTGACTCTTAAAACCCAACAAAATCAGTAGTTGCAAGTGGCACCAAAAGTACTCTGCTTTCCTTTTAAGGTTTTTAAGTATTTTTCACCATTTTCCTTGAAATTATTTTTCACTTGGGCTACGTGAGATACAGGATGATTTGGGGGACATTCTTATTTTTAGAAAAAATGTATCTTTTATGACATTATATGGTAATTATCTATTACTGTGAAATTTATACACAATGATATGAAGATTACTAAGATTGGTTATAAATAAGTCTTTGACCTTATTGAACTTGCTGCAACTTCAACTTAAAATACTTCTTCAGAAAATGCAAATTGCAGTACAGTATATGGTACCATATTTTAAGGCAAAGCTTGTAGAGTGAAACAATGAAATAGTATTAGTTAAATAATATAGCATTAATAAGGTGTAAAAAAAATTTACACTATGTAATAGTTGCTAAAATTTTTAATAATAAATATGACAAATAGTTTGGGAGTAGTAAACTGACAAATACATTATGTAGTTAATTAATTTAAAGCAGTGCTGAATGGCCCATATGGGTTTAGCATTTTATTGTGAATAATTAATAATAATAATAATAATAATTTATAAAAAAATAAGATGAAGCCTCCTCTACAGATGGAGCGGGAGACTATCTGTCAATGGAGTGATGGAAGAACATCTGGAGGAGACTGGCAGAAGCTCACCTCTAGCAGCAAGGTTCATCAGTGTCAACACTGTGCCTACAACACCACTCTTCTCCATAATCTAAAGAGACATATCTTGAAACATACTGGAGAAAAGCCTTTTGCATGCACTTATTGTTCTTATACAACTACAAGAAAGGAACTTTTGAATGAACATGTTAATCTACATACTGGAGAGAGGCCATTTTCCTGCCCATACTGTGCATACAGTTCTTCCCATAAAAACATATTACGAAGACACATACGTATACACACAGGGGAGAGACGATATACATGTACTCATTGTTCATTTAAAACTGACACTAAAGCAATTCTAAACAGTCATTTTAGAAAGCACACTTTAAAAGATAATGTGTAATATTTACAGAGGAAATTTCATTTAAAAAATCCATTTATTTTCAGTGTAATGGTGCATATTTACGTACTGTATATTATAAACAAAGAATGTTTATGGTACATAATTTAAATAAAAAATGTTTTATTACAGGGTTGTAATATTTTTTTTTTTTTTTTTAACTCACAACAGTAATTTTTTTTTCCTTAGTTTACATGTTACCTGTTCTCTCTTCAGTAATCATGTTGTATAGATTCACAATTCATTCTCTTGGTCACTATTAGTATATATATATATATATATTTTTTTTTTTTTATCACACTGGCCGATTCCCACCAAGGCAGGGTGGCCCGAAAAAGAAAAACTTTCACCATCATTCACTCCATCACTGTCTTGCCAGAAGGGTGCTTTACACTACAGTTTTTAAACTGCAACATTAACACCCCTCCTTCAGAGTGCAGGCACTGTACTTCCCATCTCCAGGACTCAAGTCCGGCCTGCCGGTTTCCCTGAACCCCTTCATAAATGTTACCTTGCTCACACTCCAACAGCACGTCAAGTATTAAAAACCATTTGTCTCCATTCACTCCTATCAAACACGCTCACGCATGCCTGCTGGAAGTTCAAGCCCCTCGCACACAAAACCTCCTTTACCCCCTCCCTCCAACCTTTCCTAGTCCGACCCCTACCCCGCCTTCCTTCCACTACAGACTGATACACTCTTGAAGTCACTCTGTTTCGCTCCATTCTCTCTACATGTCCGAACCACCTCAACAACCCTTCTTCAGCCCTCTGGACAACAGTTTTGGTAATCCCGCACCTCCTCCTAACTTCCAAACTACGAATTCTCTGCATTATATTCACACCACACATTGCTCTCAGACATGACATCTCCACTGCCTCCAGCCTTCTCCTCGCTGCAACATTCATCACCCATGCTTCACACCCATATAAGAGCGTTGGTAAAACTATACTCTCATACATTCCCCTCTTTGCCTCCAAGGACAAAGTTCTTTGTCTCCACAGACTCCTAAGTGCACCGCTCACCCTCTTCCCCTCATCAATTCTATGATTCACCTCATCTTTCATAGACCCATCCGCTGACACGTCCACTCCCAAATATCTGAATACATTCACCTCCTCCATACTCTCTCCCTCCAATCTGATATCCAATCTTTCATCACCCAATCTTTTTGTTATCCTCATAACCTTACTCTTTCCTGTATTCACTTTCAATTTTCTTTTGCACACCCTACCAAATTCATCCACCAATCTCTGCAACTTCTCTTCAGAATCTCCCAAGAGCACAGTGTCATCAGCAAAGAGCAACTGTGACAACTCCCACTTTATGTGTGATTCTTTATCTTTTAACTCCACACCTCTTGCCAAGACCCTCGCATTTACTTCTCTTACAACCCCATCTATAAATATATTAAACAACCACGGTGACATCACACATCCTTGTCTAAGGCCTACTTTTACTGGGAAATAATTTCCCTCTTTCCTACATACTCTAACTTGAGCCTCACTATCCTCATAAAAACTCTTCACTGCTTTCAGTAACCTACCTCCTACACCATACACCTGCAACATCTGCCACATTGCCCCCCTATCCACCCTGTCATACGCCTTTTCCAAATCCATAAATACCACAAAGACCTCTTTAGCCTTATCTAAATACTGTTCACTTATATGTTTCACTGTAAACACCTGGTCCACACATCCCCTACCTTTCCTAAAGCCTCCTTGTTCGTCTGCTATCCTATTCTCAGTCTTACTCTTAATTCCTTCAATAATAACTCTACCATACACTTTACCAGGTATACTCAACAAACTTATCCCCCTATAATTTTTGCACTCTCTTTTGTCCCCTTTGCCTTTATACAAAGGAACTATGCATGCTCTCTGCCAATCCCTAGGTACCTTACCCTCTTCCATACATTTATTAAATAATTGCACCAACCACTCCAAAACTATATCCCCACCTGCTTTTAACATTTCTATCTTTATCCCATCAATCCCAGCTGCCTTACCCCCTTTCATTTTACCTACTGCCTCACGAACTTCCCCCACACTCACAACTGGCTCTTCCTCACTCCTACAAGATGTTATTCCTCCTTGCCCTATACACGAAATCACAGCTTCCCTATCTTCATCGACATTTAACAATTCTTCAAAATATTCCCTCCATCTTCCCAATACCTCTAACTCTCCATTTAATAACTCTCCTCTCCCATTTTTAACTGACAAATCCATTTGTTCTTAGTATATAACTACGACTAAGAAAGTCAAGTGTGTGACTGTGACACTGGTAAGAAAAATACAGTTATTTTTACGTCACATTTGTCACACACTCCACGAGTGTCTAACTTCTGTTTGTGCTTCAGAAGTTTTTATCACTATTATTGTTATTATCCTCATGTGAGGAGCTTTTGATCTAAGAAAATGGACCTGTCCTCCACTTCCTTCGAACAAACATGATCGCCTCTCATTCAATCTTTACGGGTTCAGAGCTTCCCCATAAATATAATAATAACGCAGTGAACCCTTGATTTAACGAAATAATAGGGGGAAGAGGTATTCCATTGAATCCGAGTGTTCATCAATGCTGAATGATGAGATTGTTTTCCATGATCATAAAAACAATGGACAATTCTGGTTTTATCAGACTTTGTCAAAGAAAAAAAGTATTTATAGAATAGACTGCAACATTGACAGCTAGTTCTGATTTAAAAGATTTTGTCCATAAAATAAAAAAATAATTGAACTCAGGTCTGTTAAATTGAGGTTTTACTGTAATTTATGTATTATTGCACTTATTGGCTTTGTTATGATTGGTTAACCCTTAACCCTTTCAGGGTTTCCGACATACTAGTACGACTTACGCACCAGTGTTAATGACGTACTAGAACGCCTAAATTCTAGCGCCTTCAAATCTAGTGAGAGAAAGCTGGTAGGCCTACATATGAAAGAATGGGTCTATGTGGTCAGTGTGCACAGTATAAAAAAAATCCTGCAGCACACAGTGCATAATGAGAAAAAAAAAAACTCCGACCGTGTTTTTGGATTAAAACAGTGACTTTGCAGTGTATTTTCATATTGTATTTATTATTGTATTTTAGTTTTCCTGGTCTCATTTTATAGAATGGTAGACATATTACAGAAATTGAGATGATCTTGATTGGTTTCATAATGGAAAGTTCCTTGAAATTGAGCTCAAAGTAGCAGAAATGTTCGATTTTTACCAAAGTTCAAAAAGTAAACAAATCATGCAAGGCGTCCAATACACATCAACTGGTGAGTCTAATATTCTTTCACAAGTGCGCTGATATTATTTATACCATTTCTACATCACTTCTACACTAATGCATTAGTCTGCACAACAGTAAATCTTCTATTTTTTGTGAGAATAAAAATTCAAAGTGGAAAGCAAAGAGGAAAGTAAACGGGGCCTGGGGACATGACTAATGAACAGAGAAAATGTTATTTTAGTGCCAAGAATGTCTGTCTTGTTTATTCTGGACCCTATTTGGAAATTGGCATCTTCTGAAATTTGTGTGAAATTGGCAAAATTGCCAATTTCTGACCACTTTATTGGAATGTTGAAATTGGTAAATGGGTGGTTTCTTGTACTCATTCGATAGAAAAAAATGGAGTTCTAGCGAAATAGATATGATTTTTATTGACTAGTACACTGGAATTGGCCAAAAATAGAGCCCAAAGTGGGCGAAATCGCTGATGCGTAAACATCGTCGAGACCGCTAACTTCGCTAGAGCATAATTCCGTAAGTTTTCCATCAAATTTCTTACTTTTGGTGTCATTATGATCAGGAAAAGATTCTCTGTCATTTCATAAGAAAAAATAATTTTTTTTTTTTTTTTTTTTTTTTTTTTCAAAAAAATTTTTGACCCTGAGAACAAGTTTAGGAGAGGGCCTCTCAACCCTGAAAGGGTTGAACTGTCCAAACATAGATCTACGTTCACTCATGTAGCACTTCAAATATTTTGAAAAAGTAAATTTTTTTTCTTTTTTTTTTAATGAAGAGTACATTTTTCTATATATTATAGGATAAAAAAAATGTTAGGGTCAGTACTTACGGAGATATAAGACCACAGAGTTGGTTCTGGATGCTTACCTGACGGCATCGACTCCTGTCGCTTGCAGAAGTGTTGTCAATATACCTTTTTTTTTTTTCATTTTTATTTTAATTTATATATTATTTATGTTCTGATAATTACAATTTATAAGAGCTCTTGTGATTTCATAGCCAATCTTTGTTCTGTCACTAATATTAGGTACTGAAATAGTACTCAGTCACAATCACATTGACAGGTGAACATTTACACCTGCATGTCTGTCTGTCTATCTGTCTATCTGTATATCTGTCTGTCTCTGTCTCTGCTTATCTGTTTATCTCTGCTTATCTGTCTTTCTGCCTGTGTGTCCCTGGACTATATATGAAACTCCATGAAGAATGGTGTTATGACAACTGCTGACAGCCCAGTGATGTTGCACTGCTCCAGCTAACCCTCGCTGTATTTGTTATCACTGTTACACACAAACATGTCTGTCTGTCTGTCTGTCTGTCTGTCTCTGCTTATCTGTCTAGCTCTGCTTATCTTTTTTTCTGTCTGTCTGTGTGTGCCTGGTGTTATGACAACTGTTGACAGCCCGCTGACATTTGATATGTGGGCACTAGGGAAACTGGTATTTTATTTGTTTTCACTGATACACACAAACATGTTTGTCTGTCTGTCTGTCTGTCTATCTGTATATCCATTTTTGCCTGGAATTTTTGGGTTATCCTAGGTAATTTACACTATGTATAATAACTGTACTTATGTGTACATGTGAAAGAGAGACAGATATATAGATAGACAGAGATATAGATAGAGATATAGACAGAGAGACAGCCAAAGCCAGCCAGCCAGCCAGCTGGCCAGCCTGCCAAATACATAAGAAAGAAGGAACACTGCAGCAGGCCTACTGGCCCATGCAAGGCAGGTCCATGTCACCCTCCCCCCCCGACTTAGACCAATGACCCACCTAGTCAGGTCATATCCACTGAAGGAAGGAGCACAACATAAGATCTAGTAGCACAAGCTAGTCAGGTCCAACTCACACCTACCCATTATCACTCATGTATTTATCTAATCTTTTTTTTTTACTTTCCTCTTAAAAGGGGAGTGTTAATGTGACATGTCATCAGTGACTCCTTGGTGTTTGCCATGCTATTTGCTCTAGCTGGCACTCAATTGAACTGGTGCTCCCACAAGGTACTCAGCGGTCCCATATTTTTTAATACTGTGCACACTGAGTGCGCAGACCCATTCTTTCATGTCTAGGCGACTCAACCCTATCGTAAGCCTATTGCTCCAAATTTGAAGGAATGAAAAATAAAACGTAGATCTATGTTCGGAGCACTGCACATGCAAATGTAGATCTACATTTGGACAGTTTAAGGGTTACGTTCTGCTTATATAGATGACAGTCTTAGCAAAGTTAATTTAAATAATATATTGCATAGAGAAATTTGGTTAAATCCATGTGAGAAATCGACATTGGCTATGTTGTTGAAATGTTAAGCCTGCTCAGCAGGCTTTTTCAGTTGAATACAGAGATAAGTAAATATTAGACACAGCAGAACAATGGAGACGTAAAGATATGTGTGTGTGTTTTGTGTCCAAATTTTAATGTTTTATAGCATCTGGAGATGAGTAATATCACGTTAGTGAGTGCATGTCGCAAAGGATAGTAAATTATAATATTATGTTTAAGCCAAAGTAAAATGAGTACTTAAATGAGTATTTAAATTTTATGAATTGTGAATACATGTTTTTTTATATTGAAATATGATTTTACTAAATCTTTGAACATAATAAAATATCAGTTTACAGAAGAATATATTTCAGTTTTGTCCTTCATGTGAGGTTCCAAGCTCATTACAATTGGGGATGCAATATCAGCATTTACCCTTGGAAAGGAATGGTGGATGGAGCACCTTCTGGCATTATGACTGGTGGCAAGGGTCAGACCTATTGGTTCCATCAGGGACATTTATGTAGGTAATCAGGTTTGCTCATTAGAGGGATCATGTTTTGGATTGTGCTGTGTTGTGTGGTTGACTCGACTGAGAGATGTGGTACGGGTCTTGACTTCATCATAGGCTGCTTGTTTTTGTTTTATTTGATTTACAGTACACTAGAACTAGTATTTAGTTATTCAGTGTTTTAAATATACATATTCTATTTCTAACATTATCAAGTTTACACCACCATTATCAATTTCTACTTTAGTGACTGAGTCACTCTCACATTAACCCTTAACCCTTTCACCGTTTTGGCCATATATATACGTCTTACGAGCCAATGTTTTCGATGTATTAATACGCGTAAATTCTAGTGGCTTCAAATCAAGTGGGAGAAAGCTGGTAGGCCTACATGTGAAAGAATGGGTCTGTTTGATGGGTGTGCGCAGTATGAAAAAATTCGGGAACTCAGTGGTGCATTGTGGGAACGCCATTTTAGTAGTCCATGTTCACCATGTCTCGCGGTAAGGGGTACCTTACTCCCCGGTGAATTGGAGGTCTTTTGTTCCCAAGTGATAGTTCTAACACCAATGGAAATGCCAGTGAAAGTGAATTTCATGGTTTTGTAGAGGGTGTGACCGAAAGCAGTGCCCAGGATAGTGTAATTAGTGATGAAAACCCAGACAACCGACAACCTTCCACCTCTAGTGCTGTGCCATCTCATTCATGTTCACCTGTTCCAGGGCAAAAGAGGAGACTATTTCTCCATGTACAGGACTCAGATATGAGCAGTAAAAGTGATAGTGATAGTGATTTCCAGGCAATTGAGAGCAGTTCAAGTTGCAGTATGTATGACGCAGCATGCATTCTGGCAGTGTGCCATATGCCATTCCAAGGGAAGTAGTAAATCTCGGACGACATCCTCTGACCCTACACCACGGACTGATAGTAAAGATGACGATATTGTTACAATGGGGATAGATAATGTGCATGGGGCAGCAGGTGGTGTTGGTGGTAGTGTTGGTGGTGGCATGAGTCATGTGGCACCAGGAGTGGGCCACACTGCTAACTCAGTACAGCCAGAACAAAGGCCACCCTCAACCACCCTCACACTCCCACAACCTGCACAACCACAACCACCTATCAATATCCAGTACCCACCAGCAGACCGCATCTGGGATTGGCAGGAAGGTGCCAATTTTGTTCCCAATTCCCATCACTTTGATAAAACACAAAGTGGAAAACAGCCATCGTGTACACTTGGGAACAATGCCACTTAACTGGAATGCTTTCAGTTATTCTTTGATGAACCCTTGATGGACATTGTTGTCAGGCAGAGTAACACATAATTTGAATACACCATGGCAAACACAATTTTTTCACCAAGATTACGGCTACACAAGTGGAAGGACACAACAGTGGCAGAGATGTATCTGTTCTTTGCCATAATAATGCTTATGCCACATGTGTATAAGCACACTGCCACCACATACTGGCCAACGGAATGCCTGATTTCAACCCCCAGGTTTTAGTTACATTATACCAGTGAATAGATTTCTGCTACTGTTATGTATGCTACACTTTTCAGACAAAACAACACCTGACAGAAACGAAAGGTTATGTAAGATCAGGAATGTGTTCATGTACCTGAAACAAAAGTGCTGTATGTACAGTGGAACCTCTACTTGCAAGTTTAATCCATTCCATGACCTTGCTCGCAACTGGATTTGCTCATTTGCAGTCAATTTTCCTCATTTAAATTAATTGAAATGCAATTAATTTGTTCCAGTGGAATTCTGTACTTCAATAATTTTGCTAATATCAACTCTATGGCTTATTTATCTAACTCACTTCAACTAATATGACATAATAAACAATATAAATAACATAGAAACCTGATATATACTCTAAAATGAATAAAATATGTCATTCATGTAGTGGTATGGGCAGTGTCGGCGGTGGAGGAGAGTTTGTCTGGACACCGGGCAAAATACTTCATGAATAATTTTGCTAATATCATCTATACTGCTTATTTATCTATCACAGTTCATCTAGTATGACATAACAAACGATATAAATAACATAGAAACATGATATATACTCTAGAATGAATAAAATATGTCATTCATGTAGTGGTATGGGCGGTGTCGGCGGTGGACGAGAGTTTGTCTGGAGACCGGGCAAAATACTTCATGAATAATTTTGCTAATATCATCTATACAGCTTATTTATATATCACAGTTCATCTAGTATGACATAACAAACATTGTGAATAACATAGAAACATGATATATATACTCTAGAATGAATAAAATATGTCATTCATGTAGTGGTGTCGGCGGTGTTGGCGGTGGACGAGAGTATGTCTGGACACCGGGCAAAATTCTTCATGAATAATTTTGCTAATATCATCTATATGGCTTATTTATATATCACAGTTCATCTAATATGACATAACAGACAATATAAATAACATAGAAACACCATATATACCCTAGAATGAATAAAATGTCATTATGTAACAGATGGAGGCGGCCACAACTGCTCCCTCTTTGTCGTGGTAAACACTGCCATTTAGTGACGGCCTTTTGAAGCCATCTATTATTATAATTATTATATGTAGTACATTATTATATATGTATTATTATTATACATATATTATTATTATTATTATTATACGTATTGTTATTATTCATATTATTATACATATTATTATTATTATCGTTATTATTATTATTATTATTATTATTATTATTATTATTATTTTTTTATTATCACACTGGCCGATTCCCACCAAGGCAGGGTGGCCCGAAAAAGAAAAACTTTCACCATCATTCACTCCATCACTGTCTTGCCAGAAGGGTGCTTTACACTACAGTTTTTAAACTGCAATATTAACACCCCTCCTTCAGAGTGCAGGCACTGTACTTCCCATCTCCAGGACTCAAGTCCGGCCTGCCGGTTTCCCTGAACCCCTTCATAAATGTTACTTTGCTCACACTCCAACAGCACATCAAGTATTAAAAACCATTTGTCTCCATTCACTCCTATCAAACATGCTCACACATGCCTGCTGGAAGTCCAAGCCCTTCGCACACAAAACCTCCTTTACCCCCTCTCTCCAACCTTTCCTAGGCCGACCCCTACCCCGCCTTCCTTCCACTACAGACTGATACACTCTTGAAGTCACTCTGTTTCGCTCCATTCTCTCTACATGTCCGAACCACCTCAACAACCCTTCCTCAGCCCTCTGGACAACAGTTTTGGTAATCCCGCACCTCCTCCTAACTTCCAAACTACGAATTATTATTATTATTATTATTATTATTATTATTATTATTATTATTATTATTATTATTATTATTATATAAATTATTTGTAATTTTTATTCACACAAAAAATATAAGATTTACTGTTATTCCTTATTGCAATAATTGTATAAGTATGTCAACCCATTCACGACTGCATATTCAATTCAATTCAATTCAAGTTTATTCTCTATAAGGGTTACAATGTGGGGTTTACAGGTTTTGGGTATTGTGTGGTTTACATGTTATAAAATACTAATTACCGGGGGGGCCACTAGGACACCTACCATGGCTACATTTCGAGCAGACTTAGATTAATTCTTAACATTAAATCCTTACAGATTATGGTATTAAGGCTAAGTGACTACATAATTTGTGAGTTTAGCAATGTGAATGCTTTTGTTTTGGCACAATACAAGGTGTCTATATTGGAGTATCATAGGTAAACTTATGACTAGTTAGGATTTATTATTTTAAGATTAAAATTAGTATTTCTGGGTTTATAGTCAGTGGGTGAGTGAGTGTAATTGTAAACCACCAGGTGGTTATCATGTAGTTAGTTGTCGGAGTGGATCAGGGAGATAAGATGTTTTCTAACTGTAGTTTTGAAAGTGATGAATGTGTCTGCAGTTCTAGAGTTTTCAGATAGGGTGTTCCAGATTTTAGGTCCTTTGAAATACATCGAATTTTTGTAAAGGTTTAGCCGAACACGAGGAATGTCATAGAGATGTTTATGTCTGGTGTTATGACTGTGGATCCTATCACAACTATCAAGAAAGCATTTTAGGTCAAGGTTAATATTGGAATTTAAAGTCCTGTAGATATAGATTGCACAGTAGTAAGTGCAGATGTTCTGAACAGGGAGTAAGTTTAGATCTATGAAGAGTGGTGGGGTGTGTTGCCAGGGATGGGATTTAGTGTTTATTCTCACTGCGGCTTTTTGTTGGGTTATTATTGGCTTTAGGTGTGTTGCTGCAGTTGAACCCCAAGCACAGATAGCATAGGTGAGGTATGGATATTTAAGTGAATGGTATAGTGTGAGAAAGGCAGTTTGCGGCACGTAGTATCGTATCTTGGAGAGGATCCCCACCGTTTTGGATACTTTTTTTGTTATGTGTTGGATATGGGTGCTGAAATTTAGGTTGTTGTCGAGGTACATGTATAGGCCAAGGAATTTGCCCTCATTATGTCTGGCAATTAGAGTGTTGTCGATCTTAATGTTAAGTTGCACAACACCTGCTCTGCTACCAAACATAATATAGTAGGTTTTATCAGTGTTAAGTGTAAGTTTATTGGCTGTCATCCAAGTCGATATTTTGAGCAGCACCTCGTTAACAATGGTGTTGAGGGTGGCAAGATTAGGGTGGGAGATGACATAAGTCATGTCGTCAGCAAAGAGAATGGGTTTCAGGTGTTGGGATATGTTTGGAAGATCATTGATGTAAATGAGGAAGAGCAGGGGTCCAAGGACACTTCCCTGCGGAACTCCAGTATCAAGTGGCCGTATTGATGAGGCTGTGTCTTTAATGGTGACATACTGATACCTATTAGAAAGGTAGGATTTAAAATATGCAAGCACATGGCCTCTTATACCATAGTTGTCAAGTTTGTGGAGTAGGATTCCGTGGTCTACTGTGTCAAATGCTTTTCTTAGGTCAATAAAAATTCCTAGTGGATATTCCTTATTTTCCAATGTTGTGTAAAGCAGGTCTAGCATTTTTATAATTGCATCATTAGTGCTTTTATTTTTCCTGAATCCAAATTGGCAGGGGTTGAGTATGTTTTGTGACGTTATAAATGAATATAGTCTCCTGTGCACGAGTTTCTTGAAGATTTTGGATAGCAATGGTAAGTTTGATATTGGCCTATAGTTGTTTACTTCTGTAGGGTCACCACCTTTATGTACTGGTGTAACCCTTGCTGTCTTGAGTAGTGTCGGGAAAGTGCTAGTTTCTAGTGACTTGTTAAAAAGTAATGTAATAGCATGCGAAAGGACATGGACTGCTCGCTTGTACAATAATGGTGGGACAAGAGACAGATTCCCCGAGTTAATTTTAAGTGACTTTATGATCACGGTGACTTCCGTGGGCTCAGTTGATACAAGATAGAAGGAATTTGGGAAATTCCCATCTAGGTAGTCCCCGGCACGGGCATTGGTACATGGGATTTTACTGGCGAGATTAGATCCTATGTTTGAGAAGAAGTCGTTTATCTTGTTAGCTGTATCAGTGGGATGCAGTGGTGTTTCATGAGGTTTAGTTAGAACAATATTCTTGTTTTTTTTCAGTTTGTGGGTCCCCAAAATCTGGGAAAGTGTTTTCCAGGTCTTTTTTATATCTCCTCTTGTGTCAGTGAATCTGCTGGAGTAGTACAGTTGTTTGGCTTTCTTTATTAATTTGTGTATTAAGCCCTGTCTATATTGCTTTTCATATTGGTGTTTCTTATCAATGGATTTCAGAATGCTGCTGGTTAGCCATGGGCAACCAAGCCGTTTATTCGTGATCTGTTTCGTTTTTATAGGACTATGTTTGTTGTATAGTCTGAGTATTTTGTTAAGAAAAATGTCTGTCCAATCGTCAATACCATTGGCATTGGAGAATTCTGTAGGCCAGTCAACAGTCTCTAGGTCTGCTGTGAAATTCCTTATTGAGGCCTTGTCATGGAGTCTAAATGAAACTTTGTTGTATTCGAGTGGTGGCTTACTAATGTTTGTTAAGAGGAAGGTTGGGTAGTGGTCAGTGGTGCTGTCTGTGATTATCCCTGATTTAAGGGGGCTAGTATATTGGTCCATATGTGGTCTATTATGGTTGCACTTGTCTCAATCAGCCTGGTTGCTTTAGTTATTGTTGGTATGAGAAGTGTATTGCTCATATTGTTGATGAAATCAGTTACAGTCTGATCATCTGGTAGGCCAAGGTTGATATTGAAGTCTCCAGCTAAGAGAAGGTGATACTTATTCATTTGTCTGTTTGTTATTAGTAACTTTAGATTCTCACTGAAGTTTCGGATGTTTGTGTGGGGTATCCAGTATATGGCACCGATTGTTATAGGCGTCTTGAGGTTTTTTCAGTAAAATTAGCAAAAATGTATTCCCCATATTCATCACTAAAGCAATTAGTGCTAATACAAGATAGTTTGTTAGAGTAATAGATTGCAGTACCACCCCCAACTTGGTATGGTCTGCAGTTGTGGATTGTTGTGTATCCTGGTAGTGGGTAGATATCAATTGTGTCCTGCTTAAGCCAGGTCTCAGTAAGAATAATGCAGGAGAAGGGTGTCTTTAGTGACTCAAGGAGTGCCAGGAGGTCATCATAGTGTTTGCTTAACCCTTTGACTGTTTCCGACGTATAAATACGTCTTACGAGCCAATGTTTCTGACGTATTTATACACACAAATTCTAGCGGCTTCAAATCAAGCAGGAAAGGCCTGGTAGGCCTACATGAGAGAGAATGGGTCACAGTGGTCGGTGTGCACCCTGTGAAAAAAATCTGGGACCCAGCGGTGCATTGCGGGAACGTCATGTTGTTAGTCCATTTTCACCATGCCTCTCGGTAAGAAGTTCCTCACTCCTCGGCAGATTGGAGGTCTTTTGTTCCCAAGTGATAGCTCTAACAGCGATGAAAATGTCAGTGACAGTAAATTCCAGGGTTTTGAAGTGAGTGTTACCGGAAAAAGTGCCCAGGATAACGTAATTAGTGATGAAAACCCAGATGACCCACAACCTTCCACCTCTGGTGCTGGGCTGGCTTGTTCACGTTCACGTTCGCCTGTACCAGGACGAAAGAGGAAACTATTTGGTCGTGTACAACACCCAGATGTTAGCAGTGATAGTGATAGTGATAGTGATTTCAAGGTCATTGAAAGCAGTTCTAGTGACAGTGAGAGTGAATATTCCCCAGTGAAGCGGCAGTATGTACGACGTAGCATGCTGTCTGGTAGTGTTTCATATGTTGTTCCAAGGGGAAGGAGAAACTCTGGGAGCACATCCCGTGGCCCTACACCACGACCTGATAGTGAAGATGACGATATTGTAACGATGGGTATGAATGATGTGAGTGATGGAGCAGGCAGTGGTGGTGATAGTGAGGGTGGCATGGCCCATGTGGCACCATCAGCAGGCCACGCTACAACCCATGCTGCTGACTCTGCACAACAACCAACCTCACCCTACCCCACACTCCCACAACCTGCACCACCACAACTTGCACAACCACAACCTGCACAACCACAACCACGATACAATATCCAGACCCCACCAGCAGACCGCATCTGGGATTGGCAGGACGGTGACGAGTTTGTTCCCAGTCCCCATGACTTTGATGAAACACAAAGTGGAATAAAGCCATCTTGTCCACTTGGGAACAATGCCAGTGAACTGGATTGCTTTGAGTTATTCATCGATGAACCCCTGATGGACATCATTGTCAGGGAAACAAACACATACTGTGATTACACCATGGCAAATACAATTCTCTCACCAAAATCACGGCTACACAAGTGGAAGGAGACAACTGTGGCAGAGATGTACCTGTTTTTTGCCACAATAATGCTTATGCCACATGTGTATAAGCACACTGTCACCACATACTGGGCAACAGAATGCCTGATTTCAACTCCAGGTTTTAGTGACATTATAGGTGTCAATCGTTTCCTGATACTGTTACGTATGTTACACTTTTCAGACAAAACCAGGCCTGACAGAAGCGACAGGTTATATAAGATCAGAAATGTGTTTATGTACCTGAAACAAAAGTGCTGCATGTATTTTTATCCCTTCAGGAAGCTTGTTATTGATGAGTCCTTGATTTTATTCAAAGGAAGACTCTCATTCAAGCAATATATACCAAACAAGAGGAAACGCTTTGGTATAAAGCTATTTGTACTGTGTGACTGCAGAAGTGGTCTAGTTTTGGATATCATTGTGTACACTGGCAGTAATACTTTGAGAGATACCATGAAGTTATTGGGTATCTCTGGTGATGTGGTTCGAACAATGATGGAACCATATCTTGGTAAGGGGCATATGTTATTTACTGATAACTGGTACACAAGCCCCTTACTCAGTGATTTCTTGTGAGTGAACTTGACAGACGTGTGTGGCACAGTGAGTCGTAATCGTAAACATATGCCAAGGTTCGACGCTGGCACTCGCAGAGGTGAGGTGCAAGCCTTTGCTGCCAATGACATCATGGCATTTCGGTGGCATGACAAACGTGATGTCATTGTTGACATCAGTTCACAGAAACGAAATGGTACGCAGTGGCAGGGACAACAGAGAGACCAATGAACCCATTCTAAAGCCTGCAGCTGTCATGGACTACAACCTCAATATGCGCTTAGTGGACAAATGTGACATGCAGATTGGGTTTGCAGACTGTGTACGCAAGAGTTATAAGTGGTATATAAAACTTTTTTTCCATCTTGTTGATATCTCTATGCTAAATGCTTATAACATATACAAGTTGAAGACCAACAAAACACCAAAATATGGTGAATTTTGCCTGTCAGTAATCAGACAAATAATTGCAAAGTACCAAGGAGCAACTCCTGCAATAGACCAGCGCCCACACACGTCATCTCGTTTCAGGCCTGGTGATCACTACCCCATACAACTGCTTCCTACTACTGCCACGAAAAATGCTCAGAAGAGGTGTTATGTACGTATGCATACCACAAAACGCCCACAAACACACAGAGACACTCGTTTTATGTGTGAGGAGTGTGAAGTGCCCCTCTGCATATACCCATGTTTCAAAGAGTTCCACAAGCTGCAGCAGTTCCAGGAACGTGTTTAGTGACTGTACATATGTATATATATTATGGAACAATAGTAATAAACATTGTTTTGTATTGTTTGTTTGTGTAAACAAAGTGTATACACAAACTAATAGTGATAAAGTTTGTTCTGTTATCGTGTTGTAAACAATGAGTGTATATTTGAAGAATGCACCTTACATTGGTCTCACAGGCCACATAAGTTACCTGGAACAGAAAAATATTGAAAAATGCAAGAAACCTTTGAATTAGAGTAAATAAAAGAATACCGGGTGGGCGTCAGTCACCGCTGTTGCAGTACGCACGTCACTTTCTGCAAACTTTGCGGCTCTATATCTCGGTAAGTACTGATGGCAAAAAATTTTTTTTAGGCTTAAAACACTCATTAAGGACCTGATGTTGTAGTTAAGAACTGATAGACTTTGAGCAGTGTTCAGGATAGTGCTGGCTTGTGATGCTGTGTAATAAAGGCAGTTACTTTCCAATAAGCTTTGATTGTGTGTTAGATTAAGGAGGTTTAGATCAGGGTCAACGTGATCATTCATCTTTTAGGTTTAAATAGTGGTTGTTTATATCCTGTATTATGTGGTGAGTTCTAATATTGATTTCTGTAGTGATGGGAGGTTTGGATAAGTATACTGCAAAGAACTTTGGTCATATAGAGTATAGTCACTAATAAACATAATGAAATTGATATTGTCTATGTGTTGTGCTGGAATGAGCTAAAGTACAGCTAGGTATAAACTAATACTATAAAAAAACAAATTATAAGTGGCACCAGACTCACTCTTGTAATTGCACTAAGGTCTAATATAATGAATTTTGTGTTGTCTATGTATTGAGCTAGAATGAGCTAAAGTACAACTAGGTATAGTTAGTTTAGGGGTTGTCTATGTATTGAGCTAGAATGAGCTAAAGTACAACTAGGTATACACTTATAATATAAAAATACAAATTAAAATGGTACTTGCAATTGCACTAGGGTCTGATATAGGTTGTTAACAAGATCAAGAGTGTAACTAGATTTAAATTGACAAAAGAGTCATAAGTAAAAAATAACAATGGCAATGACTTGGTTATAATATGATAGTAAGATGGTAGACAGGTACACAGGTACACAGGTACACAGGTACAAAGGATAATATAAAGGTTGGAGTTGAATATACAAACTTGAAAATTTGGCAATAAAATGTTATGAAAAGTATAAAATAATGATTAATTTAGAAAAGTAAAATTGACTGGAAGTAAATATGGTGTTTAATAAAATTTTAGTAAGTAATAATGATTACAAAAAAAGATTAATTAGCAAAAAAAAAAAAATAATGTTTATTTCAAGTATTAAATTTTAAGAACAGTTATTTGGATTCAGTATTGCACTGATATTTATACTAGAGGTTATTTGGCAGTACAAGGTATTTAAGAGTACTCTAAGATAGTAAATGTGGTATTAACCCTTTCATGGTCCGTCCCGTAGATCTACGGCTTCACGTTGAGTGTCTAAACTGTAGATCTATGCTAAAATTCTAGCGCTGTCAAATTTAGCGCGAAAGCACTCATAGGCCTACATGTGAGAGAATGGGTCTGCATGGTGGGTGTGCGCCATAAACAAAAAATCTAGGCGCCCACATAGCATTGTGGGAACGCCGGCTCAGTTACCCTTATTCACCATGCCTCGTCGCAAATCAGCTCTCACTCCACAGAAAATTGGGACTCTCCTCTTCTTATCTGATAGTTCTGACAGTGATGGAAGTGGAAATGAAGACGAATTCTTTGGCTTTGATCAGTTAGTGACCGAAAGGAATGACCAGGATATCGATAATAGTGCAGAAAACCCTGACGATCCTCAACCTTCTACCTCTGGTGTGGGCACTCCTCAGTCACAGTCAGTTGTACCTCAACACAAGAGAAAACTATTATTTTCATGTGGCCAGGCCTCTGACTTCAGTAATGATGATGATAGTGATGTGGATTGTGATTTTATTGCTCTTGACGATCATTCGAGTAGTGATAGTGAGGAATCATATTCACCAGTGAAGCGTCGGTATGTATGCCGCTGCATGCGCTCGGGTAGTGTACCCTATGCTTTGCCCAGGGGATGGAGTACATCCCGGAGTACATCCCAGAGTACATCCTGTGGCCCTACACCAGGTTTAGATAGTGATAGTGAGGATGATGTGGCTACACTTGGCATGGATAGACCACAGGCATCAGCAGATGGTGGAAGTGGTGATGGTAGTGGCACCGCCATGCGTGACTCACCAGCCCAGGCTGGGACCCACGCTGCTGACTCCTCAGTTCAAGGACAAAGCGGAGCATCAGCCACCAGCCCACCACAACCACAACCACCTGCACAACCAGCCTATGATGTCCAGTATCCACCAGCAAACCGTATCTAGGATTGGCAGCAAAATCCCAATTTTGTTCCCAAGCCCCACCACTTTGATAACTCTCAAAGTGGAATTCTACCTACTTGTCCCCTTGGAACCATGGGCAATGAACTGGAATTCTTTGAATTATTCTTTGACCAGCCCTTGATGGAAACTATTGTCAGGGAAAATAATAAGTATTTTGAGTACACCATGGCAAATACGATAATATCACCACAATCAAGACTACACCGGTGGAAAGAGACGACTGTTTCAGAAATGTATTTGCTTTTTGCAACAATAATGCTTATGCCTCATGTCTATAAGCATAATATAAAAGCATACTGGTCCACAGATCGGCTAATTTCTACCCCGGTCTTCAGTGAAATCATCCCAGTGAACAGGTTTATCTTTCTGTTACGTATGTTACACTTCTCTGACAAAACCAGGCCTGACAGAAGTGACAGGTTATACAAGATTAGAAATGTTTTTATGCATCTCAGACAAAAGTTCAGTATATACTTTTATCCATTCAAGAATCTTGTAATTGAGGAGTCTTTGATTTTGTTCTAAGGTAGACTGTCATTCAAGCAGTATATACCGAGCAAGAGGAAACGCTTTGGTATAAAACTGTTTATACTCTGTGACTGTGACAGTGGATTGGTATTGGATATTGTTGTATACACTGGATGTAAAACATTGAAAGATACCAAGATGTTATTGGGTATCTCAGGTGACGTAGTGAGAAGCCTGATGGCACCTTATCTTGGTAAGGGACATACATTCTATACCGATAACTGGTACACAAGCCCATTACTCAGTGATTTCTTGTGAGTGAACAAGACAGATGTGTGTGGCACAGTGTGTTCTAATCGTAAACATATGCCCAGGCTCAATGCAGGTGCTCGTGGTGATGACGTGCAGGTGTTTACTGCCAATGACATCATAGCATTACGGTGGCATGACAAACAAGATGTCACATTGTTGACAACCATTCACCGTAATGAAATGCAAGACAGGCAAAGTTGATCGAGTGACTAATGAACGTATTTGAAAACCAGCGACAGTGATTGAATATACACAAAACATGCGCTTGGTTGACAAATGTGACATGCAGATTGGTTTTGTTGATTGTGTTCATAAAAGTTACAAGTGGTACATGAAGCTTTTCTTCCATCTCATGGATATTTCAGTGCTCAGTGCATATAATATGTACCAAATAAAGACTGGCAACAGACCACCGTATTGTGAATTTTGTTTGTCTGTTGTCAGACAACTCATAATGAAGTACCAGGTAACAACACCTGCTATTCAACAAGGTCCTCGAATTCCTCAGGATATACCCAAGTGTTTGAGGAGGGAAGGTGATCATTTCATAATACAGCTTCCTTCAACTCAGAAGAAATTTGCTCAGAAGAGTTGCATCATCTGTGCACAAACAAAACGACGGCAACAAAGACGCAAAGACACTCGGTTTATGTGTGTGAGGAATGTAAGGTGCCTCTGTGTATGGTGCCTTGTTTAAAGGAGTTCCACAAGCTCCAGCAGTTCTAAAACCATGTCCAGTGATTGTAAATATGTAAATATATGATGGAACATTAGTATTATAGAAGATTTGTGCATGTTTATTGTAATAAACAACAGTGGTAAACAATATATGATAATAACTTTAGTGCGGTTATTGTCTTCAATACAGTGAGATTATATTTATACATTATATACAGTAATGGTCTCTCAGGCCCCAAATGTTAGTAGGAAAAGAAAAAAATTGGAAAAGAAAAGAAAAAACTACAAAAACTGCTAAATAGAGTAATGCGCGTATGTGGAATTCGTCGATGTTGCCGTCACCACGTCAATTTGGACAAACTTCTCGGCACTATATCTCGGTAAGTACTGATCAGAATTTTTTTTTGTCTTATTACCTTCACAAAAATATGCTCTTTAATTCTGTAAGAAAAAATAATTTTTTTTTTATTCAAAATTTCTTGGACACTGGAGCACCACTTCAGATTTTGGCCGTGGACCCTGAAAGGGTTAAAACAGGTTATGGTAATTAGACAAGTAATGGTAATTAAATGATGTCAAAAATGTTAAGAGTAAATTATACTGATAGTAAAAATGGTAATTAATTATTAATTTTAGTAAGTAATATCAATAGTATTTAAAAAAAATATGAGGTAGTAATATGGACAGAGAAAGTATCAATTCAGCTAATATTTAAGCAAACAATAGTAAATAAGAAAATTACATAAGGTGACTTATGCTTACTAGTAGAATCACAAAGTGAGGTAGTTGAATTTTTTAATTACTAAGAGATTGTACTATGAAATTTGAACAATAATGGAGCAAAACATACACTACACTAAGTAGGCTTTTAGGATGGACATTGTTTAGTTATTCTCTGTAAGATTAATATCCCTGAGAAATCGTGATAGATCATTCTCGTTCGTGATGGTGTATAGTTGACCTACATTTGTTTTCCTAACTAGAATTTTCCCATCCCATGTGAAGCATTGGTGTATTGTGTCATTATTCTCCCGCTTAAGTTTTCTGACTCTATACAGGAGGTTCTGACGATTTTTGGTAAGACACTCGTTTATGTATACCTCTTTCTTTACTTTAATAGATGCAATTATTAAGTCTTTTTTCCTGTCATGTGAGTGGAATCTAAGCATAACACTTTTTCTACCATGGGATCCTAGTATCCTGGCTTCCTTTATTTCTGACTCTGATACTGTAACTTTTGTTTGGTCCTTTGATAACTTTTGTTTAAGACTGAGGATTTTGTTCTCGAGTTGTGTCATCCTGGTGTCTTGTTTTGTTAGCGTCTCTCGAAGATTCATATTTTCAATAACTAAGGTGGAGATGCATGACTTTAGGGTATCTGGATTGTTGGTCATGCCTGAGAGACTACTTGGTAGGTTGAATCCGGGGAAGAGAGGGGTGGATGGGCTGGAGGCAGCCATGTTTGTTGTTATTGTTGTGGTGTCGCCTTGAGCGGTGGTGAGAGGGGTGGTAGCTGGGCCGGCGTCCTCTTGGCTACACTTGTTGAATAGTTGATTTTTTGGTGTTTTCTTGCTGGCCTTGGTGCTGTTTCCTCTGAGATTGCGCCTCGTAATACTACAGGAATGGACAGTGACGTCATTTGTTTACACTGAAACAGCCAAGCAATGGACCATTTCTCCTAGGTTGAGCTCTATTTCAAGGTACTTTTCGTCGTGAAAGCAATCAAAATCATATCTATTTCTGTAATTTATCTTCCATTCTATCAAATGAGACCAAAAAACGAGAATACAACCATAAAAACCATTCGAAATTACCACTAAGGGGTGGCTAATTGCTGAGAAATGAACTCCATTATTTATGCTTAGATTTCTTTCATTTTTGGTGTACATTAAGAAGCATCTTTCCATCATACATTGCCCAAGTTTCAATAAGATAGTCCAACAAACAAATGAGATACAGTTCCCAAGATCAAGAGCAAGAGCCCCTCACCAGTGTCAAGGAACCTGCCTTGAGGTCTGCTCGCTTGTGGAAATTTTGCTCGCGTATGGAAGCAAAAACTCGACCCATCGACTGCTCGTATTTGGAAAAACTCGCACGTGGACACGCTCACAAGTAGAGTTTCCACTGTATTTTTATCCATTGAGGAAGCTTGTTATTGATGAGTCTTTGATTTTGATCAAAGGCAGACTGTCGTTCAAGCAGTATATACCAAGCAAGAGGAAACGTTTTGGTATAACGTTATTTGTACTGTGTGACTGCAAAAGTGGTCTGGCTTTGGATATACATGTGTAATTGTATACATTGGCAGTAATACATTGAGAGATACCAGGAAGTTATTGGGTATCTTTGGTGATGTGGTTAGAACAATGATGGACCCATATCTTGGTAAGGGACATACAGTATATTATATACTGATAACTGATACACAAGCCCCTTACTCAGTGATTTCTTGCGAGTGAACATGACAGATGCGTGTGGCACAGTGTGTGGAAATCGTAAGCATATGCCTAGGTTCCAAGCAGGCACTCGTAGAGATGAGGTGCAGGTGTTTGCTGCATTTCGGTGACATGACAAAACGTAATGTCACATTGTTGACATCAGTTCACCAAAACGGAATGGCAGACAGTGGCAGGCAGAATAGAGACCAATGAACCCATTCTAAAACCTGCAGCTGTGATGGACTACAGCCTCAGTATGCACTTAGTGAACAAACGTGACATGCAGATTGAGTTTGGTAATTGTGTTTGCTGGAGTTATAAGTGGTACATAAAACTTTTTTTCCATCTTGACATTTCCATGCTGAATGCTTATAACATGTACAAGTTGAAGACCAACAACAAACCACCATATGGTGAATTTTGTTTTTCAGTCATCAGACAAATAATATTCAAGTACCAAGGAACAACACCTGCAATAGACCAGCACCCACGAAATTATCAACACGTACCCTCTTGTCTGATGCCTGGTGATCACTACCCCTTACAACTGCCTCCTACTACTTTCATGAAAAGCACTCAGAAGAGGTGTTTTGTCTTTGCACATACCACAAAACGCCCACAAAAATGTAGAGACACTCATTTTATGTGTGAGGAGTGTGAAGTACCACTGTGCATATACCCATGTTTCAAAGAATTCCACAAGTTGCAGCAGTTCTAGGAAAGTGTCCAGTAACTGTACAATTTGTATATATATTATAGAACAATAGTAATAAACACTGTTTTGTATTGTTTGTTTGTGTAAACAAGTTTTGTTAACAATATATTGATGATAATGTTTGTGCGCTTATTGTGTTGCATACAACGAGTGTATATATGAACATAGCACTTTACTTTGGTCTCACAGGCCACATAAGTTACTTGGAAAAAAAAATATTGAAAAATACAAGAAATCTTTGAATGGGACTAAATGTGAGTGTACCAGGTGAGTGGCATTCTCCGCTGTTGCCATATGCAGCTCATTTTCTGCCAACTTTACACCTCTGTATCTCGGTAGGTACTGATCGAAAAAAAAAATTAAGCTTAAAACACTCACCAAATTAATTCTAACATTTTGGTAAGAAAAAAAATAATTTTTTTTAACCCTTTCACTGCTTTGGTCGTATATATATGTCTTACGAGCCACCATTTTTGATGTATATACAGTGGACTCCCGACGTACGATGTCCCCAACCTACGTTAAAACCGACCTACGATGCTTTTCAGCGTAAAAATTTGACCCCAACGTACGTTGAAAGACTCGACCTACAGCATTCGTCTGGTACTGCGTCTACATGTCTGTCCGCCTGAGTGCATGTCAGCTGGCCTGCCTTCAGTTAGTGTGCCAATGTTTACAAGCCAGAGTGGTCGCTCCCACACATACATTTGGAATATTTTGTATTATTCCAGTGTTTTTTAGTGCTTCTAACTGCTAAATAAGCCACCATGAGCCCAAAGAAAGCTTCTAGTGCCATCCCTGTGGTAAAAAGGGTGAGAAATATTATTGAAATACTATCGTACCACGGTCAGCTGCTGCTGCTGCTGTAGCACTGTCAGTTGCTGCTACTGCTGTAGCACCATCAGCTGCTGCTGCTGCTGCTGCTGTAGCACCATCAGCTGCTGCTGCTGCTGTAGCACCGTCAGCTGCTGCTGCTGCTGCTGCTGCTGTAGTACCGTCAGCTGCTGCTGCTGCTGCTGTAGCACTGTTGTTGGTGTGGCTTATTGAGAATACCGAGAAACAATTAACCCCAGAGGGTTAGCCACCCAGGATAACCCAAAAAAGTCAGTGTGTAATCGAGGATTGTCTAACTTATTTCCATTGGGGTCCTTAATCTTGTCTCCCAGGATGCGACCCACACCAGTCGACTAACACCTGGGTGAACAGGAAAAAATGCCTGGAACTAGTGCTCATATTGGTAAATTTAAGGCCAGCAAAGGTTGGTTTGAGAAATTTAAGAATCTTAGTGGCAGTAGCATACACAGTGTGATAAGGCATGGCGAAGCTGAAAAATTCCAACCCCAACAAGTGTTCAATTGTGACAAAACAGGCCTGTTCTGGAAGAAAATGCCAAACAGGAGGCCTGGTCGCAGACCGGGCCGCGGGGGCGTTGACCCCCGGAACTCTCTCCAGGTAAACTCCAGGTAAACAGGACCTACATTACTCAGGAGGAAAAGGCACTCCCAGGACACAGTGTCTCATCAGTCATTGCTGCATCTTCAATAAAGGTAAGTGTCATTTATTCATCATTTAGTAGAGTAGTACATGCACAATATATATTGTGCATGTACTATTCTACTATTGTGCATGTATCCTTCTTTTTGTGTGTAGGAAAATGTATACAGTGGACCCCTGACAGTTTAAGTTAGTTTAATATGTTTATTATGCACCCCATACCCATCCTGTGGGCGGTAGTCAAAAGATTACAGAGGTACATAATTGGTCCAGGGACTGGGCCTCAAAGTTTTGATAGCTGAGCAAGTTACAGAGGTAATGAATTCACAATTTACAAAGGTAATGAACTCCAGGTAGGTCTAGTCACAATCATGACAAGTTACAAAGGTATTTACAGATTACAGAGGTACACAATGGGTCCAGGGACCGGGCTCCAAAGTTTTGATGGCTGAACTAGGTACAAGGTAATGAACTCACAAGTTACAAAGGTAATGAACTCACAAGTTACAAAGGTAATGAATACTGTAAGAATGGTTACTTACGTTTATACATGGCTGCAATCATGAACAAATTTTAGAGTAATGAGCAATTCACACTTCCACACCCGGTCACAACTGTAGTGAGTTATTGGTGCAAATGTTGATTGCTGAGTCTCCTGACATTCGATGGCATCGACATTCAATAAATCCGACATTCGATGCATTTTAACGCAAAAATTTCGCCTCAACATTCGATGGAAAACCCGACATTCGATACGATTCGTACGAAACATGTCCACGTGTGGCCTGAACTGCCCCGTGTGTGCCAGTGTTTACAAGCCAGCAAGTGTGCACGCATCTAAGGATACATTCGGTACATTCCATATTATCACTGTTTTTGGTGCTTGTTTCTGCAAAATAAGTAACCATGGGCCCCAAGAAAGCTTCTAGTGCCAACCCTTCGAGAAAAAAGGTGCTAATGACTATTGAAATGAAGAAAGAGATAATTGCAAAGTACAAAAGTGGAGTGCGTGTGTCGGAGCTGGCCAGGTTGTATAGTAAACCCCAATCAACCATCTCTACTATAGTGAGCAGGAAAACGGCAATCAAGGAAGCTGTTCTTGCAAAAGGTGCAACTTCGTTTTCGAAACAGAGATCTCTAGTGTTAGAAGATGTTGAGAGACTGTTATTGGTGTGGATAATTGAAAAACAGATAGCAGGAGATAGCATCTCTCAAGTGATCATTTGTGAAAAGGCTAGGCAGCTGCATGATGATTAGGTAGAGGAATTGCATGCAACTAGTGGTGATGTGAGTGAATTTAAGGCCAGCAAAGGTTGGTTTGAAAGATTTAAGAATCATAGCAGCATACACAGTGTGGTAAGGCATAGTGAGGCTGCCAGTTTGGACCACAAAGTGGCTGAAAAATATGTGCATGAATTCAAGGAGTACATAAAGGCTGAAGGATTGAAACCTGAACAAATGTTTAATTGTGACGAAACAGGCCTGTTTTGGAAGAAATTGCCAAGCAGAACTTACATTACTCAGGAGGAAAAGGCACTCCCAGGACATTAAAAGAAGAAGGGAAGTAACCCCGGAAAAGGACTTGCTACCGCAAGTCCTAATGGAAGTGGATTCCCCTTCTAAACACTAACACCATCCACACTCTCCACTCCTCCCATCTCAACAATCATCACCAGATCTTCATTAAAGGTAAGTGTCAATTATTCTATTGTTATTAATCTATTGTTATTGTTGTTATTGTAATTATTCTACTGCATTAAACTTAATATTTCATGTGGTAAAAATTTTTTTTTCATACTTTTGGGTGATTTGCTCGGATTAATTTGATTTCCATTATTTCTTGTGGGGAAAATTAATTCGGCTTTCGATATTTTCGACATTCGATGAGCTCTCAGGAGCGGATTAATATCGAATGTCGAGGGTCCACTGTATTTCATGTGGTAAAAATTTTTTTTCATACTTTTGGGTGTCTTGCACAGATTAATTTGATTTCCATTATTTCTTAGGGGAAAATTAATTCGACTTATGATAATTTTGTCTTACGATGTGCTCTCAGGAGCAGATTAATATCATAAGTCGGGGGTCCACTGTATACAGTGGACCCTCGCCTAACGAACGCATCGCATAACGTTAAATCCGCCTAGCGATACATTTTAACGTAAAAATTTTGCCTCGGCTAGCGCTAAAAAACTCGCTCAACGCGATTCGTTCGAGACGCGTCCACGTGCGGCCTGAGCCCACCTCACTTGTTCTGTGGGTGCCAGTGTTTACAAGCCAGCCACCTCGGTCGCTTCCAAGCATACAATCGGAACATTTCATATTATCACAGCCTTTTTAGTGATTGCTCCTGCAAAATAAGTCACCATGGGCCCCAAGAAAGCTTCTAGCGCCAGCCCTACAGGAAAAAGGGTGAGAATTACTATGGATATGAATAAAGAGATCATTGCTAAGTATGAAAGTGGAGTGCGTGTCACCGAATTGGCCAGGTTGTACACAAAACCCCAATCAACCATCGCTACTATTGTGGCCAAGAAAACAGCAATCAAGGAAGCTGTTCTTGCCAAAGGTGCAACTTTGTTTTTGAAACAGAAATCTCAAGTGATAGAAGATGTTGAGAGACTGTTATTGGTGTGGATAAACGAAAAACAGATAGCAGGAGATAGCATCTCTCAAGCGATCATATGTGAAAAGACTAGGAAGTTGCATGAGGATTTAATTAGAAAAAATGCCTGCAACTAGTGGTGATGAGAGTGAATTTAAGGCCAGCAAAGGTTGGTTTGAGAGATTTAAGAATCGTAGTGGCATACATAGTGTGATAAGGCATGGTGAGGCTGCCAGTTCGGACCACAAAGCGGCTGAAAAATATATGCAGGAATTCAAGGAGTACATAGAGGCTGAAGGACTGAAACCTGAACAAGTGTTTGATTGTGACGAAACAGGCCTGTTTTGGAAGAAAATGCCAAGCAAGACCTACATTACTCAGGAGGAAAAGGCACTCCCAGGACATAAGCCTATGAAAGACAGGCTTACTCTGTTGATGTGTGCTAATGCTAGTGGTGATTGCAAAGTGAAGCCTTTATTAGTGAATCACTCTGAAACTCCCAGAGTGTTTATGAAAAACAATGTCCTCAAAGCTAATTTGTGTGTGCTGTGGAGGGCAAACAGTAAGGCATGGGTCACTAGGGACTTTTTCTATGACTGGTTACACCATGTATTTGCCCCCACTGTGAAAAATTACCTAATTGAAAAGAAATTAGACCTTAAGTGCCTCCTGGTATTAGACAATGCTCCTGGTCATCCTTCAGATGTGGCAGAGCGACTTTCTGCGGAAATGAGCTTCATTAAGGTGAAGTTTTTGCCTCCTAATACCACTCCTCTCCTGCAGCCCATGGACCAGCAGGTCATTTCCAACTTCAAGAAACTGTACACAAAAGCTATGTTTGAAAGGTGCTTTGTAGTGACCTCAGAAAATCAGTTGACTCTTAGAGAGTTTTGGAGAGATCACTTTAGCATCCTCAATTGTGTAAACATTATAGGTAAGCCTTGGGAGGAAGTGACTAAGAGGACCTTGAACTCTGCTTGGAAGAAACTGTGGCCAGAATGTGTAGACAAAAGGGATTTTGAAGGGTTTGAGGCTAACCCTGGGAATCCTATGCCAGTTGAGGAATCCATTGTAGCATTGGGGAAGTCCTTGGGGTTGAAGGTTAGTGGGGAGGATGTGGAAGAGTTGGTGGAGGAGGACAATGACAAACTAACCACTGATGAGCTGCTGGATCATCTTCAACAGCAAGAGGCCAGACCTGAGGAAACTGCTCCGGAGGAGGGGAGAGAGAAATTGAAGAGGTTGTCTACTTCAAAGATTAAGGAAATGTGTGCAGTGTGGCTTAAAGTGAAAACCTTTTTTGATGAAAATCACCCTCACACAGCTATTGCAAGCCGTGCTGGTGACTATTACACTGACAATGTTGTGAAACACTTTAGGAATGTCATAAAGGAACGGGAGGTACAGGCCTCTATGGACAGATATGTTGTGCGACAGAGGTCCAGTGACTCAAGCTGGTCCTAGTGGCATTAAAAGAAGAAGGGAAGTAAGCCCGGAAAAGGACTTGCCACCTCAAGTCCTAATGGAAGTGAATTTCCCTTCTAAACATTAACACCATCCACAGTCTCCCCTCCTCCCATCCCATCAGTCATCACCAGATCTTCAATAAAGGTAAGTGTCATGTAACTGTGCATGTCTTCTTCAGTTTGTGTGTATTAAAATTAATATTTCATGCAGTAAAAATTTTTTTTTCTTCTTTGGGGTGTCAGGAACGGATTAATTTGATATCCATTATTTCTTATGGGGAAAATTAATTCAGCTAACGATAATTTCGCCTAACGCTGAGCTCTCAGGAACGGATTAATATCGTTAGGCGAGGGTTCACTGTACTTATAAATTCTAGCAGCTTCAAATCAAGCAGGAAAAAGCTGGTAGGCCCACATGTGAGAAAATGGATCTATGTGGTCAGTGTGCACCATATAAAAAAAATCCTGCAGCACAGAGTGCATGAGAAAAAAACTTGACCTTTTTTTTTTTAATTAAAATGCTGAATTTATGGTCTATTTTCGTATAGTATTTATGGATGTATTCTCGTTTTCTTGATCTCATTTGATAGACTGGGAAACATATAGAAATAGATGTGATTCTGATTGGTTTTACTATGAAAGGAACCTTGAAATGGAGCTCAAAGTAGGGGAAATCTTTAATTTTTACTGATGTTCAATAGTAAACAAATGATGTCATTTTCCAATAAATGTCCAAGTAGCCATTCTGATATGCACTCATGAATGGGTTGACATTATTTATACAATTACATGTATTACAATATTGCGGTAGTCTGCATAAAAATTCAAAATAGAAAGCAAGAGTAATATCAGAGGGGCCTGGAGACATGACTGATGAACAAAGAAAATGTTATTTTAGAGCCAGGAATGTCTGCATTGTTCATTCTGGACCCTATTTTGAATTTGTCATATTTTTTAATTTTTGTTAATTTGGCCAAATTGCAAATTTCTGACAGTATTATTGGGTTGTTGAAATCGGTAAATGGGCAGGTTCTTGTACTCAATTGATAGAAAAAATGGAGTTCTAAAGAAATAGCTATGAGTTTGGTCGACTGGAACAATGGAATTAGCTGAAAATATTGCTCAAAGTGGGCGAAATCACCGATTCATAGATATTGCCGAGGTCGCTAACTTCGCGAGAGCATAATTCCATACGTTTTCCATCAAATTTCATTCTTTTGGTGTCATTACAATAGGGAAAAGATTATCTGTCATTTCATAAGAAAAAATAATTTTTTTCTTTTTTTTTTAAATTTTGCGACACCAGAATACAGCTCAGGATTTGGGGTTGCGACAGTCAAGGGGTTAATATTATGTGACATAGGAAGACAGTTTTAGAATAGTGCTTGCGACAGTGAAAGGGTTAAGGGAGGGGTAAGTGGAATCACCAATTTTTTTTTTTTTTGTCCAATTTCAATGAGATTTTGACAGTGGATTAACCCTTTGGGGGTCAAGAGGCCCTCTCCTAAACTTGTTCTCAGGGGTCGAAAATTTTTTGGAAAAAAAAAAATTTTTTTCTTATGAAATGATAGAGAATCATTTCCCGATCACAATGACACCAAAAGTATGAAATTTGATGGAAAACTTACGGAATTATGCTCTCGCAAAGCTAGCGGTCTCGAAGATGCTTACGCATCGGCAATTTTGCCCACTTTGAGCCCTATTTTTGTCAATTCCAGTGTACTAGTCGATAAAAAAAATCTTAACTATTTTGCTAGAACTCCATTTTTTCTACCGAATGACCACAAGAAACCACCTATTTACCGATTTCAACTATCCAATAAAGTGGTCAGAAGTTTGCAATTTTGCCAATTGCACACAAATTTCAAAAGATGCCAATTTCCAAGTAGGGTCCAGAATAAACAAAACATACATCCCTGGCACTAAAATAACATTTTCTCTGTTCATTAGTCACATCCCCAGGCCCCCCTTACATTTCTTTTGCTTTCCACTTTGAATTTTTATTCTCACCAAAAATAGAAGATTTACTGTTATGCAGACTACTGCATTAGTGTAGAAATGGTATAAATAATATCAGCGCACTTGTGAAAGAATATTAGACACACCAGTTGACATGTATTGGATGCGTGGCATGATTTGTTTACTTTAGAACTTTGGCAAACCGAACATTTCTGCTACTTTGAGCTCAATTTCAAGGTACTTTTCATTGTGAAACCAATCAAAATCATCTCAATTTCTGTAATATGTCTTCCATTCTATAAAATGAGAACAGGAAAAGTAGAATACAACCATAAGTACCATTTGAAAATACACTGCAGAGTCGCTGTTTTAAACCAAAAATATGTTTTTTTTTTCTCATCATGCACTGTGTGCTGCAGGATTTTTTTATACTGTGCACACTAACCACATAGACCCATTCTTTCATGTGTAGGCATATCAGCTTTCTCTCGCTAGATTTGAATGCACTTACACGTACTAGTACGTCAATAACCCTGGCGCATAAGATGTACTAGTACGTCAGAAACCCTTGGAAAGGATTAAGCAGCATATAAAACATACAGGCCGTGTTTGTTTTGACTGTTAGCCTTCAAGATAGGTAGAAAAAAATAAATTGTGCGCATTTTCATGGGTCCTTTAACTTTCCTTGTTCTACTAAATTCTGAAGATGTACAATGCTTTAGGTAACATCAGATGAAAGATAAAGGCTAGATTATTGATAACCCAGGGCATTTCAGTGATAATATCAGTAGATTCCATAAAAAAATATTGAATTTTTTTTTTTTCTAACAAAAAGCTGTTCACAATATCGCAAATCCTCCCTGGGTGTTTGTAGAACCATCATTCCTCAACAATGTGTGCAAAAATCATGACAATCCAATGGATACTTATCACAGAATAGGGATCACAGTGTCAATAACTTATTACTGAGTTTTTTTTTTATTTTTGTTTGGTGTGAAACTCTAGGGAAGTGGTGCGCCAACTCTTAGCGTGCTACATCCCTCCGACCTTCTTTACAGCCTCCAGGCTACTAAGGGATTCACCGTGCTCTACACTCTAGCCAGCAAAAAAGTTGCCATGTAGAATATTTAGAATGAAATATTCATGAAAATTGTAATTTTTGGAGTAAAAAAACTGCTAATTACTAACGTGTATTTTTGCTGACAGCAAAAATACATTTAATGAAAAACATACTTAGAAATATGATAGATCATGCTTATTACATCAAAATGTTGCTAGAATTTTGCACTATTTTTCAATAAGAAAACTTTTTTTTTTCCGTAATTTTTCAATCTTAATTTCCTGATCACTGAAAAAAAACTCTCCCCTCCCTTAAACTGTGCAACTGTAGATATACGTTCGCTCACGTAGCGCTATGATTGCAGATCTACATTAAATTTTACATGCTTTATGTAACAAAAAGTAGATCTATGTTCGGAGCGCTACGCGAGCGAACATAGATCCATGTTTGGACAGTTTGACATTTTGAATTTTGCAAGCCCATTTCTGAAACTGTCATTGTATGTCATGAAATTTTTGGAAAAAAAATTATTTTTTCTGATGAGATGATAGAGAATCTTTTTCCGATGCTAATGACACCAAAAGTATGAAATTTGATTAAAAACTTATGGAATTACGCTTCCGCGAAGCTAGCAATCTCGGCGATATATACACATTGGTGATTTTGCTGACTTTGAGCTTTATTTTTGGCCAATTCTATTGTTCCAGTTGACCAAACTCATAGTTATTTCTTTAGAACTCCATTCTTTCTATCAATTAAGCACAAGAAACCGCCCATGCACAAAAAACCGCCCATTTACCGATTTCAACTACCCAATAAAGTGGTCAGAAATTAGCAATTTGGCCAATTTCATGCAAATTAAAAAATAGGGTCCAGAATAAACAATGCAGACATTCTTGGCACTAAAATAACATATCCTCTGTTCATTAGTCATGTCTCCAGGCCCCTCTTATATTACTCTTGCTTCCAATTTTGATTTTTTATTCACACAAAGAATAGAAGATTTACTGTTATGCAGGCTACTGCATGTTATGTTGTTGTCCCTTATTACTTTGATAGTAAGGTTCTCACTACATGTTCTAGTGTGGGGTAGCTTTTTACTTAAAGGCCTTATCAGTCTAGGGTAATACTTACATTCATGATTGATCATCTTCAGGGTCTCTGAAATCCTTTCACCAGCCCTCTTCACACAGGCTATTTAAACTACTTCTATAAAAAATATAACTATTCTAAATAGATATGTACAGAATATACAATTACAGCACTCACATATTCAAACATAAACCTGCACACGCCTTAGCTGCTCTTCTAAGACAGCCCACATGGTGGATCTGGACAAATTGCCCTTCTTCCTTCTGGACTAATCTCTGGACTAACCAGTGTTTTGACACTTTAGTCACCCTGGGTATGGTGGCCACAACTTAAGTTATAAAACTCACCCCTGGGGGCACACATAATGCCCCCAAAAATAGAAAGAAGGACCCAGAGGTCCTACCAGCTTGAAGTCAACAAAAGGAGAGAGGGAGAGGGAGGAGCCTAGCTAAGCTCCTCCCACACCCACCAAAAAACAAAAGACTGTTGCCAAGCACAATTCTCTAGTTACCACAATTTTACCACACATTATTTACTTTTACAAAAAGAAATACATGTACAACTTTATAAACTACTTATTTAAATTGTGTGTTTGTGTGTCTATAGTATAACCTATTATATTGAGAAAAAGAGGCTTGACTTAGCTGCCTTACAGCAATACGGGTGATCTGCCCTTATGATATTTAGGCTGAGTCCCCATCAATTCAATATAATTAGGTATTCCAGAGTAACTGTTACTTTTTTTTTTTATTATCACACTGGCCGATTCCCACCAAGGCAGGGTGGCCCGAAAAAGAAAAACCTTCACCATCATTCACTCCATCACTGTCTTGCCAGAAGGGTGCTTTACACTACAGTTTTTAAACTGCAACATTAACACCCCTCCTTCAGAGTGCAGGCACTGTACTTCCCATCTCCAGGACTCAAGTCCGGCCTGCCGGTTTCCCTGAACCCCTTCATAAATGTTACTTTGCTCACACTCCAACAGCACGTCAAGTATTAAAAACCATTTGTCTCCATTCACTCCTATCAAACACGCTCACGCATGCCTGCTGGAAGTCCAAGCCCCTCGCACACAAAACCTCCTTTACCCCCTCCCTCCAACCTTTCCTAGGCCGACCCCTACCCCTACTTATATACATCAATATGTGTTGAATCCCATAGTCCCATAACACCCCCACCTCCAGACGAAGTCTCACAAAAGCTAGCCGTGTCCCTCAGGATACGGCTAGTAAAAAAAAATATATATATACATGTATATATATATTACTTTAGCCTGAAGGTGGTTAGCAAGACTACTAGAAGTGTTACATATTTCCCAGCACCATAACTACTCTTCACTTTACTGTTATTTACAGCAAGGTGACATACTACATGGCAATCTTCAAATATTTGTGGCTCCACTGAACCTTCCCAGATTACACATGCACCTTCACCCCATACCATATAAAACCCTGAAAGGAACAATACTGGAACAGATAGCAGAGTTTTTTAGAAAAGCATTTTGACCATACCCACATACTCAAGGGTGTAACTATTTACAATTTTAGTGGCTTTTAAAACATAATACACATTACAATGCAAGAATTGCACACAATGCCCACTGTGAAAGCCTGCACCGACAGGCCTGTGCCTCCGCTATGGTAATCCAGTAAGCAACTGGTACTCTAGGATGGCATTTTCCTGATCAGGAGACAAGAGTAGAGCCAAACCCAGAGAAGTCATGTGTACACCAGGCAGGAAACTTCACAAAACATGTCAAGGTGTCTCTCACTTGGTGGCCGAACCAAACAGTGAGACTTGCAGTCAACACTCACGATCCTTAACATGGTCAGGCACTCAACCCCATCTTCCGAGGTCCCACTCCACACAGATCCTCCAACCTATGAAGAGGAGGCTGACACAGAACATGGAGGGTCCAAGGGACCACAAAGGCAAATTGTTGGGCCGTTTCGTACATAGAGCACACCAAGACACAATATATCACATACCTTCCTGAACGTCTCATGTTATTGAAGGTTGTCAACCTCTGCCTCAATTCACAAATATGTACATATACACTGACCCTCGTCACTCTTTTGGCTCCGACTCGTCTCCTTCACAGTCGGATGGCTAGTAGAGAGTCCTCAGGCTCGCCGAGAGTTCACCACTGCAAAAACAACAAGGTCAGCACATGACAAACACTATATACAAAGTATGCACCATGCATCTACATGAAACATCTAGAGAGAGCATCAGCAACCACATTCTCTGAGCCTTTTATATATTTAACTTCCAAATTAAAATGTTGTAGGAACAAAGCCCATCTTAAGAGTCTTTGATTGTAGTTTCTCATTCTTTGGAAAAACCTCAGAGGGTTATGGTCACTATACACTATTACAGGATGTGGGGAAGCACTGATATAAACTTCAAATTTCTGCACAGCCAACACCAAGGCCAAAGCCTCCTTCTCCACAGTTGCATAAATATGTTGATGCTTTTTTAATTTGGCTGAATGGTAACAAACTGGCTGAAGGCTATCTCATCACCCTGCAACAACACCGCACCTACCCCTACATCACTAGCATCCACTTGTAGATAGAAGGGGCATTCAAACTCAGGACTTTTCAAGATAGGAACATTCCCTAATAAGATTTTCACATTTTCAAAAGCCCTGTCACACTTGCTGTCCCAGCTTAATTGAACTTTGGGACTGATCAAAGTTGTCAGTGGTGACGTTACCTGGGAGAGGGGGCAGAACCGTCTGTAATAACCCACCATGCCCAGGAACCTCATCACTGCCTTCCGATTCTGTGTTCTAGGAAAATTTATAATGGCCTCCACCTTAGCATTAATTGGGGCAACTTTCCCCTGACCAACTACATATCCTAAGAATTGTACACTGGCTTGGCCAAACTCACTTTTGCTCAGATTGATGGTTAGTTTGGCTTGGGCTAGACGTTCAAACAACTTTTGTAATCTTACCAAGTGAGTTTCCCACTGGTTACTGAACACCACAATATCATCTAGATAGGCCCGTACACCATCCAGCCCTTTTATGACAGTATTTATATGATGTCATGTCTGAGGGCAATGTGTGGTGTGAATATAATGCAGAGAATTCATAGTTTGGAAGTTAGGAGGAGGTGCAGGATTACCAAAACTGTTGTCCAGAGGGGTGAGGAAGGGTTATTGAGGTGGTTCGGACATGTAGAGAGAATGGAGAGAAACAGAATGACTTCAAGAGTGTATCAGTCTGTAGTGGAAGGAAGGTGGGGTAGGGGTCGGCCTAGGAAAGGTTGGAGGGAGAGGGTAAAGGAGGTTTTGTGTGCAAGGGGCTTGGACTTCCAGCAGGCATGCATGAGCGTGTTTGATAGGAGTGAATGGAGACAAATGGTTTTTAGTACTTGATGTGCTGTTGGAGTGTGAGCAAAGTAACATTTATGAAGGGATTCAGGGAAACCGGCAGGCCGGACTTGAGTCCTAGAGATGGGAAGTACAGTGCCTGCACTCTGAAGGAGGGGTGTTAATGTTGCAGTTTAAAAACTGTAGTGTAAAGCACCCTTCTGGCAAGACAGTGATGGAGTGAATGATGGTGAAAGTTTTTCTTTTTTGGGCCACCCTGCCTTGGTGGGAATTGGCCAGTGTGTTAATAAAAAAAAAATTATGACGCTGGAAGGTGGCAGGAACATTTTTTAACCCAAAAGGAAGTACATTATATTGAAATAACCCATCTGGAGTGACGAAGGCTGAAATTTCCTTGGCTTGCTGGGTGAGGGGTATCTGATAATAACCTTTAAGTAAGTCCAGTTTGCTCACAAACTTTGCCCCCTCCCACAGCATCAATCACATCATCCATAAGTGGCAAAGGGTAACAGTCAGCCTTTGTTACTTCATTTACTCTGCAACAGTCAATGCACATACGCATAGATCCATCAGGTCTGGGAACCATCAGGCATGGAGATGCCCACTGACTCTTGCTTGGCACTACAAACTGGTTTTGAAGGAGGAATTTCACTTCTTCCTCCATGTGAAGTTGTTTTGTTGGGTTCATGCGGTAAGGAGCCTGCTTTATTGGAACAGCTTCTCCAACATCCACATCATGGGGAGGCAATTTACTTACTTTGGGTACATCCCCAAACAAATCTTGAAATTTTTGGAGTAACTGAACCAAGTCACAGGCTCCCTGTACACTGAGTCCCTTCATGTGTGCCAAGGGATTTTGCAAGATGGCTGAATTGCACAGCCTTCTGTTGTTACAGGAAGATTTTAAGTATCGTCACACTCAACTTGGATGGCGGTAACTCCCGCCCTAGAATGGTATTTTTTCAACCTGTTAATGTGCACAGTCCTTTCTGATTTGTGACGGCCAGGCATCTTAATTACATAATTGGGACCAGACCTGCCTGTGATGACAAAGGGTCCATCAAATCGTGCAGCCAAGGCTTGTTCCGGAACTGGCTCCAAAGCTAACACTTCCTTTCCAACACTGAAGGAGCGAGGAGCTGCCCTTTGGTCGTACCGCTGCTTCATGGCCCTCTGACTAGCCTTGAGGTTGTCTGCTGCCATCTGTCTCGCCTGGTCCAATCGTTTCCTGAAAAAGAGAACATCTTCCAGCGGAGAAGCCTCATTTCACCGCCCAGCCAATGCTCCTTGAGAATAGTCAGTGGCCCCCTCACTGGATGACCATAGACGAGCTCAAAAGGGCTGAAACTGAGAGATTCTTGGGTGCTTTCCCGCACAGCAAACAAGAGAAAGGGGATCCCCTCATCCCAATCACTAGTGTTATTCATACAATAAGCTCACATCATTGTCTTAAGAGTTTGATGAAATCTCTCTACTACTCCCTGAGACTGAGGGTGATAGGCAGTTGAAAATTTAGGCTGTACATCTAACCCCTTTAACACATTCCTAAATAATTTTGAGGTAAAGTTAGACCCTTGATCTGTTTGTACCTCCTGAGGAAAGCCAACATGGGAAAAGAACTTCATCAAAGTCCTTAAGACCACTTGAGCTGTTATCTTCCATAGAGGGATTGCTTCTGGATACCTGGTAGTGGAGCAAATTATCGTTAGTAAATAATTATTTCCTATTCTGGTCCTTGGTAGTGGGTCAACGACATCCACTACCAGCTTGCTGAAGGGTTCACCTGGTGCTGAAATAGGCTGAAGAGGAACAGGTTTAATACTTTGATTAGGTGTTCCTATAATTTGACAGACATGACAGGGCTTTATATAATCTCCTACCGTCTCCCACAGCCGAGGCCAGAAGAAGTGCCTGGAAACCCTGGATACTGTTTTAGCAATACCTAGGTGTCCACCTAGAGGTGTGTCATGCGCTAAGCTAAGAACATGGTTTCTATAAGGCTCAGGCACCACGACCTGGTAACAAAAACTTGGCTCTCCTTCTACTGGTACTGCAACCGAAGGTGCCTTCTTCATTAGTATACCTTTCCTGAAATAGAAGCATTTACTCAAACGTAAAGATTCCTCCTCAGTTACAGCTGAGGCTCTGATCAACTTAAGAGTGTCATCACACCCCTGTGCAGCAATTAGCTGCATCATAATAGGCCCAATCTCCCTCACACTACTTCCATGATCCCTGCACTGATTAGGCTCGACTCGGGTTGTGGTATCCTTTACTTCAGTTGACTGCAGTTCAACATCAGAAAATAGAGTTTCCAAACCTAGGTCCTCACCATCCTCATGAGAAATATAAGGATTACCCTTGGTAGCCTGGTCATGAGACATACTTCTTGTGATGGCACCAACAGGAAAAAGGTCTGGCAGGGTCTCCCTAGCCTTCTTCTCCCAAACTTCGGGGTCTGGTTCCTCCCATACTAGTGGTTCCTCGCTGTCTAACAGACCCATAACGTTGTTCCCCAATAAGAGGTTAACCCCTTCGAAGGGAATTTCATCTGAAATACCTACAGGGAGATAGCCAACTTGGTATGCAGATTCTACCCATAATTTGTGCACAGGTGTTCTTATGGGTGAACCTGTAATACCCTTCAATAATATATCTACTCCAGTATAGGTATCCTTAGGCACTGGCAGCACTCCAGCATGTAGCAAGGAGTAGGTGCTACATCCATCTCTCAAGGACAGTAAGTTCTCAACCCTACCCACATCCTTATGCAAGGCAATTGTGGACTTACTAGAAAATACCTGCATCCTGGGGTCTAGATCCAAAGGTTCCTCCTCATCTTGCTTTGAAGACCTAATACAGGCAATTGGGTGTGTCTCTGCAGTTAGGGTCTTTTGGGGTGATTCCTCCCTTTCTTGATCTCGCTGTCTTGACCAGCAAAACTTTTGTGTGTCCAGTTTTGTTACAGTAGTAACAGGCATAACCCTTAAAAGTATTTTTACCATTTCGTGTAGGAATGATACTGTTTACCTGAGGACCTGAAACATTATCTGATAATCTAGGTAAACTTTGAGTTCCAGCTGACTTACCTTTTCCTTCTATTTTAGAGGGTGCTTCAGTCTTCGTTTGTCCCTGAAAATTCTTGTCCCACTTACTTTTATGACCATAAGACTTGGAATAAGGCTTAGAACGAGTGAGGAAATTTTCAGAAGGAGCATGACTGTTTTTACTTACCAGCTTCCTGCGAGCCAAGAATCTGTCACCCACATCCAGCGCTTCTGAGAGACTATCTGGGTTTTTGTCCTTCAAATATTCTCTGAAGTCAACAGGGATTGTATTGTACAATTCCTCATGAACCATCAGATCTACTAATTTGTCATAGTCTTTATTAACTCCTTTAGAACAAACCCATTTCTTAAAAAGAAACAGTTACTCATTCCCAAACTCAGTTAAGGTCTGCCCATCCTGAAATTTTTGATTTCTGAACTTTTGTCTATATTTCTCAGGTATCATTTGGTATGCAAGCAATACTTCCTCCTTAATTTTATCATTGTCAGAAAAATTTTTTCCCTCCCAAGTCTCTACTATCTGGAATCCTTTACCCACAAGTTGTGTGTGAACTAGGGTAGCCCACTTCTGTTTGGGCCATCCTTGCTCCAAAGCAGTCTTCTCAAAAAATGAAAAATATCTATTTGGGTCACTCTCTGTAAACTCAGGGACAAAATTTGCAGCTTTATTTATGTTAAAATGCTGCTCAGGCTCTTGTTCTGAACCTCCTAACCTTTAATGTTCTTCCTCCTTAGCTTTCATTAATTTCATTTCAGCCTCTAGCACAGCTAATTTAAGTCTCATCCTCTCCATTTCCATATCACCTGGAGAAGGTGATCCTTCATGGTTACTGTTACCAGGCATGTTTACTGATGAATTATTACCTTCCTCACTGAAGCCTGAAAAGTTTAAGGACTCAACTTCTGACATAGTTTTTATCCTTAAACACCTGCTTCCCTCTTACAATATCAGTGGACAAAATTTTCTCACAGGCCCATAAAATAACACAAATTGAATGTAAACTATGCACATAGCACTTACCATAACCACAACAAAAATGTGTTATTCAACCTTTCTCCCTCCTTAGGAGAAAAATAACCTGTAAACTAATATATGAAAACAACACTTCCACTGACACCACCTTGGTAAATCTTCTACCAGAAACATGCAACTGTTATTACCCCATACCAGTACATATAGTTCAAAGAATGTTTTGAGTTATTTTAGCAGTCAAATAACTCTCCCGGTCAAGCTCCCATGTTATGTTGTTGTCCCTTATTACTTTGATAGTAAGGTTCTCACTACATGTTCTAGTGTGGGGTAGCTTTTTACTTGAAGGCTTTATCAGTCTAGGGTAATACTTACATTCATGATTGATCATCCTCAGGGTCTCTGAAATCCTTTCACCAGCCCTCTTCACAGGCTATTTAAACTACTTCTATAAAAATATAACTATTCTAAATAGATATGTACAGAATATACAATTACAGCACTCACATATTCAAACATAAACCTGCACACGCCTTAGCTGCTCTTCTAAGACAGCCCACATGGTGGATCTGGACAAATTGCCCTTCTTCCTTCTGGACTAATCTCTGGACTAACCAGTGTTTTGACACACTTTAGTCACCCTGGGTATGGTGGCCACAACTTAAGTTATAAAACTCACCCCTGGGGGCACACATAATGCCCCCAAAAATAGAAAGAAGGACCCAGAGGTCCTACCAGCTTGAAGTCAACAAAAGGAGAGAGAGAGAGAAGGAGGAGCCTAGCTAAGCTCCTCCGACATCCACCAAAAAAAAAAAAGACTGTTGCCAAGCACAATTCTCTAGTTACCACAGTTTTACCACACCTTATTTACTTTTACAAAAAGAAATACAACTTCATACACTACTTATTTAAATTGTGTGTTTGTGTGACTATAGTATAACCTATTATATTGAGAAAAACAGGCTTGACTCAGCTGCCTTACAGCCATAAGGGTGATCTTCCCTTATGACATTCAGGCTGAGTCCCCATCAATTCAATATAATTAGGTATTCCAGAGTAACTGTTACTTATATACATCAATATGTGTTGGGTCCCATAGTCCCATAACACTGCATTATTGTAAAAATGGTATAAATAACATCAGTGCACTAGTGAAAGAATATTCAACTCCCCAGTTGATGTGTATTGGACGTGTGGTGTGATTTGCTTACTCTTGAACATTGGTAAAAATCGAACATTCCCACTACTTTGAGTTTAATTTCAAGGTTGTTTTCATTGTGAAACTAACAAAAATCATCTCTATTTCTGTAATATGTATTCCATTCTATCAAACGTGACCAAGAAAACGAGAATATGACCATAAATACTATATGAAAATACACCTCAAAGTCGGCGTTTTAATCCAAAAACACAGTCGGAATTTTTTTTTCTCATTATGCAATGCATGCTGCAGGATTTTTTATTCAGTGCATACTGACCACACAGACCCATTCTCTCACATGTGGGCCTACCAGCTTTCTCCTGCTTGATTTGAAGCCGCTAGAATTATTGAGTATACAGTGGACCCCCGCATAGCGAACTTAATCCGTGCAAGAGGGCTGGTCGTTATGCGAAATGTTCGCTATGCGAATTAATTTTCCCCATAAGAAATAATGGAAATAAAATTAATCCGTGCAAGACACCCATAAGTATGAAAAAAAAATTTTTTTACCACAAAAAAATGTTAATTTTAGTACACACAAACTGAAAAAGGCATGCACAATTACATGACACTTACTTTTATTGAAGATCTGGTGATGATTGATGGGATGGGAGGAGGGGAGAGCATTATCTTCTTACTGTTTAGAAGGGGAATCCCCTTCCATTAGGACTTGAGGTAGCAAGTCCTTTTCTGGGGTTACTTCCCTTCTTCTTTTAATGCCACTAGGACCAGCTTGAGAGTCACTGGACCTCTGTCGCACAACAAATCTGTCCATAGAGCTCTGTACCTCCCGTTCCTTCAAGACTTTCCTAAAATGGGCCATAACATTGTCATTGAAATAGTCACCAGCACGGCTTGCAACAGCTGTGTCAGGGTGATTTTCATCCATAAAGGTTTGCAGTTCAACCCACTGTGCACACATTTCCTTAATTTTTGAAGTAGGCACAATGGATTCCACAACTGGCATAGGCTTCTCAGGGTTAGCCCCAAACCCTTCAAAATCTTTCTTAATTTCCATACTAATTCTCACCCTTTTTACCACAGGGTTGGCACTAGAAGCTTTCTTGGGGCCCATGGTCACTTATTTTCCAGAAACAGCACCGAAAACACTGTAATAATACGAAATATTCCGAGTGTATGCTTGAATGTTACCGCAGAGGCTAGCTGGTAAACAATGGGACGGGCGGCACATGTGAGGCTGGCTGAGGGCCCACATTGGACGCGTCTCGGACGAAGTTCGCTGAGCGGGTTTTTGTCTACTATGCGGGGCAAAATTTCAGCGAACAAAGCGTTCGCTATGCGGATTGTTCGCTATGCAAGGCGTTCGCTATGCGGGGGTCCACTGTACAGTGGACCCCCGGTTAACGATATTTTTTCACTCCATAAGTATGTTCAGGTGCCAGTACTGACTGAATTTATTCCCATAAGGAATATTGTGAAGTAGATTAGTCCATTTCAGACCCCCAAACATACACGTACAAACGCACTTACATAAATACACTTACATAATTGGTCGCATTCGGAGGTAATCGTTATGCGGGGGTCCACTGTATATACATCTGAAACACTGGCTCATAAGACGTGTATATAAGGCCGAAACAGTCAAAGGGTTAAAGGTTAAATCACTTATAATTGCAAAGTAGGTAAAACTATTCAAAGTCTTTATTTTTCACATTCTGCAATATAAATTGATAATTTGTTCTGTGTCATCAGTAGGAAGTGTCAAAAGATTTACATGATAAGGAGAAATATCCCCACCACTTATGCCAAAACTGTTGTTGAATTCTTAAGTCTAATAAGCACCCTGTGGTATGTGCCACCCTTCCAGAGACAAGGTCTCTATCTGACCCAAACTCCACTATGGCACTGAGGTGGCCTAGCATCAAGGAAGCTTCACCATAAGCAATCTTTCAAATCAGTTCAGAGCACTCACCAAGAACATAGGAACCTCACCCCTGTTGGCTTATAATTGGTGTCTCTCTCCCTCATTAGTGTTACTCAATTACAAGCAGACCTGTTTATTGCTTATTTCTGAAATATTGATAATTAACCCCTGAAGTCATGCTGTTCTCCAAGATACTGCCACCCCCAGTCAATACAAACCCTGACCCAATGCTCTTAGAAAGTTCCAACAGAATGCATAGACTCAAGTACTGTACCGCTTTGATAACCCACATGTTTGACACAGCCTTTGTAGAAATTCCATGAACATAAAAAAAAAAAATAATGAACTCTGCCAGAAGAGTTTAAAAGTTCTCTGTTTTGTAACTTTCAAAATGTTTGCCAAAAAACTTATTTATAATATATGAAGATTGAATATAAACATCAAAGATATCTAATGATTTAGTCTGCCCAAAAGGCTTTGCACAACTAGAGAATATTCCATGTAAGAAACTACCAATGTAAAATAACATACAGTGGAACCTCTACTTGCGAACGCATCCACGTGCGAGTTTTTCCAAATATGAACAGTCGATGGGTCGACTGTTCATATTTGAACAAAATTTTCATAAGCGAGCAAAATTTCCATGAGCGAGTAGACCTCAAGGGAGGTTCCTTGACGCTGGTGAGGGGCTCTTGCTTTTGATATAGGCAATTGTATCTCATTTGTTTGTCGGAGTATCTTATTAAAACTTGGGCAATGTATGATGGAAAGATGCTTCTTAACGTATACCAAAAATGAAAGAAATCTAAGCATAAATAATGGAGTTTCACTACTCAGCAATTAGCCACCCCTTAGTGGTATTTTCGTTTGGTTTTTATGATTGTATTCTCATTTTTTTTTTGTCTCATTTGATAGAATGGAAGATGTATTACAGAAATAGATATCATTTTGATTGCTTTCACAATGAAAAGTACCTTGAAATTGAGCTCAATGTAGGAGAAATGTTCGATTGTTTTAGCTATGTTCAAGAGTAAACAAATGACGTCACTGTCCATTCCAATATGCAGTCATGAATGGGTTGACATTATTTATACAATTATTGCAATAAGGCATAACAGTAAATCTTATATTTTTTTGTGTGAATAAAAATTACAAATTCTTCATATTGTAATAATAATAATAAGTTTAATAATAATATGTATATTATAATAGTATAATAATGTAATACAATAATAATAATATAATATACATAATAATAATATATATATAATAATAATGTACTACATAATATTAATTATAATAATAGACGGCTTCAAAAGGCCATCACTAGATAGCAGTGTTTACGACAACAAAGAGGGAACGGTTGTGGCCACCTCCACCTGTTACATAATGACATATTTTATTCGTTCTAGAGTATATATCAGGTTTCTATGTTATTTATATTGTTTATTATGTCATATTAGATGAAGTGAGATAGACAAATAAGCCATAGAGTTGATATTAGCAAAGTTATTGAAGTACAGAATTCCACTAGAACGGACTAATTGCATTTCAATTAATTTAAATGAGGAAAATTGACTCGGCAAACAAGCAAATCCAGTTGCAAGCAAGGTCATGGAATGGATTCAACTCGCAAGTAAAGGTTCCACTGTATAACAAATTCATCTTGTTGGAAAATAAAAAAATAATTTTATTATTTTTTTTTTAATATTTTAATCCAGTATATCTAACCCTTCTTGCTTCATCTTCAGCCCAAAAAAATCCTGCTGCTGGTTCATGCTGTCATTAGCACCAAGCCATGGACTTATTTTGTAGTCCAGCTGAGTACAGTTGGAGATGTTTTTGGTTGGATGTGGTATCTTTCACACCTTATGTTATCAGGTTTGCATTGTCCATGTGAAGAATGAATCTCAAGCTGATGTTTGATATGAATCTGAACTCAGGCCAATGGCACATTTATCATTCAGTCATTATGCTCAGCTGAATTCACTTTGGAGAAAGTTTGCCCTTCCTTAAAATGTCTTTTTCACTCAATACTGCATTTAGATTGTATAGATAGCTTCTGTCAATTCAGGTTCTAAGGCCTGTCTATCTCCATAGTAGAAACTTTTAATTGATACATGCTTGGCCACTGTCACTACTCAAGTAACATAATCAAGATGTTTTAATGCTGCTCCCTCCTCCCCAGTGTTATACAGGTATAGTAGGGCCCCACTTATACGGCAGGTTAGGTTTCAGGCTACTGCTGAAAAGCAGACATTGCCGGAAAGCAGAACGCCATTTTTTCCACTTACAAATGCATATAAATGCCAGATAACAAGTTTACACTAATATATATATCAACTTAGCAATAGAACTAGGCATTAAAAAACAATAAAAAGTATAATACACACACAATACACCCATTACTTACCTTAAAATATTTGTAGTCTTAATGTACAGTGAGAGGTTAGTTTTATTTGTAGGAAATTGGGTCTGGAAGGTATGGTAGCCGGCCAGGTCAGCCCACCCTACCCCACCCACATGTAATGTACTACGACATTTAATTAAGGCGCCCCAGAGCAATAAAATACATATATAGTACATTCATTAATTACCTTAAAATATTTGTAGTCTTAATGTAGGGTGAGAGGTGAGTTTTATTTGTAGGAAGTCAGGTTTAGGAAGTATGGTAGCCAGCCAAAGCAGCCCTCCTCGCCCCACCCCACCCACAAGTAATGTAAACAAACCAGGCAAACATGTCTGGTGTTCGTTCATACACGTTTGTATTATACCATAATACAAACACTTTACACTGTGTACAAGTTGTTTCCATGTTGATTCAGTAGAATAAATAAAGACCAACACTTCCATTCTCATGTAATTTTTAGAAGGAATGATGCTCTGACAAATTATTATTACAGTGGTCCCTCGTTTATTGTCATTAATCCATTCCTGGACATGTGACGATTATCGAAATAGACGATTTTCGAATAAATTTTCCCCATGAGAAATAGTGTAAATACAATTAATCCGTTCCTGACACCTAGAAGTATTAAAACAAAATTTTTTTTTACATGAAATATAGATGTAGTACATAAACAATACAATGGGACATGATGAATGAAACATTAACAGCATAACACTACCTTTATTGGTGATTCTTCTTAGTGTATGGAAGACTGGAAGAGGAGAGAGATTGGATTAGTTACTGTTTGGAAGGGGAATCCCCTTCCATCAACACCTCAGGTACCAAGTCCTTTTCTGGGGTTACATACTTCTCTTCTCTGTTTCTTAACCCTTAAACGGTCCAAATGTATATATACGTTCACTCGCGTAGCGCCCCAAATTTTTTGAGGAAAAAAAAATCTTTTCTTTTAAAAGGAAAAAAGAGCATATGGTACCCAGGCATCCCCAATTATTTTAATATGGCACACAGTGAGTGTGCACACCCATTCTCTCATGTCTAGGTGACTCAGGCTTATTGTGGCAATGTTGAATGAATGACAAAGAAAACGTATATATACGTTTGGGGCGCTACGCGCGTGAACGTATATGTACATTTGGACCGTTTAAGGGTTAATGCCACTAGGGCCAGCTTCAGAGTCACTGGAGTCCTATCTCGCAAAAAAAGTGTCCAGAGAGCTCTGTTTCTGGTGTCTCTTTAAGACTTCCCTAAAGTGGGCCAAGACTCTGTCACTGTACAAGTTGCCGATATGGCTTGCAACATCCTTCTCAGGGTGATGTTTCTCCATAAATCTTTCCATCCTACCCCACATTTCAAAAATCTCCTTAATTTCTGAAGAAGGCACCTTTTTCCATCTCTCTTCCTCCTCTGCAGCAAGATTCTGAGCTGCGATCTGTTGCTGTTCCTGCTGAAGCTCTTGCAGCTCCTCAGTGGTTAGCTCTTCGTTGTGGTCCTCCACCAACTCTTCCACATCCTCCAAACTCACATCCAACCCCATGGAACTCCCTAATGCCACAACAGATTTCACAACTGACATAGGCTCATCAGGGTCAGCCACAAGCCCTTCAAAATCCCTCTTGTGGACACAGTCTGGCCACAATTTTCTTCAAGCAACAACAGCTTCCTTGATTTCCTTTTTCTTTGCCACGTTGGAAGATATGGTTGTATGGGGTTTGTTATACATCCTGGCCAGTTCGGCCACACGTACGCCACTTTCATATTGTTCAATGATGTTTTTCTTAAATTCAATCGTATTTCTCACCTTCTTTACCAAAGGCTTGGCACTAGGAGCTTTCTTTGGAGCCATGGTAGCTTATTTAGCACTTGCAAGCACTAAAATGAATGGAATATTATGAAATATTTCGTAAGAACAAGTGAGGGGACCGTCGCTCACTGGTTAACAATGGCACACTGGCTGGGAAGGGAGGCCGAGGCGGCTCAGAGCCATGAGTATGCGTCCAGGATGAACGATGATTAACGAGTCAACCGACCATTTGCGAGCCAATGTTTGGAGGAAAATAACGTGACGATTTCCGAAAAGGACAACTATCGAGCCCAACGATTAGCGAGGGACCACTGTATTATTACAAATTATTATTATTACAAGTTGTTATTATTATTATTACAAGTTTATATTATTATTACAAGTCATTATTATAATCATAATAAAAAAGAAGAGCTAAACCCACAAGGGTCATGAATAGCTATAGATAGAGTGAAGACATACATACAGAAGGAATAAATTTATTGTTAAGTTACTGGTGTTTGACTAGAGAAAACATAATTCTTCCACTCTCCTACCAAATGCTTGGTAAACAAATCTCATATTTATGTCAATTTTTATACTGTGGGTACATGTATAACGCTTATATGTTACATAGCGTGTTTCTTGCATAATTTTGAAAAAAATATCATAGATGGATTAATGGAAATGTCTATATTAATGTAATACAGTGGTACCTCGGGATACGAACTTTTTTCGTTCCAGAAGGCTGTTCGAGTGCTGATACCGAATGAATTTGTTCCCATAAGAAATAATGTATATTTGATTAGTCTGTTTCAGACCCCCAAAAATACACTTACAAAAGCACTTACATAAACACACTTACATAATTGTTCGAGTTTTGGAGCTGTTCATAACCCGAGGTACCACTGTATATGACATTGAATGTGCCCAAGAGATTATATGGCATCGAGTAGAGAGACTCTTAGTGATTTTAATGTGTACCTGCATGCCAGCACAGTGTGTAAGTGTATTTAGGTACAGGTACACATAAGTATAATTATCAGAGTACATATAAAATATGCAGTAACTTTAAAACATTTGAAATTTTGAAAAATTTCCAGACATTCTCCATATAGCAAATTTTGGTCGTAATTTGAAATTGCTGTATTAGCGGAACACTGTAAGGTGAAATGCCATAAAGCGGGGCCCTACTGCATTTCGCAAAACACCAGTTTACTAATACTGAGATGCTGCCTATTCAGCAAAGTACTTTTGACTGACATTGTACCCTTTGCAATTTTATGACTCAAAATAGTCCATCCAGTGCTTTTCTTCCTAATGCTTTGGTTATGGAAGGGATGATTTAGAATGTTATTGGAAATACAAAGTTTGAGGTATACAAGAATGGGACAGCATATGGTAGGTAGACAATGAGACTTTAAGCAGAGAGGGCCTTTATTTTATGAACTTTCACCACCTGTGGGTCTTAAAACCCATTGTGAATGAAATATCTTAAAATATTGGTTCTCCTTGCTTAGTGTACATTAAGGCACATGGTCATACAATACAGTGGCACCAGCAGAAAGGCTCTCTTACACTTATTTCACTTTTCTACCGGATATGCAATCCTGATGGTCCTGCAGCACATTCCACTACTCTTATCCCAGTGTATAACAACTTTCAGACACTCTCTTTGCACTCTTCTACTTTTTTGCCTTCCCTTTCTTTTCCTACTTCCCCTAAAATGTATACTTTCCCTTCTCTTGCTTTCCCTGGGATCTAAGACTTCCACTTCTTCTGCTTCCCTCTTGGATTTATGCCATCCTTTTCTTTTCCCTTGCTTTCCCTGGGTTCTGTGCTCTCACTTTCTCCTCCCGCTTCCCCTGGGATCTAAGCCTTCCCTTCTTCCACTTTCCCCTGAATCTATGCCTTCCCTTTCTTCTACTTTCCCTGGGATGCCTTACCTTTTTTTTCCAACTTTCCCTGGGATGTATACCTTCCCTTTCTTCTCCTGCTTGCTCGTTCCAGTTATTGTCTGCCCTTCCCTGTCCCAACTATTAACCTATAAAGTGGTTTTTCCATGTTCAACCATGCTCTTGTGTCTTTTACTATATTCTCCTCTATACTCATCTATGATTATTCATCATTAATCCATTATGGACATGAGCCATGATGTCTCAGAACTGGAGACAAAAGTCAGTATAATAGATTTTATAGCAAGCTGTCTAAGAATAATCTACTCCTGCCTCTAAGCATCCGTCAATTTATCTGTGACATACTTTTGAGGGCACTGTGCTTCCTGCTTTTGTCCACACACCTACTACACACACACACCTACTACACACACACACACACACACACACACACACACACACACACACACACACACACACACACACACACACACACACACACACACACACACACACACACACACACTCACTCACTCACTCACTCACTCACTCACTCACTCACTCACTCACTCACTCACTCACTCACTCACTCTCACTCTCACTCTCACTCTCACTCTCACTCTCACTCTCACTCTCACTCTCACTCTCTCTCTCTCTCTCTCTCTCTCAAGTTATCATCTTGATCTCTTACTTTCAGCTTCTATTGGTAACATTTCATCCTCCTCTATGCATGGATCTTCCGTCAAATCCTGTACATTGCTGCCACCTTATTTTCCTAATTTTGACTGACTGACCCTTCTCACCAGAGTTTTGTATTTTTTCTTTTTCTTTATCATTTTTTTTTATACAGAGGAATATTAATAGTTACAGGCAAATCAGAGAAAGCTTCAAAAGTTTATGTCTAGTTTTCTACAATATGTATATATTTACAAGAAACTAAACTGCAGTTGGTCAACAGTGATGTCACATATAATGAGGGTTCACTTCTTTGGTGTAATATTCCCTTTATGTGTCTCCTTCTTTACTCTTTGCTCCATTATACTGCTGCTTATATTAATTTCTGTCTGATAGAATACAGGGACATAGCCATAACAATTAACCCTTTCAGGGTCCATCCCATAGATCTACGACTTTGAAGCCAGAGTCCAAGCTGTAGATCTATGCCAAAATTCTAGCGGCTTCAAATTTAGAGCAAGAAGGCTGGTAGGCCTACATCTAAGAGAATGGGTCTGTGTGGTTAGTGTGTGCAGTAAACAAAAAATCAGGGCACCCGCATTGCATTGTGGGAACGTCATCTCAGTATGCTTTGTTCGTCATGCCTGGTGGCAAGGAAACTCTCACTCCCCAGTGAATTCTGACTCTCCTCTTCCCAAGTTATAGTTCTAACACTGACAGAAGTGAATCTGAAGAGGAATTCTATGGTTTTGAACCATATGGTACATTGTACCATATGGTACAATGGTACCATATCATACAATGGTACCATATCGTACAATGGTACCATATCATACAATGGTACCATATTGTACAGTGGTACCATGTGGTACATTATACCATATGATACATTATACCAGGGACCCTAATGGAAATAAGTCACTTTGACTTTTTTTTGGTTATCCTAGATTCTCCACACATATTCAAATTCAAATTCAAACTTTATTCTCTATAAGTATTACAATGCTGAGTTTACAGAATTTGGTTATTGTGTGGTTTACATGTAGTAAAATAATAATTACAGAGTGTACCACTAAAACGCCTAGCATGGCTAGGCATTTCGGGCAGACTTATATTAAATCTTAGGTTTAAAATGTTACAGAATTATGAGATAAGTTGGTATTATGGCTAAGTGACTAAATACTAGTTGTGAGTTTAGCAATGTGAATGCTTTTGTTTTGGCACTATACATAGTTTCAGTATTGGAGTATCACAGGCCAACTTATGACTAGTTAAGATTCATTATTTTGAGATTGAGATTGATATTTCTGTTTATGGTAAAATGGGTGAGTGAGCGTAAGTGTGAACCACCAGGTGGTGTTCGTATTATTAGTTGACAGGGTGTATCAGGGAGATAAGATGTTTTCTGATCGTAGTTTTGAAGGTGATGAACGTGTCTGCAGTTTTGGAATTTTCAGGCTGCTATGTATGATAATCTATGCAACTGTATTGTGTATACGTAAATAAACTTATGCCGCCACATGCGCTCGAGTAAGTTTATTCAGGTATACACAAATAGTTACATAGATTATTATACATAGCAGCATATGTGTAAAGATCCTAGGATAACCCCAAAAAAGTCAGTGACATATTTCCATTGGGGTCCTTGTATCTGTACCATATGGTACCCTATACCATATGCAATTCCAAGGGGACTGAGTACATCCTATGGCCCTACAACTGGAATAGACAGTGAAAGTGATGATGCTGTGGCTATAATTGGGATGGATAGACCAAATGCATCAGTAGGTGGTGGTGGCGCCACCAGCATGCAAGCATGCAGCATGCAGTACCAGCCCAGACTGGGAGTATGTCTGGGTCCCAAGCCGCTGACTCAGCAGTTCCAGGACAAAGCACATCATCATCCACTGGTGGAAGGAGATGACTGTGGCTGAAATATATATATATTTTTTTTTTTTTTTGCAATAATAATGCTTATGCCTCATGTCTATAAGCATAATATAAAATCATACTGGTTCGCTGAATGACATCTTGTTTCAAAGACTTTCACAGACTGCAGGAATTCTAGGAACATGTCCAGTGACTGTACATATGTATATATATAATAGAACATTACTAATATACAACATTTTTGCATGTTTTTTGTTGTAAACAATTATTGTTAACAAAATAATGATGAAAATATTGGTGCGGTTTTTGTGTTGAATACAAGTGTACATATACACATTATGCATTATATTGGTCTCACAGGCCACAAACGTTACTGGAAAGGATCAAAACAGTAAAATAAAAAAATGCTACTTTACAGAAGTCACAGATGTTGCTGCCACCTTGTCATTGAGGGCCAACTTCACGCCTGTATATCTTGGAAACTACTGATCGGAATTTTTTTTTTTATTATCTATAGAAAAATATTATCTTTAATTCTGTAAGATTTTTATTTTTTCTTTTTTTCAAAAAATCTTGGACCCTGGCTGTCACTCTGATATTTGGCCTCAGGACCCTGAGAGGGTTAAGGTCCTTAAATATTATGGTGGGATGAGGCTTAGGAGATGCAGATGGAAGCTATATGCAACATAAGTAAATGAGATGCATAAAAGATTTTTATCAACAGGAGAACAGTGAGAAAGTAGAATGCAGATGGGAATGAGGTAGTTGAGGTTAATGCCATTTTTGAGTTTAGGTGATAGAAGTAGAGGGAAGACTAGAAACATCATGCCAGCTGATTAGTCTATATGAGGCAGGCGGGGCTCAGTCTCTGAGAACATGTAGGTGAATTGATCTCTACATCCTGTATCAATGGTAACCTTTATGTAGTGTAGCCCTAAATATTGTAATACTGTCTTCCCTTTACAATTAATGCCATAAACATGTCATCTTGATCATATGACTCTTCTCCTTTGATTTACTTTGTGTATTTTTTATTAATTACCCACATCCATTGTTATACTGTACTGATTTCTATTTAAGACGTTATTGAGAATTTCATCAATACCCATTAATAAGTTACCTCAGTTGTGTACAGTATGTTTATCATATGACTCGGTGATTGTTTTCACTGATCAGTAGCATTAGTAGACATTTGTTAGTAAAGACTATATCTGTTTCCCTTTTACCGTGTAATCAAGAGTAAGATGAAGCCTCTCTACAGGTGGATCGGGAGACTAACTCTGAGTGGACTGGTGGGAGAAGAGCCAGAGGAGAGTGGCAGGGCCTCAGTTCTGCCAGCAAGGTGCACCAGTGTCCTCACTGTGCTTACAACACAACCTTTATTCATAATCTTAAGAGACATATTCTAAGACACACTGGTGAAAAGCCATTTTCATGCCCTCATTGCTCTTACAGCACTTCAAGAAAAGATTTGTTGAAAGAACATATTAATACTCATAATATTGATATGCCATATTCTTGTCCTTGTTGTCCTTATAGTACTTCTCATCAGTATATTTTACAGCGCCACATTCGCATACATACAGGAGAAAAGCCTTACATATGCAATTTTTGTTCTTATCGCGCTTCCTGTAAAACAAGTTTAAACAGCCATTTACTCTCACACAAGTCAAATGATTGTTCAGTATAAAATTTAACAGTAAAATGAAAAAAAATATAATTTCCTTTGATATAGTTTTTAGGTATGTTGGCACTTTTCATCATTCAAAATGCAGTTGAGAACTGAAAGTCAGAAAAATTGAAATGTATGAAAATACAGAAACTTATAATGATTCTGAAACACTAAATACTAAACTTGAAATAGGAATCATGCAATAGTATTTGATCACCTACATTCTGGTTATAATCAAAGGCTAGACAAGAGTTTACAAAATGGTACAAAGATGTGTGTATTATACTATTTACATATACACTTAACCCCAAAAATTTCCTTAAATACCAAATCTCCTTTAATGTTCCTTTGTGATTATAAAGGATAATACTTTAGTACTTATAAATGTTTTAGGAAATTGTTTAAAAAACAGGTCTGCATAATTTTTTCTTGTATAGTATGTATATATTTATGCACATGTATATATGCATAAATTAAAAGCTTATTCATGACTTCTATTGCAAAAATGCTGTTTAATAATATATTATCATTAAATTATTGAAAAAATCTCAAGTATTTTAAGTAAATCATGAATAAGCATCTTAATACATATTTGTTATTCCCATTTGCATAATCCAGTGAAAATACAGTACTAAAGTAACAAAGTCAATAGTTTTTCATCTTGACCATGTGTGTTTTTTTTCGTTTTCTATTTAAAGAGAATATAAAGAATCTGGTAGTGAATCTGCAATAGGTGAATTTCTCTTAGGAATCTCTAATTAATACAGTGAGCATGTTGCAATATTGATCCTGAAGAGTCTTTTCAAGTTTAAATGATCATATTTAGTGTGTCTTCCTTAGAATGTTAATGATGTTTGGTGTGTGTTTCCTAGAATGTTAATGATGTTTGGTGTGTGTTCCCTAGAATGTTAATGATGTTTGGTGTGTGTTTCCTAGAATGTTAATGATGTTTGGTGTGTGTTCCCTAGAATGTTAATGATGTTTGGTGTGTGTTCCCTAGAATGTGAATGATGTTTGGTGTGTGTTCCCTAGAATGTGAATGATGTTTGGTGTGTGTTTCCTAGAATGTTAATGATGTTTCCTGTGTGTTCCCTATAATGTTAATGATGTTTCCTGTGTGTTCCCTAGAATGTGAATGATGTTTGGTGTGTGTCCCCTAGAATGTTAATGATGTTTGATGTGTGTTTCCTAGAATGTGAATGATGTTTGGTGTGTGTTCCCTAGAATGTTAATGATGTTTGATGTGTGTTTCCTAGAATGTGAATGATGTTTGGTGTGTGTTCCCTAGAATGTTAATGATGTTTGATGTATGATCCCTATAATGTTTGGTGTGTATTCACTAGAATGTTAATGATGTTTGTGTGTGTTCTCTAGAATGTTAATGATGTTTGGTGTGTGTTCTCTAGAATGTTAATGATGTTTGATGTGTGTTCACTGGAATGTTAATGATGTCTGATATGTTCCTTGGAATGTGAATGTGATGTTTGGTGTGTGTGTGTTTTTTAGAATGTGAATGATGTTTGGTGTGTGTTCCCTAGAATGTGAATGATGTTTGGTGTGTGTTCCATAGAATGTGAATGAGGTTTGGTGTGTGTGTGTTCCCTAGAATGTGAATGATGTTTGGAGTGTGTTCCCTAGAATGTGAATGATGTTTGGAGTGTGTTCTCTAGAATGTGAATGATGTTTGGAGTGTGTTCCCTAGAATGTGAATGATGTTTGGAGTGTGTTCCCTAGAATATGAATGATGTTTGGTGTGTGTGTCCCTAAGAAAATGAATGATGCAAGATGTAGTCCTGAGAATTTGAATGATGTGTGATGTTTATTCCTCAGAATTTGATTATGTTTGACAGCATTGCCCAAAATAAGAATGATGTTTGACAGCATTGCCCAAAATAAGAATGATGTTTAACAGCATTGCCCAAAATAAGAATGATGTTTGACATGTGTTTCTCAGAATGTGAATTGTGTGTGATGGTTGTTTCTCAAAATGTAAAATATTTTCAATGTACTTATTTCTCAGATTGTGAGTGATGTTTAACATGTGTGCTCCTTAAGAATGTAAAAAGTGTTTGATGCATTCACTACTCTGAATGTGAATGATCTCTGATGTGTGTTTCTCGGAATATGAATGAGAGCAAATGGTATTTCCAACAGTAGTTTGTATTCTGTGAAGCCCATGATTAAGACCATAACAGTTCTTAATCCTTCCATAAATAGGAAGCAGACTAGAGTACAGTACTCTATAATACTGATTTTATCAAAACATACAAATAAAAATCTTTGTTAAATGGATTAAAGAGCAATTAAACATAACAGTCTTTATAAAATTTGGTTTTGTATATGATGTTCCTTACATACAATAGATCACTTACTGTGTTTTTGTGATTTAATTATTGGAACTTTTGTCTTTTGTCTGTGTAGTGAAGTAACAGTGTAGGTGGTACAAATTTAAAAGCTTGATCCTATATATTATCAGTCTCTTCACAGAATTATAGGGAAATATAATTTTTTCCAATTTGACTCATGTATTTAATCATATCCTTTTTTGTTATTTTTGCACTGCGTACAGTATTAAAACATTTTTTTTTTTAAGTAGACCGTCATTTAACACGGTAGTTACATTCCTGAAAATGCTATTTTAGTTAAAACCGTGTTAGACAAACTGAAGAACTTAGGGGAAAAATAGGGTTATGTTCCTGGGAGTCCCAAAAAAAGCCTAACAACTTTTTTTTAGACCTCCGGATCTTACAAAAATAAAAGTGAATATATCATTGTAGTTCAATGTCGTGATGTATCATGTTGTTTTTACTGCTTAAGATTACAAATGCAACAGAAATTATAGTATTTCTTACCTTAAATTGTGGGTGCTGGTGTTTGTGGATGATTGTGGAGAGTGGAGAGTTATGCTGTGGCCCTACTGGGCTGAGATGGATGGTAGAGGTACTGGTACTGAAGTCAGTGGTTGTACTGGAGTGTGTATAAATTCTGTAATGGATTTCTGTTTTATTTTACCCTTCAGTACATTATAAAACTGAGGGTAAGGCATAAGCAGCTCTAGACACCATGGTTTCAAGGTCCTCTTCAGTGAAAAAGTCTAACTTTAAGTCAATCAGTAAATCAGTCAGGTCAGTCAGTTACTCAGTCAAGTCAGTAAGTTAGTCAGTCAAGTCAGTAAGTCAGTCAGTCAGTAAGTCAAGTCAGTAATATAGTCAGTAAGTCAGTCAGTAAATCAGTCAAGTCAGTAAGTAAGCCAGTCAGTAAGTCAGTCAGTCAGTAAATCAGTCAGTAAACCAGTCATCACACAAACTCATATTTACTTCATTGTTTTTATGTTCACAGAGTGACGCTTCATTACGACCACAGGCTATCTCTTGTCTTATATCTCTATTTTCTTTGTTAATTCTAAGACTTAACCCTTTGACTGTCGCAACCTCAAATCCTGAGATGTCTCCTGGTGTCACAAAATATTTGAAAAAAAACAAAAAAAAATTCTTATGAAATGATAGAGAATCTTTTCCCGATGGTAATGACACCAAAAGTACGAAATTTGATGGAAAACATATGGAATTACGCTCTCGCAAAGTTAGCGACCTCGACGACATTTACGAATCAGTGATTTCACCCACTTTGAGCCCTATTTTCAGCTAATTCTATTGTTCCAGTCAACCAAACTCATAGCTATTTTTTTAGAACCCCATTTGTTCTATTGATTGATTACAAGAAACTGCCCATTTACTGATTTCAATTACCCAATAAAGTGGTCAGAAATTGGCAATTTGGCCAATTTCATGCAAATTAAAAAATATGCTAATTTCAAAATAGGGTCTAGAATGAACAATGCAGACATTCCTTGCTTTAAAACAATATTTTCTTTGTTCATCAGTCACGTCTCCAGGCCCCTCTGATATTACTCTTGCTTTCTATTTTGAATTTTTATTCAAACAAAAAAATAGAAGATTTACTGTTATGCAGACTACTGCAATATTGTAATAATTGTATAAATAATGTCAACCTATTCATGACTGCATATTAGAATGGCTAGTTGGACATTTACTGGACACAACGACATCGTTTGTTTACTCTTGAACATCTGCAAAAATCAAACATTTCCCCTACTTTGAGCTCCATTTCAAGGTCCTTTTCATAGTAAAACCAATCAAAATCACCTTTATTTCTATAATATGTTTTCCATTCTATCAAATGTGACTACAAAAACGAGAATATAACCATAAAAACTATACGAAAATAAACCTCAAATTCAGCGTTTTATTCCAAAAACACAGTCGGAGTTTTTTTTTCTGATTATGCATCGTGTGCTGCAGGATTATTTTTATATGGTGCACACTGACCACACAGACCCATTCTCTCACATGTGGGCCTACCAGCTTTCTCCTGCTTGATTTGAAACCGCTAGAATTTTTTGAGTATACATGTATATATGTTACACACATTGGCCCGTAAGATGTATATATACAACCAAAACAATCAAAGGGTTAAACGCTTAAACCTCTTCTTGCCACTTTCCAAAACACATGTATGCCTACTGGGTGCCATGACTGCTTGGCAGATTTAAGATATGGCAATTAAAAGATATAAACTCCTAGCAGAGGATGGTATGTACTACACATATATGAACCGAAGACTGGGACAAGGGTGGTGGGGGTGGCGGTAGGTCTCCCCTGTTGACTCAGTGGTCCAACCCATAGCCGAGCAGTGTGTATACTGCAGGCAATGCGCTCAAATTTTTTTCCCCTCCCACAAACTGACCCGCGTTCAGTTAATTTTATGAAGTGTCATACAAAAATATGCTGCAATTCCTCAATAGTGCTATAACCAAAACGTGCCAAACAAAACCATGTTAAACGATGGTCTATTGTATTTATAAAATATTTGTCTAACACAGTTCTGTGTTACTGTAACATTTATCACTTGTGGTTTGATTTTTATTCATCTTATAGTCGTAAAAATTTAGAAAAAATTCTTTCAAAATTTATGAGAACCGAGTAATTATCACACACGTAAATAGGTGCCCCCTTCATCCTGCCCAAAGATCATACAGTGGTACCTCGAGTTTCAGCCATAATTCATTCCAGAAGCTCGGCCGAAATTCAAATTGTTCAAAATCAAAGCAATATTTCCCATAAAAAATAATATAAATCTAATTAATCTGTTCCAGACATCCAAAAATATTAAAAAAATGATTCAAAGAATAACCATAGTTTTACAAACGCAAAACAATTATAAAAGCATATAGTACTTAAATCACTAATGAAATACATAAATGAACATTTAAAATCACATTTACATACCTTTACTTAAGACTCTTGTTGGTGTATGGAAGACAGGGAGGAGAGGAGGAGGACTTTAATATTGTTTGGAAGGGTAATCCCTTCCATAAAAACTTTAGGTAACAAATCCTTATACGGGGTTACTTCCCTTCTTTGTCTTATAATGCCACTAGGACCAGCTTGAGAGTCACTGGACCCCTGTCGCTCAAAAAAACTGTACAGAGAGGTCTGTTTCTGGCATCTCTTTAGCATTTGTCTGAAATAGGACATGGTTTTGTCAACATGTTGCAGAGATAGCTTGTCTCAGCTTGCTCAGGGTGATATTTCTCAGCAAAAGCTTGCACCTTACTCCATGTTACATTGGTATGTCTTATTACTTTGATAGTAAGGTTCTCACTACATGTTCTAGTGTGGGGTAGCTTTTTACTTAATGGCCTTATCTGTCTAGGGGTAATACTTACATCATGGCTGATCATCTTGAGTGTCTCTGATATCTTTTCACCAGCCCTCTTCACAGGTTATGTAAACTACTACTATAAAAATATAACTGTATTCTAAATAGATATGTACAGAAGTTACAATCACAGCCTCACATATTCAAAACAAAAATCTACACACTCCATAGCTGTTCTCCCACATGGTGCATCTCAGCAACTTTGTCCTTCTCTCTTCTTGACTAACTCTGGGCTAACCAGTGTTTTGACACACTTTAGTCACCCTGGGTATGGTGGCCGCAACTTAAGTTATAAAAACTCACCCCTGGAGCACACATAATGCCCCAAAAAGATAGAAAAAAGGACCCAGAGGTCCTGCCACCTCCATGTCAACAAAAGAAGAGAGAGAGAGGGGGTGGAGAGGGAGGAGCCTAGCTAAACTCCTCCCACCAAAACAAAAGACTGTTGCCAAGCATAATTCTCTTGTTACCACAATTCTACTATACCTTATTTTACTGTTACAAAAGAAATACAACTTTATGAACTACTTGTTTAAATTGTGTGTGTGTGTCTATAGTATAACCTATTATATTGAGAAAAAAGGCTTGACCCAGCTGCTTCTCAGTCCTAAGGGTGATCAGCCTTTATGACATTTTGAACTGAGTCCCCATCAATTCAATATAATTAGGTATTCTAGAGTAACTGTTACTTATAAATACATGTTGGGTCCTATAGCCCCATAACACTCCACATTGCACAAATATCCTTATTCTCTGAAGAAGGCACCTGCTTCCCTCCCTCTTCCTCCTCCTCTGAAGCAAGTTCCTCAGCTGTGGTCTGTTGCTTTTCCAGATAAAGCTCTTGCAGCTCATCAGTGGTTAGCTCTTCCTTGTGGTCCTCCAGCAACTCTTCCACATCCTGGCCACTCACAACCAACCCCAGTGCCACAAAGCATTTCACAACAGGCATAGGGTCGGCAGGGTCAGCCTCAAACCCTTCAAAGTCCTTCTTTTAGACACATTCTGGCCACAGTTTTCTCCAAGCAGAGTTCATAGTCCTGGAAGTCACTTCCTGCCAGGCCTTACCTATAAGGCTTATGCAGTTGTAGATATTGAAGTGATTCCTCCAGAACTCTCTTACGGTCAATTCAGTGTCCGAGGTAACTTCAAAGCACCTTTGAAACAGTGCTTTCATTTAGAGTTTTTTGAAGTTTGAAATGACCTGCTGGTCCATGGGCTGGATGAGAGGACTGGTGTTAGGAGGCAAGAACTTCACTGTTATAAAACGGAAATCCCTAGACAATTGGTCTACCAAGTTTGGAGGATGAGCAGGAGCATTGTCCAATACCAGGAGGCACTTGAGTGGCAATTTATTTTCCTGGAGGTATTTTTTCACACTCAAGCCAAACACTTCATGGACCCAGTCAATGAAGTGACCCAGGCTTTCCACAACACACACAATCTACTCTTGATGACATTGTTTTTCTTAACACCCTGGGATTTTCAAAGTGATACACCAGTAAAGGCTTCACTTTTAAATCCCCACTAGCATTACCACAGAGCAAGAGAGTTAGCTTGTCTTTCATAGGCTTGTGTCCTGGCAGTGCCTTTTCCTCCTGCATGATGTAGGTCCTCTTTGGCATTTTCTTCCAAAAGAGGCCTTTTTTGTCACAATTGAACACTTGTTGGGGGATGAATCCTTGAGCCTCTACATAGTCCTGTGTACTGTGATCTTATTGCATAGTCCTTGAATTCATGCACGAATTTTTCAGCCGCACGTTTGTCACAACTTGCAGCCTCACCATGCCTTGCAACACTGTGTATACCACTACGCTTCTTGAAGTTGTCAAACCAGCCTCTGCTGGCCTTAAATTCACTAACAGCAGCACTTGTTTCAGGCATTTTCTTTATGAGATCCGAGGGCAAATGCCTCGCCTTTTCCCACTAATTGTTTATCATTGATCCACACCAACAACAACTCAACATCTTCAAAATTGTCTGTGATCTATTAGCATATCTACCCTTTCCACAACATCAGCTTTCTTGATTTCTTTTTTCTTCTCCAGGATGGAACTGATGGTTGATTTGTTTTTGCCATATAACATGGCAAGCTCCAGCACATGCATACCACTTTCGTATTTTTTGATAATCTCTTTCTTCAATTCTATCGTGTTTCTCACTTTCTTTACCACAGGGCAGGCACTAGAAAGTTTCTTTGGGCCCATGGTTAATTATGTAGCAGTCACACTCAATCAACAAACAAAAAAAAATGGATTATTGTGAAATGTTTGGATGAACACGCAGGGTAATGTTCACTTGAGGGGAAGCAAAACCAAACTGACTCACAACACATGCGTGGGAGGCTTTGTGTGGGTGCACATAGGCAGACAGGTCTGGTACGATGGCCGTAACTCAAGTTACTGTTCAAAACTCAAGACAAAATTTAGTTGAAAAAAGTGACCGAAACTCAAAATGGCCAAAACTCGAGGTTCCACTGTACTTCACAACCATACAAAAGTACTGCAGCACTACATACATCTCTGAGACTTCCATTTTTTGCATCTACATATTCACATATTTCTCAATATTCCTCATATTTTGCAAATTACTCATCCTTCATAGATACATCTGCTAATACACCCTCTCATAATTATCTAAATACAGTAAACCCTCAGTATAATGGACTAATAGAGGGGATTGTCCAAATGTCCCTTAAATTAGAATAATGTTAAAAATAGCAAAAAAATATACAGGTCCGCCATCACAAATCCAGCAATCAGTTATTCGGTTCCTTCAGTTATTTGGCACTAATTTTGGCTAGCATAATTTCAAATTTCCAGGGTCACCACACCAACCTGCTGGTACTGTTTGGTGGTGCTACTTGCTGCATAAGTCATTCCAACTTCTTTTTCTCCATTTATTGTTTTAACCTGCTTACTTTTAGCCCTAGCCATGGTTCCAATGAATAAAAGAAATGCTTCTCATTATGTAAAGCACCTACACAGTACATTATCCATTAAAGATAAGGTGGCTTGGAAGCCACTGTCGGTTGCCATGAGCTCAGTCTCATGAAGCAGGAGAATATGCTTTATTATTACGCTACTATCAACACTACAGCTTATTTGCCTATCACAATTGATCTAATATGACATAAGAAACAATATAAATAACATAAAACATGTTAAATGCTCCAGAATGAATAATATTTGGCATAATACTGAGCAGTTCGACAGAGTTATGAAGAGGATATGGTAAACAAATACCATTCTCCTATCCTTGTCTTGGTGGCTTATATTAGAGAAAACGGAGTATACCACAGGGCTAACTGCGATATACACTCGTACTCCACCATAAACATGAAACAAAAAAGTTATTTTCTCTCTATAGATTATCACATATAGCAGCATATGTGTAGAGAACCTTGGATAACCCCAAAAAAGTCAACGTGGCTTATTTTTAGTACCTGGCTTGGATTAGCCATATATGATTTTTGGTAAATATTCGATTCCCAGCCAGGGTAGAAACATTAGGCGTGTTTCTTTACACCTGTTGTCTATGTTTACCCATCAGTAAATGGGTACCTGGGTGTTAGCCGACTAGTGTGGGTGTTATCCTGGGACGCTGACCTAATTTTCTTGAAATACTCAGCATAAGTGCCTTTCTATACAGTAGTATGTCACTCGTATTGTAGATAGTGACCCTCGTGTTGTAGATAGTCTTAATGACCCTTGTGTAGTAGATAGTCTTTTTAGTATGATAATAAGATGTTATCTTCATTATAGAATAATAAGAAAATATTATAACATTTATATTATAATAATAAGGTAAAAGGACCCCAATGGAAATAAGTCACTCTGTCTGACTTTTTTGGGTTATCCTAGGTTCTCTACACATATGCTATGTATGATAATTCTATGTAACTGTATTTGTGTATACCTGAATAAACTTACTTACTTACTTACTGATGTCAGCTAGGCCTGTATACCTTGTACATGTACGTGTAGTAAATAAAGATATTATTATTATTATTATTATATTATTATTATTTTCTCAGTTGTTTGTTGGGTTATCTTATTCAAACTTGGGCAATGTATGATGGAAAGCTACTTCTTTACGTACACCAAAAATGAAAGAAATCAGACCATAAATAGCGGAGTTCACTTCTCAGCCATTAGCGGCCGCTTAGCGGTATATTTTTGTATGGTTATTATGGTTATATTCTCATTTTTTCGGTCTCATTTGATAGAATGAAAGATATATTACAGAAATAGATATGATTTTGATTGCTTTCATGATGAAAAGTACCTTGAAATTGAGCTCACAGTAGTGAAAATGTTCTATTCTTTAGCGAAGCTCAAGAGTAAACAAATGACGTCACCGTCCAATACCTGTCCGCCTGCCAGTCCAAATTCCAATATGCAGTCAAGAATGGGTTAACATTATTTATACAATTATTACAATAATGCAGTAGTCTGCATAACAATAAATCTTATTTTTTTTTTTTTTTGTGAATAAAAATTCCAAATGGTAAGCAAGAGTAATATAAGAGGGGCCTGTAGCTGTGACTAATGAACAGAGAAAATGTTATTTAAGTGCCAGGAATGTCTACATTGTTTATTCTGGACCCTATTTTGAAATTGGCAGCTGTTGAAATTTGTTTGAAATCGGCCAAATTGCCAATTTCTGATCACTTTATTGGGTAATTGAAATAGGTGAATGGGCAGTTTCTTGTACTCAGTTGACAGACTAGAAGTAAATAAGTTTATTCAGGTATACACAAATACAGTTACATAGATTATCATACATAGCGGTGTATGTATAGTTACATAGATTATCATACATAGTGGTGTATGTATAGTTACATAGATTATCATACATAGCGGTGTATGTATAGTTACATAGATTATCATACATAGTGGTGTATGTATAGTTACATAGATTATCATACATAGCAGTGTATGTATAGAGAACCTGGGATAACCCAGAAAAGTCAGACAAAGTGACTTATTTCCAGTACCTGGCTTGGGCTTGCCATATATGATTTTTGGTAAATATTTTATTTTTCTTGGTTGTTTGTTGGGCTATCTCATTGAAACTTGGGCAATGTGTGATGGAAAGATGCTTAACGTACAACAAAAATAAAAAAGACGGACGATAAATAAGGGAGTTCACTTCTCAGCCATTAGCCGTCTCTGCAGTATATTTTCGTATGGCTTTTATGGTTGTATTCTCATTTTTTGGACTCATTTGATATAATGGAAGATATATTACAGAAATAGACATGATTTTGATTGCTTTCATGATGAAAAGTACCTTGAAATTGAGCTCAAAGTAGCGGAAATGTTCGATTTTTGCCGATGTTCAATGAACTGTGTAAGTCAAGTTGGTTAATTTTATTAAGTGTATTCTAACTTAACCACTCTGTAATTCGGCAAACTCAGTAATCCGGCACACTACAGGTCCCAATGATGCCGGATTTGTGATGGAGGACCTGTATATACTAAAGTACTCTACTGTATATGTACTGTGGACCCTCAGTTAATGATGCCATTGGATAGCAAGAAAATTGGATACTGATACGTTTTTGCGTCAAAATATTGGCTTGGCTAACAATAAAAACTCAGTTAAGGACATTCATCCAGAACGTGTCCGCGCGGCCTGAGCCACCCGGCCACTCCAGTGTGGCTAGTGTGCCATTGTTTACAAGCCAGTGAGGACGATTCCACTCGTAAATGCGATACATTTTGCATTCCATTGTTTTTAGTGCTTGTAACTGCTAAATAAGCCACCATGGGCCCAAAGAAAGCGGCAGCCAGCGCTAAAGTGTAGCATTACCTGTAGCAAGAATCTAAGTGATTAATCGATAGAAAAAGGATAGTGCGAACATAACTCCTCCAATGTTGTTGGAGTTATGTAGGGCGATCGACAACACCACTGTCTCTACCGCCTCTGCTGCCGCCTCCACCACTATATATAGCTTGTGCTCTCAGTGGCCTTTATACACCCAACAACAGCAACACTCGTGATATACCTAATGCTGTATTTTATTCATTCTAGAGTATATGTCATGTTTCTATGTTATTATTATTGTTTATTATGTCATATTAGATGAATTGTGCTAGATAAATAAGCTGTAGAGCTGATATTAGTGTCATATTGAAGGTCTATATTGTGTCTCCCAACACAATTCCTAACATACGCTAGAAGCAGAACTCACTGGAAAACTTTTTTGAGCGACAGGGGGTCCAGTGGCTCTCAAGCTGGTCCAAGTGGCATTAAAAAACAAAGGAGGGAAGTAACCCAGGACTTGGTACCTGAAGTCTTTATGGAGTGGGATTCCCCTTCTCAACCCTCTCCCCTCCTCTTGTCTTCCATACATCACCATGTCTTTAATAAAAGTAAGTGTGATGTTATTATTGTTTTATTCTTCATGTATCATTGTTTTCTGTGTAGGGAAATGTATATTTCATGTAAAAAAATTATTTTGTTTAACCCTTTCACTGTCCAGACCCTGAAATTAATACTGGTCCCAGTGTCCACTTTTTTTTTCTTCTGAAATGGCAGAGAAACATTTTCTGAAGGTGATGACACCAAAAGTACAAAATTTTATGGAAAACTTATGGAATTGTGCAGATTCAAAGTTATGGTGTGGGTGCAATTTCCGCATCAGTGATTTTGCTAACTGAGTCTTATTTGGTGTGGGTGCAATTTCAGCATCAGTGATTTTGCCAACTGAGTCTTATTTTAAGTCAGTTTCATCGCTCCATTAGGCCAATTCTTAGTTATTTCACTAGTATGCCTTCTGTTCTATCAACTGAGCACAAGAAACTTCCCATTCAGCTATTACAACTACCTAATAAAGTGCACAGAAATTGATTATTTTGCCAATTTCATACAAATTAAAAAATATCAGTTTAAAAATTGAGTGCAAAATATACAATGTTGACATTCCTGGTACTAAAACATTTCCTGTGTTCGCTAATCATATTCCTAGGTCTCTCCTATATTACACTAGCCAGGCCGAGCTCTGGGAACAAAAAACTTCTGGAACTCATCAAAGGTATATTTCCCAGATAATAAAATATAACCAGGAATGATTGGTCGTGGCCTGTTGGCAAAAGCTCTCACTTCACACGGTGAGGGTCCGGGTTCGATTCCCAGGGAAGGGGTGGAAACATTGGACATGTTTCCTTACACTGGTTGTCTATGTTCACCCATCAGTAAAATAGGTACCTGAGTGTTAGTTGACTGGTGTGAGTCACATCCTGGGACAAAACTGACCTAATTTGCCCGAAATGCTCTGCATAACAAGCGGCTTTCTCTATAGTAGTGTCATTGATGTCAGCTAGGCCTGTATACCTTGTACATGTACTTGTAGTAAATAAAGATATTATTATCATTATTATTATTATTATTATTATTATGGTTTACAGCATCTCAATAATAGAATCATACCTATTAACCCTTTGAGGATCCAACCAGAGATCTATGCCTTGTCCACAGTGTTCAAGAACTTAAAAAAAAAATTTTGTTAAATTTTTCTTTTGAAATGGTAGAGAATATTTTTCTGAAGGTAATAAAACAAAAAGTACAAAATTTGATGGAAAACTTGACGAAATTACACTCGCGAATTTTACCGCGTCAGCGATATTTACGCATCAGCGGTTTTTGCCCAATTTGACTCCTATTTTAGGCCAGTTACAGTGGACCCCTGGATAACATAATTAGTCCGTTCCAGAGAGAGTGTCTTATCCCGAATCTTACTTAATACAAATTAATTTTCCCCATAAGAAATAATGGAAATCCAATTAATCTGTTCCAGACACCCAAAAATATTAAACAAAATCATTTATTTACACAAAATATATTATTATTGTTATTATATTATTATTATTATTGCTGAGAAGAAAAAGAGGATGATTTCCATGGAATTAAAGTACTACTCACTCTTGGCCTACATTAAGACTACAAATATTTTAAGGTAAGTAATGAATATACAGTGGAACCTTGACTTACGAGTGTCCCAACTTACAAGTTTTTTGAGATACAAGCCAACACACACACTTCTCATACCAACAATAACTAAACCAACCAGGCTCACTGAGACAAGTGCAACCATAATAGACCACATACGGACCAATATTCTAGCCCCCCTTAAATCAGGGATAATCACAGATAGTACTACAGACCACTACCCTACCTTCCTCTTGACAAACATTAGTAAACCACCACTTGAATACAACAAAGTTTCATTTAGACTCCATGACGAGGCCTCAGTAAGGAAGTTCACAGTTGACCTAGAAACTGTTGACTGGCCTACAGAATTCTCCAAGGCGAATGGTATTGATGACTGGACAGACATTTTTCTTAACAAATTACTTAGACTATACAACAAACATAGTCCTATAAAAACGAAACAGATCAGAAACAAACGGCTTGGTTGCCCATGGCTAACCAGCACCATTCTGAAATCCATTGATAAGAAACACCAATATGAAAAGCAATATAGACAGGGCTTAATACACAAATTAATAAAGAAAGCCAAACAACTGTACTACTCCAGCAGATTCACTGACACAAGAGGAGATATAAAAAAGACCTGGAAAACACTTTCCCAGATTTTGGGGACCCACAAACTGAAAAAAAACAAGAATATTATTCTAACTAAACCTCATGAAACACCACTGCATCCCACTGATACAGCTAACAAGATAAACAACTTCTTCTCAAACATAGGATCTAATCTCGCCAGTAAAATTCCATGTACCAATGCCCGTGCCGGGGACTACCTAGATGGGAATTTCCCAAATTCCTTCTATCTTGTATCAACTGAGCCCACGGAAGTCACCGTGATCATAAAGTCACTTAAAATTAACTCGGGGAATCTGTCTCTTGTCCCACCATTATTGTACAAGCGAGCAGTCCATGTCCTTTCGCATGCTATTACATTACTTTTTAACAAGTCACTAGAAACTAGCACTTTCCCGACACTACTCAAGACAGCAAGGGTTACACCAATACATAAAGGTGGTGACCCTACAGAAGTAAACAACTATAGGCCAATATCAAACTTACCATTGCTATCCAAAATCTTCAAGAAACTCGTGCACAGGAGACTATATTCATTTATAACGTCACAAAACATACTCAACCCCTGCCAATTTGGATTCAGGAAAAATAAAAGCACTAATGATGCAATTATAAAAATGCTAGACCTGCTTTACACAGCACTGGAAAATAAGGAATATCCACTAGGAATTTTTATTGACCTAAGAAAAGCATTTGACACAGTAGACCACGGAATCCTACTCCACAAACTTGACAACTATGGTATAAGAGGCCATGTGCTTGCATATTGTAAATCCTACCTTTCTAATAGGTATCAGTATGTCACCATTAAAGATACAGCATCAACAACACGGCCACTTGATACTAGAGTTCCACAGGGAAGTGTCCTTGGTCCCCTGCTCTTCCTCATATACATCAGTGATCTTCCAAACGTATCCCAACACCTGAACCCCATTCTCTTTGCTGACGACATGACTTATGTCATCTCTCACCCTAATCTTGCCACCCTCAACACCATTGTTAACGAGGAGCTGATCAAAATATCAACTTGGATGACAGCCAATAAACTTATGCTTAACACTGACAAAACCTACTACATTATGTTTGGTAGCAGAGCAGGAGTTGCGCAAATTAACATTAAGATCGACAACACTCTAATTGCCAGACATAATGAGGGAAAATTCCTAGGCCTATACCTCAACAACAACCTGAATTTCAGCACCCATATCCAACACATAACCAAAAAAGTATCCAAAACAGTTGGGATCCTCTCCAAGATATGATACTACATGCCGCAAAATGCCCTTCTCACACTGTACCACTCACTTATTTATCCATACCTTACCTATGCTTTTTGTGCTTGGGGATCAACTGCAGCAACATACCTAAAGCCAATAATAACCCAACAAAAAGCACACTGTAAGAATAATCACTAAATCCCATCCCTGGCAACACACACCCCCACTCTTCATAGATCTAAACTTACTCCCTGTTTAGTACATCCACACTTACTACTGTGCAATCTACATCTACAGGACCTTAAATTCCAATATTAACCTTGACCTAAAACACTTTCTTGATAGTTGTGACAGAACCCACAGGTATAGCACCAGACACAAACATCTCTATGACATTCCCCGTGTCCAACTAAACCTTTACAAAAATTCAATGTATGTCAAAGGCCCTAAAATCTGGAACACCCTACCTGAAAACTCTAGAACTGCAGACACATTCATCACCTTCAAAACTACCATTAGAAAACATCTTATCTCCCTGATACACCCTGTCAACTAATTACATGAATACCACCTGGTGGTTCACACTTACACTCACTCACCCATTTGACCATAAAAAGAAATATCAATCTCAATCTTAAAATAATGAATCCCAACTAGTCATAAGTTGGCCTGTGATACTCCAATACTGAAACTATGTATTGTGCCAAAACAAGAGCATTCACATTGCTAAACTCACAAACTAGTATTTAGTCACTTAGCCATAATACCAACTTACCTCATACTTTGTAATATTTTAAATTTAAGATTTAAACTAAGTTTGCCCGAAATGCCTAGCCATGCTAGGTGTTCTAGTGGTACACTCTGTAATTATTATTTTACTACATGTAAACCACACAATACCCAAATTCTGTAAACTCAGCATTGTAATCCTTATAGAGAATAAACTTTGAATTGAATTGAATTGAATTGAATCCCTGGTCGATTTTTTGCTGAGTTACGAGCCAGCTCCCCCCTCCCTCTTCCCCCTCAACCCAAAACCTGGACGCCTCACTTGTTTATCTATGATTTCATGCTTTAATTCCATGGAAATCATTCTCTTTTTCTTCTCAGCAATAATAATAATATATTATTACAGTCAAGTCACTCAGTAAGTCAGTCAAGTCATTCGGTAAGTCAAGTCAGTTAGTCAAGTCATTCAGTAAGTCACTCAAGTCATTCAGTCAGTCAAGTCACTCACTAAGTCAGTCAAGTCATGCAGTCAGTCAGGTCACTCAGTAAGTCAGTCAAGTCATTCAGTAAGTCAGTCAGGCAAGTCACTCAGTAAGTCAGTCAAGTAGTATTCAGTAAGTCAGTCAAGTCATTCAGTAAGTCAGTCAAGTCACTCAGTAAGTCAGTCATCACTCAGTAAGTCAGTCAAGTCACTCAATAAATCAGTCAAGTCATTCAGTAAGTCAGTCAGTCAAGTCACTCAGTAAGTCAGTCAAGTAGTATTCAGTAAGTCAGTCAAGTCATTCAGTAAGTCAGTCAAGTCACTCAGTAAGTCAGTCATCACTCAGTAAGTCAGTCAAGTCACTCAATAAGCCATTCAAGTCATTCAGTAAGTCAGTCAAGTCATTCAGTAAGTCAGTCAGTCAAGTCAGTCAGTAAGTCAGTCAAGTCAATCAAGTCAGTCAGGTCATTCAGTAAGTCAGTCTAGTCATTCAGTAAATCAGTCTAACCACTCAGTAAGTCAGTCAAGTCACTCAGTCAGTCAGTCAAGTCACTCAATAAGTCAGTCAGTCAGTTCAGTCAGTCAGTCATTCAGTCAGTCATTCAATAAGTCAGTCATTCAGTCAGTCACACAAACTCATGTTAACCTTTTTTTCTGTGTACAAAGTAACACTTCAGTTACAGCTACAGGTTATCTCTTGTTAATTCTAAGACTTAAATGCTTATACCTCTTCGTGCCACTTTCAACAACACTAGTATTGCTACTGGGTGTCATGATTGCTTGGCAGATACAAGTTTTTTTTTTTTTTAACAAACCAGCCGTATCCCACCAAGGCAGGGTGGCCCAAAAAGAAAAACGAAAGTTTCTCTTTTTAAATTTAGTAATTTATACAAGAGAAGGGGTTACTAGCCCCTTGCACCCAGCATTTTAGTCGCCTCTTACAACACACATGGCTTACGGAGGAAGAATTCTGTTCCACTTTTCCATGGAGATAAGAGGAAATACACAAGAACAAGAACCAGAAACAAAATAGGAGAAAACCCAGAGGGGTGTGTGTATATATATGCTTGTACATGTATGTGTGACCTAAGTGTAAGTAGAAGTAGCAAGACATACCTGAAATCTTGCATGTTTATGAGACAGAAAAAAGGACACCAGCAATCCTTCCATCATGTAAAACAATTACAGGCTTTCATTTTACACTCACTTGGTAAGACAGTAGTACCTCCCTGTGCTGTTGCTATTTACCAACCTACTAGCTACTAGATACAAGATATAGTAATTAAAATATCATAACACAATTGACAAACACAGCTGCCTCGTAGCAGAGAAAGACTGGACACGTATGAATTACGAATGGTGGGGGGTGGTGTCGGGGAGTGGTAGGGGATGGCGGGAGGGCTCCCCGGCTGCTCTACAATAAGGTGGCTACTTGTGCAAAAGAGAATTTTTTTTCCTTCCCACAAATTGAACCATGTTAAATTAATTATATGATGTGTTACATCATATGATTAATTTAACATGTATTATTATTATAACGATAGAGCTTCAGTTCCCGAAATTAATAATAAGAGCAATAATAATACGTAATACTACTACTAATATAATTATTATTATAACGATAGAGCTTCAGTTCCCTAAATTAATAATAATAATAATTATTATAATAATGATAGAGCTTCATTTCCCTAAATTAATAATAATAATAATAATAATAATAATAATAATGACGCATTATACATACGTAATAATAATTCAGATTGCTTCTGCTAGTTGGCACAGCTGATGGCACAGCTGGTAAGCAGTAAACATGTTTACATCCCTGTGGGAGCAGTTCTCTCATGCTTGTTTCCATTTTTTACAGTCATTTCACCAAATTTCTTTTTTCTAACCATGGGTCCTAGTGATCTACTGCAGTTAGCCTCAAAAATACTCCATTTTGTCTTACAGTAAGAACATGGGAAGATACTATAGTCAAATTGGGACATAAATGGCTGACGCTTCTGCCGCTGCCACTGCCTCTGCCACCATATTATGGCCTCTTTTATTCATTCTAGAGTATATATCGTGTTTCTGTGCTAATTATATTGTTTATTATGACATATTAGATGAATTGTGATAGATAAAAAGCCATACAGTTGATAATAGCGTCATATTCAAGTATTTTTTCTCATCTCTCCAGAGTGCAGAAACGAATTAATGGCTTTTCAATTAATTTAAATGAGGAAAATTAATTTGATATACGAGTAAATTGAGTTACGAGCTAGCTCCTGGAATGGATTTAACTCGTAAGTCAAGGTTCCACTGTACTGTATGTATTTTAATTTTATTGTGTTTTTTAATGCCTAGTTCTATTACTAACGTAATATAAGTTAGTATAAACTTATTATCTGGCATTTACAGGCACCATCCGACTTACAACCAAGCTTGGTTCCGACCAACCGGTCGTAAGTCAAAATGGACGTAAGTCGAACCTTTGAAAATTGTCGACATTCTGGGTAGGGCATAATGTCAAACCTTACCTATATAAACTACCTACATAGTACTGTAATGTAATGTACAAAAATTATTTCATTCTTTTTACCATAATTTACTTCTATTGATATATTTTAATTATTTATGTTCTGTATAATATGTATACATGGTAGTAAACTGTATTGTAAATTTTGCATCTCATACAGTATCATATGTTACTGTTATCTTTAAGTATTGTTGACACAGTGGAATGGGAGAATACCACTGGTAATGTCATCCTGCCAGAATGTCCTATAACCTATACCCTAAGTAAAGAGAAACAACTCTGGAACATGTGTAATACGTATCCGGCTGGCTGGCTGGCCGGGTGGGTGGTTAGCCGGGTGGGTGGGTGGCCAGGTGGTTGGCCGGGTAGTTGGCTGGCTGACTGAATGTGGCTGTATCTGTATCTCTCTCTCTCTCTCTCAAGTAAAGCTATCATACATAGTATAAATTACCTAGGATAACCCAAAAAATCCAGACAGTGCTATGTAGTGGATCTGTGCTCCAGTGCCCTAAATTAATAATAATAATAATATTATTATTATTATTATTATTATTATTATTATTATTACAATAATACGCATGTACTATATTAATAATAATCACTGAGGCGCATTAAATGTGTATAAAACGTTAATATAGACATTTTGCTTAATCCATCTATGTTTTTTTTTTTCAAAATTATATAATAAACATGCTACGTAACATATAAACGTATAAATTAACAAATATGATATGTTTTTCTGGTTGGCTTGACAGAGTGAACAAAAACCATTCATGTCCGGGCTGGTAACAACAACAACAACAACGTTTGTTTAAAAAACTCGCGAAACTTCTACTCTCATTCTCTCTCTTGTTTATTCATTTAATCTTGTTTACTCACCTCTCACTCTACATTAAGATTACAGATATTTTAAGGTAAGTAATGAGTGAATATGATTATTATATTATAGTTTAATAATATTATTAAACTATAATATTATAATTATTAAACTATAATATTATTAAACTATAATATTATAATTAAACTATAATATTATTAAACTATAATATAATAATTGTGTTCACTCATTACTTACCTTAAAAGTATCTGTAGTCTTAATGTAGAGTGAGAGGTGAGTAAACAAGATTAAAAGTCTCTACTTAAAAAATCACTTACTCACCCACAACTAAATAAATACTGAATAATTGTATCTCATAAATGTTTAACCTGTGACCCAATCAAACTATGTTACTTTTAATTACATTACCTAACAGAATACTCCATTCTATTGAATGCACAGCAACACAGTAAGTGACCATATGACCTGTCTTTGAAATACTCATTTGTGCTTAACTGTTATCTGTTTACAATAATGTTTACCACTGAATATATCATTACTTAGTTAATCTTAAGTTAATTTTAAGCCTGCCCATAATGCTCTGCATACAAGGGGCTTTGGCATGTTACACTTAACCACTGTATTTTTTTGTACTTCAGTGTATCATGTTCAAATTAATAAATAAATAAAAAATAAATAAATGAGAGAGAATGAGAGTGTAGAAGATTCACGAGTTATGTAAACAAACGATGTTGTTATTGTTACCATCCCAGACATGAATGGTTTTTGTTCACTCTGTCAAGCCGACCAGAAAAACATCTCATATTTGTTAATTTATATGTTTATATTTACATAGCATGTTTATTATATAATTTTGAAAAAGAAAACTCATAGATGGATTAAGCAAAATGTCTATATTAACGTTTTATACACATTTAATGCGCCTTAATGATTATTATTGTGTTATTATTATTAATATGGCGTCTTCAAGACCAATTAGACTCTTAATGAGCGGCTCTGAGACAGACAAGCAGACAGAAAGACAGACACAGGTAGACAGAAAGACAGACACAGGTAGACAGAAAGACAGGCACACACAGGTAGACAGAAACACATACACAGGTAGACAGAAAGACAGACACACAGGTAGACAGAAAGACAGACACACAGGTAGACAGAAAGACAGACACACAGGTAGACAGAAAGACAGACACACAGGTAGACAGAAAGACAGACACACAGGTAGACAGAAAGACAAACACACAGGTAGACAGAAAGACAGATAAACAGACACACAGAGATACAGACAGACAGATACAGACAGGTTTATGTGCAACAGTGAAAACAGAGTTCGAGAGTATGAGCCTTTCTTGCCACGATCTCCAGTGCAAGATTCAGACTTCATCTTAGAGGCCATGGTGAAATTTACTGTCCAATTAGTACAGTTAATGCAGTATGATGCTGCTGATAGGGCAGGGTAACTCAAACTGATGCTGCCTGCATGGCGCATTGCCGCCGCGAGTATCGTCAAATATTGTACAGAGGTATGCATCAGCCGGCCTAGCCCAGGTGCCAGATGCACGGTCGTAAGTTGAGTGGACATATGTCGAGCAGGTCGTAAGTCAGATGGTAGGTGTATGTGTATTTATAAGTGGAAAAAATGGCGTTCTGCTTTCTGGCAATGTCTGCTTTCCGGCAGTAGCCTGGAACCTAACCTGTCATATAAGTGGGGCCCTACTGTACGTCGCTAAGTGAAGAGAGGCTGTATTCTCATTTCCTTGTAGACTATGACAGCTACACTTATTTTGAGAAGCTACCATGACAAATAAGTTTCGGATGAAACTAAAACTCTGAGAATACAAAGGATAGCTCTGGAAACCTTGAAGTAAAGGTTGTAATTTGTCAATGGTCTAGAATGGATCAAAACACTGTCTTAATTTCCATTTCATAAGTTTTTTTTTTTTTTTTTTTTTTTTTTTTGTGTGTGTGTGTAAACCCTGAAGCACAGGTGCATTGTTGCATATTTTGTAGACTAAATTTGTGGCATATAAAATATATTTATCTCTGTGCCTTAGGCTTCAACTTTTTACTTCCCATAAAGAAATTAATTTCATCTAACTATCATGTTGCCTTCAGTAGTAAAGAAAATACATACACACACTGTAGAACAAGCTTTAATTGGGATATTTCAACCTGTTTAGATGATTTAAACAGATCAAAACATTGTTTCAGTGAACACTTCTCCAAAATGCGTCTTTGCTTCCACAAGACATTTGTTCAGTGAACATTGCCTTTTTTGTTAAATACAGTACTCACATTGTAAGCAGTCTCATAAAAAATTCAGATTTCATTATATTTGTGTAAGATATTGTTTCAGGAATTATATAATTAAGAAAGCTATCTAAATCAGCATTATAACAAAAAGTAAGATGAAGCCTCATCTACAGGTGGAGTGGACTGCTGAAGGAGGAACATCAAGAGATTCGGAGATCCCTACCAGCACTATACATCAGTGTCCTCACTGTTCTTACAGCACAGCACATAGCCATATTCTAAAAAGGCATTCATTAATACATACAGGAGAAAAGCCATTTGGGTGCTCCTTTTGTTCACATCGCACGACCAGAATGGAATTTTTGAAAGAACATCTCCACCTACACACTGGAGAAAAACCATATTCATGTCCATTCTGTTCATACAGTTCTTCTCACAAGAATATCTTAAGGAGACATATTCGAAGACATATTGCTAAACCATACGTATGCACATATTGTCAGTTCTGTGCAATAAGTGAAACAGATCTGAATAGTCATATGTTAACTCATAACACAAAAGAGAATGCAGCACAGTAGTGCTGTGTAACTCACACTAGAGATTAAAATACAGTGGACCCCCCAGTTTTCATCCTTAATCCATTCCAGAAGGTTGGTTGAAATCCGAAATAGACGAAAACCAAAGTAATATTTCTCATAAGAATTAATGTAAATCCAATTAATCCATTCAAGACAAAAATAAATTTCTAGCTCTTGCAGCTCTTCAGTGGTTAGCTCTTCCCTGTGGTCGTCCACCAATTTTTCCACATCCTGGCCACTCACATCCAACCCCATGGACTTCTCCAAAGCCACAATAGATTTCACAACAGGTATAGGGTTGTCAAGTTTACACTAACTTATATTAAGTTAGTAATAGAAGTAGGCATTAAAATACACCATAAAACATGAAATACATACACAGTACATTCATTACTTACCTTAAAATGTTTGTAGTCTTAATGTACGGCAAGAGGCGAGCAGTATTTATTTGTAGGAAGTCAGTGTAGGTAGCCAGTAGGTAGCCTGAGCTACACCTACCTGCTACCTACACTGGCCCAGAGCTATATTTTTACCATGGACATACCATGTTCACCGAGTTTAATTGTTTCTAACAACTACCCTTAGATGCCATTATAAACAAAGGGAGAAGTAATGAATAATTCATGCCAAGAATTGTAAACAAAAGCATTATGTATTAAGGGTGGTGACTGGGCCAATGCAGATTCATACGCATTTCTCTAATGCTGGACCAGAGAAAACATAATGTTTTCACTCCACCAACTACCACCCTTCCACAGCATATAAACATTGGATATTTATATGCTATGTAACATGTTTCTTATATAATTTTGAAGAAAATATAGATGGATTAATGAAAATGTCTATGTTAATGTAAAATAAGACATTTAATGTGCCTAAGAGTGATTATTATGTACTATTAGTATTACTGTGATGTTAAGACTAGAGCTGCTGCTGCCACGGCAGCAGTGGCATCCTAGAAGCTCTATTTTTTTTTTTTTTCAAAAAACTAGGACTCATCAAAGCTTGTGATGGCCTAATTGAAGGTACAATGGCACGAACCCACGTAGAATAAAATGATCCATGAATACTAGCACTGCTATCCAAACCTTGACAAAATTACTCTGCAACTCAACATGTCAACCCAGCAGGATGCTGGTGTATCATCAACCCACCCCATCACCACTACCCAGGGTCCGACAATAACAACAACAACAAACATGGCCGACTCTTTCTCCAACTCCCCTTCCTTCACAGGATTCACTCCTGATCTCTCAGGTATGATTATTCTTCACACTATTAAGGAATACATCGTCACCCTAGAAACTAAAAATAAGGATCTTAAAACAACACTAACGCGACATGAATCCAAGGTAACCAACCTCGAGATCAAGATCCTAAACCTTGAAGAGAAAATCATATCAGGAAGTAGTGATACAGAAAATACTCTGCAAACAGCTATGGCCAGTCATACCGAGCAAATAACAATTCTGAATATAAAGGTGGAAGAAGCAATCAAGGACTGGAAAAAACAACATGAATGCCCATTTGAATGAATATCTTGATTTCCAAGATGACAAAACTGAACAAGGTAAGTTGTCTGATGCAGTTATAATAAACAGCTCCCACTTTCCCAATGAAATAAACCAAACCAATTGCAAAGATACCACTGTCAGGATCATAAAAGACCACCTAAAAGTTAATGTGCAAAGCATTGAAGTTAAAGATATATGATTACTAGGAAAGCAAGGCAGTAAACACAGTATTATGATCAGACTTCATTCATATGATACAAAAAAGGATCTAATTCAAACAGCAATTAAAGTGAAAACTGGAGTGTACATCAACGAGTGCCTGATGAGAAAATGTCAAAACCTTCTGTTCTGGTTTAGAAAACTTAAGCAGGAACACAGTGACAAAATCCATCAGTGCTTCACTCAAGATGGGAAAATACTAGTTAGAAAAACAGTAGTAGGTCGCCAATATACAATCTCAAATGAACATGATCTCTCTAACTTCCTTAGAGAAGCAGACATTTCCGTGACAGATTAACTAAGTGTCCTTAACATTATTATCTATGTGTAGTGTATTTAGTGTATGTTCCTATTACATTATTGTGCAATTCCTTGTTCTGTCTTTTACCAGCTAGTACCAAGTACCTCATATACTATGTACAGGTCTTCCATCACAAATCCAGCATCATTGGGACCTGTAGAGTGCCAGATTACTGAGTTTGCTGCATTACAGAGTGGTTAGGTTAGAATACACTTAACAAAATTAACCAACTTGACTTACACAAAGTTCATTGAACATCGGCAAAAATCAAACATTTCTGCTACTTTGAGCTCAATTTCAAGGTACTTTTCGTCATGAAACCAATCAAAATCATTTCTATTTCTATAATACATCTTCCATTCTATCAAATGAGTCCAAAAAAATGAGAATACAACCATAAAAACCATACAAAAATATACTTCAAAGAGGCGGCTAATGGCTGAAAAGTGAACTCCCTTATTTACCGTCCGTCTTTTTTATTTTTGTTGTACATTATGAAGCATCTTTTCATCATACAGTGCCCAAGTTTCAATGAGATAGCCCAACAAACAACCGAGAAAAAAAAAATTACCAAAAATCATATATGGCAAGTCCAAGCCAGGTACTGGAAATAAGTCACTTTGTCTGACTTTTTTGGGTTATCCTAGGTTCTCTGTACATATGATGCTATGTATGATAATCTATGTAACTGTATTTGTGTATACCTGAATAAAATTATTTACTTCTAGCCTGTCAACTAAGTACAAGACACTGCCCATTCACTTATTTCAACTACCCAATAAAGTGGTCAGAAATTGGCAATTTGGCTGATTTCACACAAATTTCAACAGATGCCAACTTCAAAATAGGGTCCAGAATAAACAATGCAGACATTCCTGGCACTAAAATAACATTTTTCTCTGTTCATTAGTCATGGCTCCAGGCCCTTCTTATATTACTCTTGCTTACCATTTGGAATTTTTATTCACAAAAAAATAGAAGATTTACTGTTATGCAGACTACTGCATTATTGTAATAACTGTATAAATAATGTCAACCCGAATGCGTATTGGAATTTGGACTGGCAGGTGGACAGGTATTGTCTTGAGATTCGCTAAAGAATAGAACATTTTTGCTACTGTGAGTGCAATTTCAAGGTACTTTTCGTCATGAAAGCAATCAAAATCATATCTATTTCTGTAATATATCTTTCATTCTATCAAATGAGAGCGAAAAAATGAGAATATAACCATAAAAACATACAAAAAATATACCGCTAAGCGGCCGCTAATGGCTGAGAAGTGAACTCCGCTATTTATGGTCTGATTTCTTTCATTTTTGTCTACGTGAAGAAGTATCTTTCCATCATACATTGCCCAAGTTTGAATAAGATAACTCAACAAACAACTGAGAAAATAATAATAATAATATAATAATAATGTCTTTATTATAAAGTTTTTCTTCTTCTCTTTTTTAGTAAATGTCTACAGGAGAAGGGGTTACTAGCCCATTGCTCCCGGCATTTTAGTCGCCTCATACGACACGCATGGCTTACGGAGGAAAGATTCTTTTCCACTTCCCCATGGACAATAGAAGAAATAAAGAAGAACAAGAGCTATTTAGAAAAAGGAGAGAAACCTAGATGTATGTATATATATATATGCATGTGCGTGTCTGTGAAGTGTGACCAAAGTGTAAGTAGGAGTAGCAAGATATCCCTGTTATCTAGCGTGTTTATGAGACAGAAAAAGAAACCAGCAATCCTACCATCATGCAAAACAGTTACAGGTTTCTGTTTCACAGTCATCTGGCAGGACGGTAGTACTTCCCTGGGTGGTTGCTGTCTACCAATGTTGCAGTTTAAAAACTGTAGTGTAAAGCACCCTTCTGGCAAGACAGTGATGGAGTGAATGATGGTGAAAGTTTTTCTTTTTCGGGCCACCCTGCCTTGGTGGGAATCGGCCAGTGTGATAATAAAATAATAATAATAATGTCTTTATTTACTACACGTACATGTACAAGGTATACAGGCCTAGCTGACATCAGTGACATACTACTGCATAGAAAGCTGCTTGTTATGCTGAGTATTTCAAGAAAATTAGGTCAGTGTCCCAGGATAACACCCACACTAGTCGGCTAACACCCAGGTACCCATTTACTGATGGGTCAACATAGACAACATGTGTAAAGAAACACGCCTAATGTTTCTACCCTGGCTGGGAATTGAATATTTACCAAAAATCATGTATGGCTAACCCAAGCCAGGTACTAAAAATAAACCATGTTGATTTTTTTGGGTTATCCTAGGTTCTCTACACATATGCTGCTATGTGTGATAATCTATATAGAGAAAATAACTTTTGTTTCATGTTTATGGTGCAGTACAAGTGTATATCGCAGTTAGCCCTGTGCTATACTCCATTTTCTCTAATATAAGCCACCAAGACAGGGATAGGAGAATGGTATTTGTATACCATATCCTCTTCATACCTCCGTCAAACTGCTCGGTATTATGCCAAATATTATTTATTTATTCTGGGGTATTTAACATGTTTTATGTTATTTATATTGTTTATTATGTCATATTAGATCAATTGTGATAGGCAAATAAGCTGTAGTGTTGATATTAGCGTAATAATAAAGCATATTCTCCTGGTTCATGAGACTGAGCTCATGGCAACCGACAGTGGCTTCCAAGCCACCTTATCTTTAATGGATAATGTACTGTGTAGGTGCTTTACATAATGAGAAGCATTTCTTTTATTCATTGGAACCATGGCTGGGGCTAAAAGTAAGCAGGTTAAAACAATAAATGGAGAAAAAGAAATTGGAATAACTTATGCAGTAAGTAGCGCCACCAAACAGTACCAGCAGGTTGGTGTGGTGACCCTGAAAATTTTGAAATTATACTGAAGGAACCGAATAAGGAATAAGTGATTGCCGGATTTGTGATGGTTGACCTGTACTTTCTTTTAGTGCTATTATGTGCTTAAATTTTGTGCTATAAGTCACATCTTCTTTCTAAATTTATTTTATACCATATTTACTATCTGTCCATTTTATATTGTATACTACTATTTAATTTAGTCCCTATATATTCTCTTAGAATATTTCTTTACATACCAATACATTGTACTGCCTTTTACAAATTGTCATATTACCTCCTGTGCAATATTGATTCCTGAAAGCTGTGCAATATTGAAGTAACCCCTAAATGGTCCAAACATATACACTGGACCCTTTAGTAACAATTTTAATTCGTTCAAAAAAAAAAAAAAAAAAAAAAAAAAAAAAAAAAAAAAAAGATAAAAAAGAGCCTGAGCTTGCTACCATCTGCAGCTCATAAGACTGCCATCCCCACGAGCCCATTTGAGGCGGGGTAGATGGCAGACCAGGGGCCTAGCTTCTCCCTACGAGCCCCGTGAGGGCGGGGAATGTGGCTAGGCCTGGGGACACTTGGTCCCAAAGATGAGGAGGTACTGTGCCTCCTCCCATGGGAGACTTAAGTCTCGAGACACTCCCCAGATAGGGAGCCAAGGCCGGGTCACCACTACTTGGAAAAGACCCGGGCCGGGAGAATACCGGCGAATAAAAAAAAAAAAAAAAAAAAAAATTCGTTCCAGAGAGCTTGTCCTTAACCGATTTTCGTTAGCCGAATTAATTTTCTCATAAGAAATAATGGAAATCCAATTAATGGGTTCCTGCTGTCAGGAGGCTTGACAGAATAGTACTTCAATATGACGCTGTTATCAACTCTACGGCTTATTTATCTATCACAATTCATCTAATATGACATAATAAACAATATTAATAACATAGAAACATGATATATACTCTAGAATGAATAAAATATGTTATAATGTATGTGAGGATAAGTGATGGAAGTGTTATTGTTTGGTTTATAATGGCCACTGAGAGAAGCCGTACGGGCTTCTCCCACCACCACTATCCACAAATAATATATGAACGTAATTTATAAATAAGAAATACAGTGGAACCTTGACTTACAAGTTCAATCCATTCCAGGAGCTAGCTCATAACTCAGTTTACTCGTATATCAAATTAATTTTCCTCATTTAAATTAATTGAAAAGCCATTAATTCGTTCCTGCACTCTGGAGAGACGAGAAAAAATACTTGAATATGACGCTATTATCAACTGTATGGCTTATTTATCTATCACAATTCATCTAATATGACATAATAAACAATATAATTAGCAAAGAAACATGATATATACTCTAGAATGAATAAAAGAGGCCATAATATGGTGGCAGTGGCAGCGGCAGAAGCGTCGGCCATCTCTGTCCCAATTTGACTATAGTATCTTCCCATGTTCTTACTGTAAGAGAAAATGGAGTATTTTTTAGGCTAACTGCAGTAGATCACTAGGACCCATGGTTAGAAAAAAGAAATGTGGCTAAATGACTAAAAAAAAATGCAAACAAGCAGGAGAGAACTGCCCCCACAGGGATGTAAACATGTTTACTGCTTACCAGCTGTGCCATCAGCTGTGCCAACTAGCAGAAGCAATCTGAATTATTATTACATATGTATTATGCATTATTATTATTATTATTATTATTATTATTATTAATTTAGGGAACTGAAGATCTATCATTATTATAATAATAATAATTATTATTAATTTAGGGAACTGAAGCTCTATTGTTATAATAATATTAATAATAATAATATTATTATTATTATTATTATTATTATTATTATTATTATTATTATTAATTTAGGGAACTGAAGCTCTATCATTATAATAATAATAATAATCATCATCATAATAATCTATTAGTAGTAGTATTATATTATTATTATTTTTATTATTATTATTATTATGATTATTATTAATTTTGGGAACTGAAGTTCTATCATTATTATTATTATTAATTAATTTAGGGAACTGAAGTTCTATCATTATTATTATTATTATTAATTTAGGGAACTGAAACTCTATCATTATAATAATAATACAGTAGACCGCCATTGTAGAATTGCTGCACAATTTTATGTAACACGTATAATTAATTGAACATGATTCAGTTCAGTTCGTTGTAGAGCAGCCGGGGAGCCATCCCCTACCACTCCCTGACACCACCCCACCATCCCCTACCACTCCCCGACACCACCCCACCATCCTCTACCACTCCCCGACACCACCCCACCATCCCCTACCACTCCTTGACACCACCCCACCATCCCAGCATTCGTAATTCATACATGTCTAGTCTTTCTCGGCTACAAGGCAGCTGTGTTTGTCAACTGTGTTATTTTAACCCCTTGACTGTCACAACCCCCAATCCTGAGGTCTCTCCTGGTGCTGCAAAATTAAAAAAAAAAAAAACATTTTTTCTTATGAAATGATAGAGAATCTTTTCCCGATTGTAATGACACCAAAAAAAACGAAATTTGATGGAAAACTGACGGAATTATGCTCTCGCGAATTTAGCGGCCTCGGCGATATTTACAAATCGGCGATTTCGCCCAATTTGAGCCCTAATTTCGGCTAATTCCATTGTTCCAGTCGACCAAACTCATAGCTATTTCTTTAGAACTCCATTTTTTCTATCGATTGAGTACAAGAAACTGCCCATTTACCGATTTCAACTACCCAATAAAGTGGTCAGAAATTTGCAATTTGGCCAATTTCATGAAAATTAAAAAATAATGACAATTTCAAAATAAGGACCAGAATGAACAATGCAGACATTCCTGGCTCTAAAATAACATTTTCTTTGTTCATCAGTCATGTCTCTGGCCCCTGTGATATTACTCTTGCTTTCTATTTTAATTTTTATTCAAACAAAAAATAGAAGATTTACTGTTATGCAGACTACTGCATTACTGTAATAATTGTATAAATAACATCAAACCATTCATGACTGCATATTAGAATGGCTAGTTGGACATTTATTGGACAATGACATCATTTGTTTACTTTTGAACATCGGCAAAAATCAAACATTTCCAGTACTTTGAGCTCCATTTTCAGGTTCCTTTTATAGTAAAATCAATCAAAATCACCTCTATTTCTATAATATATTTTCCATTCTATCACATGAGACCAAGAAAACGAGAATACAACCATAAATACTATACGAAAATAGACCACAAAGTCGGCATTTTAATTAAAGAAACAGTCGGAGTTTTTTTTTTTCTCCTTATGCACTGCATGCTCCAGGATTTTTTTTATATGGTGCACACTGACCACACAGACCCATTCTCTCACATGTGGGCCTACCAGCTTTCTCCTGCTTGATTTGAAGCCGCTAGAATTTATGAGTATATATACGTCAAACACGGTACCTCGCAAGACGCATATACAGCCACGACAGTCAAAGGGTTAATTACTATATCTTGTATCTGCCAAGCAATCATGACACCCAGTAGCCATACTAGTGTTGCTGAAAGTAGCATGAAGAGGTATAAGCATTTAAGTCTTAGAATTAACAAGAGATAACCTGTAGCTGTAACTGAAGTGTTACTTTGTACACAGAAAAAAAGGTTAACATGAGTTTGTGACTGACTGACTGAATGACTGACTTACTGAGTGACTTTCTGAGTGACTTGACTGAATGACTTACTGAATGACTTGACTGACTTACTGAATGACTTGACGGACTTATTGAGTGACCTGACTGACTTACTGAATGACTTGACTGACTTACTTAGTGACTTGACTGATTTACTAAATGACTAGACTGACTTATTGAATGACTTGACTGGCTTACTGAATGACTTGACTGACTTACTGAATGACTTGACTGACTTACTTAGTGACTTGACTGATTTACTAAATGACTAGACTGACTTATTGAATGACTTGACTGGCTTACTGAATGACTTGACTTACTGAGTGACTTGACCAACTTACTGAATGACTTGACTTACTGAGTGACTTGACTGACTTACTGAATGACTAGACTGACTTATTGAATGACTTGACTGACTTACTGAGTGACTTGACTGGTTTACTAAATGACTAGACTGACTTATTGAATGACTTGACTGGCATACTGAATTACTTGACTGACTTACTGAGTGACATGACTGACTTACTGAGTGACTTGACTGACTTACTGAATGACTTGACTCAGTTACTGAGTGACCTGACTTACTGAATGATTTGATTGACTTATTGAGTGACTTGACTGACTTACTGAGTGACTTGACTGACTTATTGATTGACTTGAGTGACTTAACTGACTTACTGAGTGACTTGACTGACTGAATTACTTGATTGACTGACTTACTGAATGACTTGACTGACTCACTGAGTGACCTGACTTACTGAATGACTTGACTGACTTACTGAGTGACTTGACTGACTTACTTAGTGACTTGACTGACTTACTGAGTGACTTGACTAATGTGAACCAATGTTAATTGGTATTATGGTAGCAGGGTTCAATGATACGTCTTCGAAGGCTTCTTTGTTTATTTGCAATGTCGTGGTGGGTACACAGGCTTGTGTGTTGTGCCCATGGCCTGGGAGGGCCATCCCACGAGAGAGAGCTACCAGGCCTTGTGTCTTCCTGCTAGGCCGCTATGTGAGTGAGAGTGTGTGGGACCAGCTTCCCACAGACCTGGACAGGCCCAGAGGGCAGCACTTGAGTGGCACGAAATATGAACTAAGCTGGCAGACAGCATGGGCTGTCTGTGCAGACAGTACAGGCTGTCTACATACACTCGGCCACCTGCCATATGGTCGTCCCTACCATGTCTGGCTGCAAAAAAAAAAAACTCGGTCTCTCTCTCATAAGAACGGGGCACAGAACACAAAATAAAAACATATATATGCATATGGACATGGAAAAAAAAAACTTCCTACAGGGAGGGAAGAAAAAAACTTGTGGGGTGTGCTAAACATCGTGGTCATAGGCAGTGAGTGTCGATGGGCATCACTGCACGCCTTCCTGCATCTGGACAGATACTGCAACATGGGAGACATCTGACACAGCGCCTGCTGACAGGGCTAACTGCGGCTTGACGAGTGTCATTCTCTCAGCAGTTGGAGTTACAGCAGAGGTTAGTCTAAGCGTCCCCAGACTTGTTTCTCTACAATATAACTGGAGGTGAAGTGAAACAAAACTCGATGGGAATCATAGCAGGTACGATTCTGCAGAACATCACGAGCGACGAGCATAAGAGCTTTCTGTACAAGGGGGGTCGGGCTCAGAGCTGACTGATATCAGCTGTCGAACGCACTGGTCACATCGGGTGACTTAGCACAGTGGTGCTACTCAGGTCTGGCTCAGACCTCACTGGACACATGGAAACTACACACACCCATGGTACATGCGGTACAACATGGCTTAAACTCGCAAATGATGCTTTTCTGTGCACAAAACTGACACTAAGCTATATACTAACATTTGAGAACACTGACTGAGAGGAATTATTTAACACACGACATATATCTTCTCTCAATCTTCTCGACAATACTGAAATAATTACTAGAAACACTCGATGTGACATGTGTGATGTCAGGCGTGATGTCATGAGGTGACGTCAGCAGCACTGTGACATCAGCAGACATCTCGAGGTGACGTCAGGCAGACATCGTGACATCATGAAGTCGGGCAGCATCGTCGGTGACGTCAATGTGATGCGGGCAGCAGACCACAGCATGAGGCCTGGGACATCTGGCTCGGTAACTCACGTGGCTTGTAGATCCACGTGACATCACCTACACCCCACGTGGCATCAGGATCCACGTGGCGTCATGATCTACGTGGCATGCTGATCCACGTGGCCTGTTGAGCTACGTGGCATGCTGATCCACATGGCATCGAGTGGCCTCAGGCACTCGGATACACAGCTCTGGCAATAAATTCACATGGAAAGCAGCAGAAAACACAGCAGAGGGAGTGAGTAGTGGTGAGTGTATGGTAGTGTGGTGGCGCGGAGTGTGGGTGAGTGTATGGCGAGGGAGCATCTGGCCACTTCCTCCTCCTCCCACCCACAAACACAGGGAAACACACTGGACGCAGAAATCACCACAAAACTCACCTCTGGCTTGCTGAAACAGCTGTGCTGAGCTGAACAACAACAACAACATAAAAGTGACGCTGAACACGTGACTTGAGAAACAGCGTGGGACGCTGTAGTGTGGGGTCACTGGGACGCACGCCACTTACAATTCTCGAAGAAATTCGGCAAATTTCGGCTGGATCCTGCTTGTACCTGTGTCTGGATGCTCAAATGTGCAGACACGACATCAGGACAACTCGTTGAGAGATGGATGCTTCTTGTATAGGGTGATAAAGTGAAGATGACTTCATACCTCTTCCTTCCTCTCTCCGGGCAAACACAGCTGCTGCGACCACCGCTTCCCACCAATGTGAAACCAAGATTAATTGGTATTACTGGTAGCGGGGTGTATGAATGATACATCTTCGGAGGCTTCTTTGTTTATTTGCAATGTCGTGGTGAGTGCACAGGCTTGTGTGTTGTGCCCATGGCCTGGGAGGGCCATCCCACAAGAGAGAGCTACTAGGCCTTGTGTCTTCCTGCTAGGCCGCTGTGTGAGTGAGCAGTGTGTGTGGGACCAGCTTCCCACAAACCTGGACAGGCCCAGAGGGCAGCACTTGAGTGGCACGAAATATGAACTAAGCTGGCAGACAGCATGGGCTGTCTGTGCAGACAGTACAGGCTGTCTACACTAATAATATTATATTATTATATTATTATTATTGCTGCTGAGAAGGAAAAGAGAATGATTTCCATGGAATTAAAGCATGAAATCATAGATAAACAAGCGAGGTGTCCAGGTTTTGGGTTGAGGGGGAAGAGGGAGGGGGAGAGCTGGCTCATAACTCGAGTGTTGGCTCGTAACTCAGAGCAAAAAATTGACCCAGGGACAGCTCGTATCTCAAAAAACTCGTAAGTTGGGACACTCATAAGAACATAAGAAAGAAGGAACATTGCAACAGGCCTACTGACGCATGCGGGGCTGGTCCATGTCCCCCCCAGATTAGACTAATGACCCCCCCCCCCCGGATTAGCCCAATGACCCACCCAGTCTGATCATCTCCACTCAAGGATGGAGCACTGCACCAGACCCAGCAGCATAAGCTAGTCAGGTCCAACTCACACCCACCCACACCTGCTCATGTATTTATCTAACCTATTTTTAAAACTACACAACGTTTTAGCCTGAATAACTGAGACAGACAAACAAACAGAGCCAGGCTGCCAGCAGCTGGCCAGCCAGCCAATCAGCCAGTCAGCCAGCCAACCAGCCTGCTGAACAAGTATTATGTTCCAGAATTGTTTCTCTTTACTTAGGGCATGGGTTATAAGACATTCTGAAAGGATGTTGCACGTATGTTGCACATGGGTTATTATCGAGCTGTTTTGATATTTCCTTGGCCACTTATGGCCACATCCATCTCAAAGCCACTAAACTCGGGTCAACATCACTTTCCTCTTAAAATGGGAGCGTTAATACTACATGAAATCAGTGAATCCCAGGTGTTTGATGCGCTGTTTGCTCTAGCTGGCGCTCATTTGAACTGGTGCTCTCTCAAGGCACTAAGTGATCCCAGATGTTTTTAATACAGTGCACACTGAGTGTTATGACCCATTCTATGCTGACAAGGCATCTCAGGCCAATCGTGCCATATTTGAAGGCAGGAAAAATAAAACTTTTATATACATTTGGTCACTAGTGGCAAGAATGTACATATATGTTTGGACCATTTATGGGTTAATAATTGTCATAATCATTATATCAACCCCCATAAATAGTTAATAGTGTTCTTTTCTGTTAGCTATACATCCTTAGTTCTTATGATTACAAACATTGATCCCGATATTAATATCCTACTAAATGACTTACATGATCCTGACAGCAATTGCCTTTATTACACTGCTAGTCAGGCTAAGACACTACTCAGTGCCAACAGCAACATAACAGTATTGAGTTATAATGTCAGATCATTAACCCCTAAACAGTCCAAACATATATATACATGCTAGTGCCCCAAACGTATATATACTGTTTTATTTTTCCTGCCTCCAAATTTGGCATGATTGGCCCAAGATGCCTGGTCAACATAGAATGGGTCTTAACACTCAGTGTGTGCAGTATTAAAAAGAATCTGGGACCACTTATTACCTTGGAGTGCCAGTTAAATTGAGCTCCAGCTAGAGAAAACAGTGCAACAAACACCAAGGATTTACTGATGTCATGTCATATTAACACTCCCTGTTTAGAAGGAAAGTGATGTTGTCCCAAAGTTCAGTGGCTTTGAGGTGGATATGGCCATAAGTGGTCGAGGAAATATAAAATACCTCGATAATAACACATGTGCAACATTTGTGCATCACCCTTTCAGAATGTCTTATAACCTATGCCCTAAGTAAAGAGAAACAATTCTGGAATGTGTAATAAGTGTTCGACAGGCTGACTGGCTGGCTACCTGGCTGCCTGATTCACTGGTTGGCTGGCCAGCCGGCTCGCCGGCCAGCTGGCTGGCTACCTGGCTGCCTGATTCACTGGTTGGCTGGCCAGCTGGCTCGCCGGCCAGCTGGCTGGCCAACTGGCTGGCCGGCTGCTGGCTGGCTGGCTCTATTTCCATCTGTCTGCATTTATGTTTATCTCTGTCTATCTCTTTCTATCTCTGTCTCGCAGGTACAAATAAATACAATTATACAGTGTAAATTACCTAGGATAACCCAAAAAATCCAAAGTAGATATAATGCGTAAGAATATCAGTTGGTTCACAGTGGCTCTCTCTGAGACAGAGAGAGAGACAGATAAGGAGAGACAGAGATGCTGATGCTCATCAAATGTCACCCCTTATCTCATCTTAACACTACACCCTCACAAGCACTCATCAAATGTCATCCCTTATCTTATCTTATCACTGCACCCTGCATGGGCTCATCAAACGTCACTACTTATCTTATCACTGCACCCTTATGGACCTCATCAAATGTCACCCCTTATCTTATCACTGCACTATCAGCAGTGGACTGAAACTTGTCTTACATCATGCTTCAAGGGAACTTCTTCTTCTTCTTCTTCTTCTTCTTCTTATTATTATTATTATTATTATTATTATTATTATTATTATGATTATTATATACTCCAGTGCATCCAAAACATTGCTGGGACCTATAAATACTTTGTATATATTCCTAGACAATAGTAAATGACCAAGACAGGTGTAAATGTCCACCTGTCAATGTGTTTGTGAAAATTTGAGTACAATTTCATTACCTAATACGTATTAGTGTCAGAACAAAGATTGGTTATGAAATGACAAGAACTACTATAAATTGTAATTATCAGAACATAAAAATTATATAAAATAATATAAAAATGAGAAAAAAAGGTATATCCCAACACTTCAGCAAGCATCATGGACTGATGTTGCCTTCAGGTGAGCATTAAGTGCCAACTTTGCAGACTCATGACTTGGTAAGTACTGATCCTAATTTTTTTTATTTTAATCCTATAACACTTAGAAAAATGTTCTCTTTATTTATATAAAAAAGAATGATTTTTTTATTTTTCAAAATATTTGGGGCATTGGTATATACACGTTTCCTCCAAGCACTACTCAATTCTCTATATGTCAGTATGTCTATCATTATTCTCACTGAAACATGGCTAAAACCTGATACAGTGGACCCCCAGTTCGCAATGCCATCGGTATCCGATAAATCCAGTATTCGATGCATTTTAACGCAAAAATTTTGCCTCGGTTCCTGTTAAAAAACCCGGTATACGATTCGTCCGAGACGTGTCCACGTGTGTGCCAGTGTTTACAAGCCAGCCAGTGTGCTTGCATCTAAGGATACATTTGGTAAATTCCATATTATCACAGTGTTTTTCATGCTTGTTTCTGCAAAATAAGTCACCATGGGTCCCAAGAAAGCTTCTAGTGCCAACCCTTCAAGAAAAAGGGTGCTAATGACTATTGAAATGAAGAAAGAGATAATTGCAAAGTACGAAAGTGGAGTGCGTGTGTCGGAGCTGGCCAGGTTGTATACAAAACCCCAATCAACCATCTCTACTATAGTGACCAGGAAAACAGCAATCAAGGAAGCTGTTGTTGCAAAAGGTGCAACTGTGATTACAAAACAGTGACCGCAAGTGTTAGAAGATGTTGAGAGACTGTTATTGGTGTGGATAAATGAAAAACAGATAGCAGGAGATAGCATCTTTCAAGCGATCATTTGTGAAAAGGCTAGGCAGTTGCATGACGATTTGGTAAAGAAATTGCCTGCAACTAGTGGTGATGTGAGTGAATTTAAGGCCAGCAAAGGTTGGTTTGAAATATTTAAGAATCGTAGTGGCATACATAGTGTGATTAGGCATGGTGAGGCTGCCAGTGACTCTCAAGCTGGTCCTAGTGGCATTAAAAGAAGAAGGGAAGTAACCCCAGAAAAGGACTTGCTACCTCAAGTCCTATTGGAAGGGGATTCCCCTTCTAAACAATAAGTTCGACACTCTCCCCTCCTCCCATCCCATCAATCATCACCAGATCTTCATTAAAGGTAAGTGTCATGTATTCTATTGTTAGTAGATTACTACAAACTGTGTATGTCTTCTTCAGTTTGTGTGCATTAAACTTAATATTTCATGTGGTAAATTTTTTTTTTCCATACTTTTGGGTGTCTTGCACAGATGAATTGGATTTCCATTATTTCTTATGGGGAAAATTGATTCGCTTTTCGATAATTTTGGTTTACGATGAGCTCTCAGGAACGGATTAATATCGCAAACCAGGGGTCCACTGTATTACAACAATTATGCCATTCCCAGCTACAAAGTCATACACAATTTAGACCAGACCAATTATGAGGTGGAACAGCTATACAGTAGGGCCCTGTTTTATGGCATTTTGCATTACGGTGTTCCGCTAATACGGTCATTTCAAATTATGACCAAAACTCTCAATATGGCTCCCCCACCTGACTTTCTAATACAGTCACAGCGCCCCACCCAGTTTACATTCTCCGTGAACTCCGTAAGCATTATGTCTGGAAACTCCAAAATTTCAAGTGTATTTAAAAGTTATTTCATATTTTATAGACAGTAGTCCCTTGTTTTTCGTAATTAATCCGTTCCTGGAGGAGCTACTATAAACGAAATTTACGATTTGCGAATCGGTTTTCCCCATAAGAAATAATGTAAATACAATTAATCCGTTCCTGACACCCAGAAGTATTAAAATAAAAAAATTTTTTACATGAAATATACATGTAGTACATAAACAGTACAATGGGAAATGATGAATGAAACATTAACAGCATAGCACTTACCTTTATTGGAGATTCTTCTTAGTGTATGGGAGACTGGAGGAGGAGAGAGATTGAATTGTTTACAGTTTGGAAGGGGAATCCCCTTCCAGCAACACCTCAGGTACCAATTGCTTCTCTGGGGTTGCTTCTTTTCTCTGTTTCTTAATGTCACTAGGACCACCTTGAGACTCACTCTAGTCCTGTCTCACAAAGTAACTGTGGAGAGAGCTCTGTTTCTGGCGTCTCTTTAACACTTCCCTAAAATGGCCCAAGACTTTGTCACTGTACATACTTCTCACCTTCTTTACCACAGGCTTGGCACTAGGAACTTTCTTTGGAGCCATGGTAGCTTATTTAGTACTTGCAAGCACTAAAATGAGTGGAATATTATGAAATATTTTGTAGGAGCACTTGAGGGGACCTTCACTCAATGGTAAACAATGCCAGACTGGCTGGGTAGGGAGGCTGCCCCGGCTCACACCATGCGTACGCGTCCCGGACGAACTACTATTCGCAAGTCAACCTATGAAAAGCGAGTCCATGTTTATACGAAAATACCCCTATGATTGGCGAAATTTATGATTGCCGAGAACTACGAAAAGCGAGGGACCACTGAATACTCTGATAATTATACTTATGTATACCTATACCTAAATAAACTTACACACTGTGCTGGCGTGCAGGTACACATTAAAATCAGTAAGAGTGTCTTGTGTCTCAAGAGCCATATTAGTAATGATAATAATAATACTCAATAATTATCACTGAGTCTCATTAAATGTTGTGTATTACTTTAATATACACATTTCCATTAATCCACCTATGATATTTTTTCAAAATTATATAATAAACATGATACATAACATATAAGATGATAAATACATCCCACAGTAGAATAAACACATACAGTAGGGCCCCACTTATACGGCAGGTTAGGTTCCAGGCTACCGCCGTAAAGCGGAAATTGCCATAAAGTGGAACACCCTTTTTTTTCCCTTATAAATGCATATAAATACTACATAGCAAGTTTACACTAACATATATTAAGTTAGCAATAGAACTAGGCATCAAAAAAACAATAAAAAAGTACAACACACACATAGTGCACTCATTACTTACCTTAAAACATTTATAGTCTTAATCTAGGGTGAGACAAGTAGTATTTATTGTAAGAAATCAAGTGTGGTATATATGGTAGTCAGCCGGGCTATAATACCAGGCCACCCCACTTACACATAATATTCTATTACATTTAAGCATCGCAGAGCGATAAAATGCATATACAGTTTACTCATTACTTACCTTAAAATATTTGTAGCCTTAATGTAGGGTAGGGTGAGTAAACGAGATAAAACTAATAAATGAGAGTGAGAGAGAATGAGTACATGAGGGAGGACAGGCACAGAGTTATGTAAACAAACCAGGCGAACATAAGTTTTGTAAACAAACAAAGTGTACACATCTGGTTTGTGTACAAGTTGTCTCTATATTGATACAGTAGAATAAATAAAGAAGAACACTCCCATTCTCATGTAACACCATTTTTAGAAGAAATGAAGGCAGTGGAAATAAGTTACTCTGTCTGACTTTTTTGGGTTATCCTAGGCTCTCTACACATATGCTGTTATGTATGATAATCTATGCAACTGTATTTGTGTATACCTGAATAAACTTACATATGAAAAGAATAATTTTCTACAGTTACCCTCAGTAACACATTTTCTCTTACGTTAGACTAGAGAAAATGTTATTCTTGCCATCACTTGTACAAGTTATCTGGCTACGACATCTCATATTTATGTTTACAGTGGACCCCCGAGTTTCGGCAGCCTCAACTTTTGCGAAATTCGACCTTCGGCGAGTTTTTTTGGAAAAATTTAGCCTCGAGTTTCGTGAAAAAACTCGTGTTTCAGCGACCGTCCGGTACCCGTCCGCCCGTCACCGCTCACACAAAGCCAGTCTCCCATGCCATTCACGCTCAGTGTGCCATTGTTTACCAACACGTGACCATCACCCCACGGGTTCATACAATACATTTCATAATAATCCATTGTTTTTTGTCCTTGCAACTGCTAAATAAGTCATCAAGGACCCAAGGAAAGCTAGTGCAAGCCCTTTGGTAAATAAAGTGAGTGATGGGGATGTGGAAGAGTTGGTGGAGGACCATAGGGAAGAGCTAACCACTGACGAACTGCAAGAGCTTCAACTGGAACAGCATCAGACCACAGCCGAGGAGGAGGAAGAGGGAGTGGATGAGGTGCCTTTTTCAGTGATTAAGGACATGTGTGGAATGAGTTGCAAAGTTTTGTTGAAAAGTATCACCCTGACCAAGCTGAAACAAGCCATATCTGCAACATGTACAATGACAGTGTTGTGTCCCACTTCAGGGAAATCTTAAAGAAACGCCAGAAAAAGACCTCTCTGGATAGATAATTTGTGCGCCAGGGGTCCAGTGACTCTCAAATTGTTCCCAGTGGCATTAACAGAAGAAGGGAAGTAACCCCAGATAAGGACTTGCTACCTAAAGTCCTAATGGAAGGAGATTCTCCTTCCAAACAATAGTGTACACCTTCCTCCTATCACCTCCTCCCATCTTCTATCCACTCAGAAGTCTTCAGTAAAGGTAAGTGTAATGTTAATATTATTTATTTTAAATGCATGTACAGTAGGGCCTCACTTATACGGCGGGTTAGGTTCCAGGCTGTCGCCGGAAGGCAGAACGCCATGTTTTTCCATTTATAAATGCATATAAATGCCAGACAACAAGCTTACACTAAATTATATTAGGTTAGTAATAGAACTAGGCATTAAAAACACACAAAGTAAAATACATTCACAGTAAATTCATTACTTATCTTAAAGTATTTGTAATCTTAATGTAGGAAGTGAGGTGAGTAGTATTTATTTGTAGGAAGTCAGGTGCAGGTAGTCCAGGTGTAGGTAGCCCTGGCTCCCCATCACATACTTAATATACGATATTTAAAACATCCCAGAGAGGTAAAATACACATACAGTACACTCATTATTTAACTTAAAATATGTGTAGTCTTAATATAGGAAGAGAGGTGAGTAGTATTTATTTGTAGGAAGTCAGTGTAGGTAGCCGGTAGGTGTAGCTGGTAGGTGTAGCTGGTAGGTGTAGCCTGGGCTACACCTACTGGCTACCTACACTGTGGCCCAGAGCCATATTATTAACATCGACATACTGTGTTCACTGAATTTAATATTTTCTAACAACTACCTTTAGATGCCATCATAAACGAAGGTAGAATTAATGAATAATTCATGCCGAAAATTGTAAACGAAAGCGGAGTGGGGGAGTGGCTAGGCCAAACGCAGATTCATACACGTTTTCTCTGATGGCTGAGCAGAGAAAACGTAATGTTGTCCCTCCACCCAGCTACCACAAAGCTCCACAAGTATTATTATCAGAGCACACATAAAATATGCAATAAATGCCAGACAACAAGTTTACACTAACTTATACAGTGGACCCCCGCATAATGATTACCTCCGAATGCGACCAATTATGTAAGTGTATTTATGTAAGTGCATTTGTACGTGTATGTTTGGGGGTCTGAAATGGACTAATCTACTTCACAATATTCCTTATGGGAATAAATTTGGTCAGTACTGGCACCTGAACATACTTATGGAGTGAAAAAATATCGTTAACCGGGGGTCCACTGTAAGTAGCAATAGAAATAGGCATTAAAAACACAATAAAAGGTAAGATACACACAGAGTACACTTATTACTTACCTTAAAATATTAATATTAATGTGTGAGAGGTGAGTGGCAGGGTGTGTATTGAATAAAATCAGAATGGCACACCATCATCCTCTAACTTGGCACTTAAAGCAAGAGGCTTATGACTACTCTTTTCATCACAGCTAACCTTAGATGCCATCGTCAGTGAGAGCCAACTAGTTAAAGAAAGAGTAAACGAGAGAGAGAACGAGATACAGAGTTGAGACAATGTAAGAACACAAACTGAACAGGTAGTGGGCGATCACTTGGTTAGGCGAAGTAAATGCGTATTAATATGTGTCTACTTTTAGTTCATTCACGTACGTTTGCAAGAGCTTGTAAAACATTTACCTCAATATTTTTTTATTATAATAATAATTACCTCACAATACAAATACAGTGGACCCCTGGTTAACGATATTTTTTCACTCCAGAAGTATGTTCAGGTGCCAGTACTGACCGAATTTGTTCCCATAAGGAATATTGTGAAGTAGATTCGTCCATTTCAGACCCCCAAACATACACGTACAAACGCACTTACATAAATACACTTACATAATTGGTCGCATTCGGAGGTGATCATTATGCGGGGGTCCACTGTACTCTTACATTGTGTACAAGTTGTACAAGTTAGTTCAGAATAAACAAACAGCAACACACCATTTTTAAAGTGAATGAAGATAATAATAATAATAATATTATTATTATTATTAACCCTTTCAGGGTCCGTCCCGTAGATCTACGGCTTTACGTTCAGGGTCCAAACCGTAGATCTATGCCAAAATTCTAGCGCCGTCAAATTTAGCACGAGAAGGCTGGTAGGCCTACATCTAAGAGAATGGGTCTGGGTGGTCAGTGTGCACACCATAGAAAAAATCTGGACGCCCACATGGCATTGTGGGAACGCTGGCAAAGTAGCTTTGTTCATAGTGCCTGGCGACAAGGAAGCTCTCACTCCCCACTCACTCTCAGGGCGAATTCCGACTCTCCTCTTCACAACTTACAGTTCTAAGACTGATGGAAGTGGAGCTGAAGACGAATTCTATGGTTTTGCCATATGGTACCATATGGTACAATGTTGCCATGTCATACAATGGTATCATATGGTACAATGGTATATGGTACAATGGTACCATATGGTACAATGTACATATAGTACATTGTATCATATAGTACATTGTACCATATAGTACATTGTACCATATAGTACATTGTACCATATAGTACATTGTACCATATAGTACATTGTACCATATAGTACAGGGTACAGGGACCCTAATGGAAATAAATCTGTCTGACTTTTTTGGGTTATCCTAGGTTCTCCAAACATATGCTGCTAAGTATGATATTCTATGTAACTTTATTTGTGTATAACTAAATAAACTTACTTATGATGCCACATGCACTTGAGTAAGTTTATTCAGGTGTACAGAAATACAATTAAATAGATTATCATACATAGCAGCATATGTATAAAATCGTAGGATAACCCAAAAAAAGTCAGAGTGACTTATTTCTATAGTTATCCCTGTATCTGTACCATATGGTACTCTGTACCATATGGTACCCTGCACCATGTACCCTGCACCATGTACCCTGCACCATACAGTACCCTGTACCATACGGTACCCTGCACCATACGGTACCCTGTACCATACGGTACCCTGTACCATACGGTACCCTGTACCATATGGTACCCTGTACTGCATGGTACCCTATACTGCATGGTACCCTTTACCATATAGTACAATGTACCATATGGTACCCTATAACATATATCGTGTACCATATGGTCAATAGGTGTTGGTGGCATGAACACCAGCCAAGATTGAGTGAGTGGCGACGCAAGCTAGCTACGCAGTTTCCGAGACAAAGTGCTTTGTCATCCACCTCAAGGAACACGTAAAGTTCCTGTACACTTGTAAATATATAATAGAACATTACTAATATACAACATTTTTGCATATTTTTGTTGTAAACAACTATTGTAAACAAAATAATAATGAAAATATTAGTGTGTTGAATACAACAGTACCATATGGTACAATGAACCTTATGGTATCATTGTACTGTATGGTACAATGTACCATATGGTACTGTTGCATCATATGGTACCATATGGTACCATTACACCATATGGTACCATAAGGTACCATTCACCATATGGCACCATTGTATCATATGGTACCATTGTACCAAATGGTGCCATTCTACCATGTGGTACCATTGTATCATATGGTACCATTGTATCATGTGCCATATTGTACCATATGGTACCATTGTATCATATGATGCCATTGTACCATATGGTACCATTGCACCCTATGGTACCATTGCACCCTATGGCACCATTGTACCATATGGTACTATATGGTACCATTGTACCAAATGGTGCCATTCTACCATGTGGTACCATTGTATTATATGGTACCATTGTATCATGTGCCATTGTACCATATTGTACCATATGGCACCATTGTACCATATGGTACCATTGTATTCAACACAATAACTGCACTAATATTTTCATCATTTTGTTTACAATAAACTTGTAAACAAGTTTTGTAAGCAATATAATGATAAACAAATTAGTGCAGTTATTGTGTTCAATACAATGAGTGTTCACTTATACAATATACATTATACTGGTCTCACAGGCCACAAATGTTATTAGAAAAAGAAAAAAAATAGAAAAGAAAAGAAAAAGTATAAAAAAACATAAAATAAAAAAAATGGGATTTTGCGAAAGTCACTGATGTTGCCGCCACCCGGTCATTTTGGGTCAACTTTCCACCGCTGTATCTCGGTAAGTACTGATCAGAAAAAGCTTTTTTTTGTCTTATTACCTTCACAAAAATATACTCTTTAATTCTGTAAGGAAAAATAATTTTTTTTTTTTTAAATTTCTTGGACACTGGAGCACCACTTCAGATTTTGGCCTTGGACCCTGAAGGGGTTAATATTAATAATAATAATAATAATAATTAATAATAATAATAATATATTATTATTATTATTATTATTATTATTATTATTATTATTATTATTATTATTATTATAAAAAGCACTAAACCCACAAGCGTCGTGAATTGCTATATATAGAGTAAAGGCATACGAAAAGAATATTTTCCTACAGTTACCCCCCAGTGTTTGACTAGAGAAAACATAATTCTTCCGACACTACCTACACAGCTGCTTTGTAAACAAATCTCACATTTACATCAATTTTTATTCTGTGAGTGTATGTATCATGTTTATATGCTATGTAACGGGTTTCATATATAATTTTGAGGAAAATATCATAGATGGATTAACCCTTTGAGGGTCGACAGGCCCTCTCAGAAACTTGTTCTCAGGGTCGGCCAAATTTCAAAAAAAAAAAAATTATTTTTTCTTATGAAAAAATAGAGGTTTTTTTTTCTAAACATTATAGGATAAACAAAAAAATTTTACCATCAATACTTACGGAGATATGGAGGCGTAAAGTTTGCAGAAAATGAGCCCCGTATGGCAACAGCGGCGACTGCCGCTCACCGGTAAACTTTGGTTTACTTGTATTTGAAGGTTTGTTGTTTTTTCACTATTTTATTTTTTCACATAACTTATGTGGCCTATGAGACCAAAGTAAGGTGCAATGTACATATATACACTCGTTGTATACAACACAATAAGCACACAAACATAATTATCAATATATTGTTTACAAAACTTGTTTACAAAAACAAACAATACAAAACATTGTTTATTACTATTGTTCTCTAATATATATACCAATATACAGTCACTGAACATATTCCTATTAGTTCTGCAGCTTGTGGAACTCTTTGAAACATGGTGTCATACACAATGGTGTTTTATCTTTCTCCCTCATTCTATCTCTTTCAATCTGTCTCTCTCTTTCTATCTGTCTGTCTATCTCTGTCTCACAGGTACACATAAATACAAGTATACATAGTATAAATTACCTAGGACAACCCAAGAAATCCAGACAAAGTGCTGTACTCCGCTTGAAGATGTGAGTAAAAGTGATGACACAGTCTTGTGGCTCTCTGAGGCAGAGAGCTAGACAGATAGATAGATAGACAGGGAGCTTGACAGACAGACAAATAGACAGACAGAAATGTTAGTGTACCAGCAGAAACAAAGGGAGGGCGATGTTCATCTAATCTTTTATTATCAGTTCCACCCTCGTTTACGCTCATCAAAAGTCATCTCTTATCAGATGTTATCTCCCCTTATCTTGTCACTGTCATGGGGTGGATTTTTTTTTTCTTGCTTCAAGGGAAAAATATTATTACATCATCTTCTTCCTCTTCTTCCTCCTCCTCCTCCTCTTCCTCATCCTTCTCCTCTTCTTCCTCTTCCCCCTACTCTTCCTCCTCCTCTTCCTCTTCCTCCTACTCTTCCTGTTCCTCTTCTTACTCCTCCTCTTGCTCCTCCTCCTCTTCTTCCTCTTCCTCCTCTTCCTCCTCTTCCCCCTACTCTTCCTCCTACTCTTCCTCCTCTTCCCCCTAATCTTCCTCCTACTATTCCTCTTCCTCCTCCTCCTCTTCCTCTTCCTCCTACTCTTCCTCCTCTTCCTCCTCCTCTTCCTCCTCCTCCTCTTCTTCCTCTTCCTCCTACTCTTCCTCCTCCTCCTCCTCTTCTTCCTCTTCCTCCTCCTCTTCTTCCTCTTCCTCCTTTTCCCCCTAATCTTCCTCCTACTATTCCTCTTCCTCTTCCTCCTCCTCCTCCTCCTCCTCCTCCTCTTCTTCTTCTTCTTCCTCTTCCTCCTACTCTTCCTCTTCCTCCTCCTCCTCTTCTTCCTCTTCCCCCTACTCTTCCTCTTCCTCCTTCTCCTTCTCCTCCTCCTCCATAGTGTAAATTACCAGGAGTTGGCAGCTGTCAAAGTGACATATTGTCTCATTACTCACTCCCCCTCCCACCTGTCAAAACAATGGGGTCGGATGCTGCTTCCCCTCCATTCTATCTAATTATCTTTCTCCCTCATTCTATATCTTTTAATCTGTCTCTTTTTCTATCTGTCTGTCTATCTCTGTCTCACAGGTACACATAAATGCAAGTATACATAGTATAAATTACCTAGGATAACCCAAGAAATCCAGACAAAGTGCTGTACTCCACTTGAAGATGTGAGTAAAAGTGATGACGCAGTCTTGTGGCTCTCTGAGACAGAGAGCTAGATGAATAGACAGATAGACAGGGAGCTTGACAGACAGACAAATAGACAGAAATGTTAGTATACCAGCAAAAACAAAGGGAGAGCGATGTTCATCTAATCTTTTGGTATCAGCTACACCCTCATTTACCCTCATCAAACATCAGCACTTATCAGATGTTATCTCCCCTTATCTTGTTACTGTCATGGGTGAACATTTATTATTACATATTATTATTATTATTATGTATTATTATTATTATGTATTATTATTATGTATTATTATTATTATGTATTATTGTTATTATTACGTATTCTTCTTCTTCTTCCTCCTCCTCTTCTTCCTCCTCCTCCTCTTCTTCCTCCTCCTCTTCTTCCTCCTCCTCCTCTTCTTCCTCCTCCTCCTCCTCTTCTTCTTCCTCCTCCTCCTCCTCCTCCTCCTCTTCCTCCTCCTCCTCCTCCTCCTCCTCCTCCTCCTCCTCCTCCTCCTCCTCCTCTTCCTCCTCCTCCTCTGCCTCCTCCTCCTCTGCCTCCTCCTCCTCCTCCATTCTTGGAACAAGTTTGAAGAGCTTGTAGTTCATAATCACTATCACTATCATCACCAATGCTCACATCTGAGTCTGGGATTTGGGAAAATAGGAGTTTCCTCTTTGATTCTGGTACAACTGAACGTGAACAAGCCGGCCCAGCACCAGAGGTGGAAGGCTGTGGGTTGTCTGGGTTTTCCTCACTATTACCCATATTATGGTCCATTAGTTTCAGTCAAAACCTCACCAGAACTTTGAAACTCATCTTCACTGTCACTTCCATCTGTATTAGAACTGTCACTGGGGAACAAAAGTGTCCCAGTTTGCCGAGGAGTGAGGAACTTCTTACCGCCAGGCATGGTGGACATTGTGTACTATGATGGCATTCCCACAATGCACCACTGGGTCCCAGATTTTTTTCCTACTGCGCACACCCACCACACAGACCCATTCTCTCACATCTAGGCCTATCAGCCTTTTCCTGCGAGATTTGACAGTGCTAGAATTTATGCGTACTAGTACATCAAAAACCCCTACGCGTAAGACGTACTAGTACGGCGGAAACCCTCAAAGGGTTAATGAAAATGCCTATATTGATGTAAAATAAGACATTTAGTGTGCCCAAGAGTGATTATTATTACGTAGTATTGGGGTGTCATGAGTAGAGAGACTCTTAGCGATTTTAATGTGTACCTGCACACAAGCACAGTGTGTAAGTATATTTAGGTACAGGTACACATAAGTATAATTATCAGAGTACGTATAAAATATGCAGTAACTTTAAAACACTTGAAATTTTGGAAAGTTTCCTGACATAATAGATGTGGTCACGGAAAATGTAAACAAACCGGGTGGGGGTGCCGTATTTGAAAGACCGCGTGCCGTATAGCAAATTTTGGTCAGAATTTGACATCGCCATATTAGTGGAACGCCGTAAGACGAAACGCCATAAAACGGGGCCTTACTGTACTTGATTTCTGATTGTTTTCATTATGTAAATCTTTATTTAATTTGAAAAAAAAAAATTATTTTAATATTTTTGGGTGTCTGGAATGGATTAATTTTATTTCCATTATTTCTTATGGGGAAAGTGGCTTCGAGTTTCGTGAATTTTGACCTTCGGCGGGCTCTCTGGAACGGATTAATCATGAAACTCGGGGGTCCACTGTATTTATTCTACAGTGGACCCCTGACATTCGATATTAATCCGTTCCTGAGAGCCATCAAATGTCGAAAATATCGAAAGTCGAATTAATTTTCCCTATAAGAAATAATGGAAATCAAATTAATCCGTGCAAGACACCCAAAAGTATGAAAAAAAAAATTTACCGCATGAAATATTAAGTTTAATGCAATAGAATAATTACAGTAACAACAACAATAGATTAGTAACAATAGAATAATTGACACTTATGTTTAATGAAGATCTGGTGATGATTGATGGGATGGGAGGAAGGGAGAGTGTGGATGGTGTTAGTGTTTAGAAGGGGAATCCCCTTCCATTAGGACTTGAACTGGCAGCCTCACCATGCCTTACCACACTGTGTATGCCACTACAATTCTTAAATCTTTCAAACCAACCTTTGCTGGCCTTAAATTCACTCACATCACCACTAGTTGCAGGCAATTTCTTTACCAAATCATCATGCACTCTGACACACGCACTCCACTTTCATTCTTTGCAATTATCTCTTTCTTCATTTCAATAGTCATTAACACCTTTTTTCTCGAAGGATTGGCACTAGAAGCTTTCTTGGGGCCCATGGTTACTTATTTTACAGAAACAAGCACCAAAAACAGCGATAATATGGAATGTATCGAATGTATCCTTAGATGCGCACACACTGGCTGGCTTGTAAACACTGGCACACACAGTGCGGTTCAGGCCAAACATGGACACGTTTTGTATGAATCGTATCGAATGTCGGGTTTTCCATCAAATGTCAAGGCGAAATTTTTGCGTTAAAATGCATCGAATGTCGGATTTATCGAATGTCGATGCCATCGAATGTTGGGGGTCCACTGTATTGTGGAGTGTATTTATCATCTTTATATGATATGTATTGTGTTTATTATATAATTTTGAAAAAAATATCATGGATTAATGAAAATGTGTATATTAACGTAATATACAACATTTAATGAGACTCGGTGATTATTATTATTATTATTATTATTATTATTATTATTATTATTATTATCATTTCTAATATGGCATCATTTGTGCAAGTCGTCTGGCTACCACATCTCATATTTATGTTTCTTTATTCTACTGTGGGGTGTATTTATCATCTTTATATATTATGCATCGTGTTTATTATATAATTTTGAAAAAAATATCATAGATGGATTAATGAAAATATGTATATTAACGTAATATGCGACATTTAAATGAGACTCGGTGATTATTATTATCATTACTAATATGATGTCTCGAGATATAAGACACTCTTACTGATTTTAATGTGTACCTGCATGCCAGCACAGTATGTAAGTTTATTTAGGTACAGGTATACATAAGTATAATTATCGGAGTACATATATATAAAATATGAAATAACTTTTAAAAACACTTGAAATTTTGGAGTTTCCAGACATAATGGAGAGACTTAGTGCTTACGGATCTCACAGAGAATGTAAACAAACCAGGTGGGGCGCGGTGATCGTATTAGAAACTCAGGTGGGGGGACCCGTATAGCGAGTTTTGGTCATAATTTGAAATGACTGTATTAGCGGAACACCATAAAGTGGGGCCCTACTGTATATGAGATGTGGTAGCCAGAAGACTTGTACAAGTGATGCCATTTTAGTAATAATTATAAACACTGAGTCATTATATGTCGTATATTACATTAATATACATATTTTCATTAAGCCATCTATGATTTTTTTTTTCAAAATTATATAATAAACACTTTACATAACATATAAAGATGATAAATACACCCCAGAGTAGAATAAATAAACATAAATATGATACGTGGCAGCCAGACGACTTGTACGAGTGACGGCAAAAATAATGTTTTCTCTAGTCCAACATAAGAGAAAATGTGTTACTGGGGGTAACTGTAGAAAATTATTCCTTGCATATGCCTTCACTCAGAGTGTCATTTCTTCTAAAATTGTGTTACACAAGAATAGGAGTGTTCCTCTTTATTTATTCTACTGTATCAATGTAGAGACAACTTGTACACAATGTGACTTGTACACAAACCAGACATGTACACCTGTTTTTTTTTCAAAACTGGCGTTTGCCTGGTTTGTTTACATAACTCTGCACCTGTCCTCTCTCATGTACTCATTCTCTCTCTCTCTCTCTCTCTCTCTCTCTCTCTCTCTCTCTCTCTCTCTCTCTCTCTCTCTCATTTATTCGTTTTATCTCATTTACTCACCTCTGACCCTACATTAAAACTACAAATATTTTATGGTAAGTAATGAGTGAACTGTATATGCATTTTATCGCTCTGTGACGCTTAACCCTTTGACTGTTTCGGACGTATATATATACGTCTTACGAGCCATCGTGTTATACGCCAAACACGGTGGCTTCAAATCAAGCAGGAGAAAGCTCGTAGGCCCACATGTGAGAGAATGGGTCTGTGTGGTCAGTGTGCACCATATAAAAAAAATCCTGCAGCATGCAGTGCATAATGAGGAAAAAACAAATTCCGACCATTTATTTTAATTAAAATGCCAACTTTGTGGTCTATTTTCATATAGTATTTATGGTTGTATTCTCATTTTCTTGGTCTCTTTTGATAGAATGGAAAACATATTATAGAAATAGAGGTGATATTGATTGGTTTTACTATGAAAAGAACCTTGAAATGGAGCTCAAAGTAGGGGAAATGTTTGATTTTTGCTGATGTTCAAAAGTAAACAAATGATGTCATTTTCCAATAAATGTCCAAGTAGCCATTCTAATATGCAGTCATGAATGGGTTGACAATATTTATACAATTATTACAATATTGCAGTAGTCTGCATAACAGTAAATCTTCTATTTTTTGTTTGAATAAAAATTCAAACTAGAAAGCAAGAGTAATATCAGAGGGGCCTGGAGACGTCACTGATAAACAAAGAAAATGTTATTTTAGAGCCAGGAACGTCTGCATTGTTCATTCTGAACCATATTTTGAAATTGTCTTACTTTTTAATTTTTGTGAAATTGGCCAAATTGCAAATTTCTCACCACATTATTGGGTAGTTGAAATTGGTAAATGGGCAGTTTATTTTACTCAATCGATAGAAAAAATGGAGTTCTAAAGAAATAGTTATGAGTTTGGTCGACTGGAAGAATGGAATTAGCTGAAAATAGGCCTCAAATTGGGCAAAATTGCCGATTCGTAAATATCGCCAAGGTCGCTAACTTCGTGAGAGTGTAATTCCATCAGTTTTCCATCAAATTTCGTTCTTTTGGTGTCATTACAATCAAGAAAAGATTCTCTATCATTTAATAAGAAAAATAATTTTTTTTTTCAGAAATTTTTGTGACATCAGGAGACACCTCAGGATTTGGGGTTGCGACAGTCAAGGGGTTAAATGTGTGGGTGGGTTAGCCTGGTATGGTAGCCTGGCTGGCTACCATACATACCACACTTGATTTCTTACAATAAATACTACTCGTCTCGCCCTAGATTAACCCTTTGAGGGTTTTGGTCGTACTAGTACGTTTTACGCGTAGGGGTTTTTGACGTACTAGTACTCATAAATTCTAGCGGCCTCAAATCTAGTGGGAGAAAGCTGGTAGGCCTTCATATGAAAGAATGGGTCTATGTGGTCAGTGTGCACAGTCTAAAAAAAATCCTGCAGCACACAGTGCATAATGAGAAAAAAAAAACTTTGACCATTTTTTTTAATAAATCAGCGACTTTGCAGTGTATTTTCGTATGGTATTTATTGTTGTATTCTAGTTTTCTTGGTCTCATTTTATAGAATGGAAGACATATTACAGAAATTGAGATGATTTTGACTGGTTTTACAATGAAAGGTGCCTTGAAATTGAGCTCAAAGTAGCAGAAATGTTCGATTTTTACCAAACTTCAAAAGTAAACAAATCGTGCCAAGCGTGCAATACACGTCAACTGGTGAGTCTAATATTCTTTTACAAGTGCACCAATAATATTTATACCATTTTTTACACTAATGCAGTAGTCTGCATAACAGTAAATCTTTTATTTTTTGTGAGAATAAAAATTCAAAGTGGAAAGCAAAAGAATATAAGAGGGGCCTTGAGACGTGACTAATGACTAGAGGAAATGTCATTTTAGTGCCAGGAATGTCTTTCTTGTTTATTCTGGACCCTATTCGGAAATTGGCATCTTTTGAAATTTGTGTGAAATTGGCAAAATTGCTAAATTCTGACCACTGTACTGGATAGATGAATTTATAAATGGGTGGTTTCTTGCACCCATTCGATAGAAAAAATAGAGTTCTAGCGAAATATTCATGTTTTTTGTCGACTAGTACAGTGAAATTGGCCGAAAATGGGGCTCAAAGTGGGCAAAATCGCCGATGCGTAAACATCGCCGAGACCGCTAACTTTGCGAGAGCATAATTCCGTAAGTTTTCTATAAAATTTCAAACTTTTGGTGTCTTTATCATCGGGAAAAGATTCTCTATCTTTTCATAAGAGAAAATAATTTTTTTTTTTTTTAAATTTGGCCGACCCTGAGAACGAGTTTCGGAGAGGGCCTGTCGACCCTCAAAGGGTTAAGACTACAAATAAGTAATGAGTGTACTATATGTGTATTTTACTTTTTTATTCTTTTTTAATGCCTAGTTCTATTGCTAACTTAATATATGTTAGTGTAAACTTGTTATCTAGTATTTATATGCATTTATAAGTGGGAAAAAGGTGTTCTACTTTATGGCGGTAGCCTGGAACCTAACCTGCTGTATAAGTGGGGCCTTACTGTATACTACTCTGATGAACTTGAATGTATAAACTCTACTTGCACTAGGGATCAATATGGTGAATATATATTTGCTAAATTTTAATCCATAGACCTTAAAAAAACATTAACAGTTGGAGCAATTATTAGAGAACCTCACTCCAATATTTACTCATTTAGTGAACAACTAAGAAACATGATAACTGACACAGAGATGAATAAACACCACCTGATTCTTACAGGGGACTTCAAGATCAACCTCATCCATGACCACGACCCTTAAGTAATTGAATTCACAAACGCTATGAGCAGCTTCTTACTTCTGCCAACAATAACAGAATCTACTAGAGTCTCCGATACAAATGCCTCATTACTAGACCATATTTGTACAAACATAATATTCCCATTAAAATTAGGCATAATCACAGATAACACCACTGACCATTATCCCACCTTTCTCATAACCAACTTATGTAAATTACCTCAGGACACAACTAAGATCACCTTCCAACTGCATGACAAGTCAGTAATTTTATTTCAGCATTAAATAACATTGACTGGCAAAACAAGCTAGCAATCAACCCCCATGTTGGTGTATGTGTTAATATTTTCTTACAAAAAACCCAAAACCTCCATAACATGCATTGCCCAATAAAAACTAAGCAGATCACAACTAAGAGACTAAACAGCTCATGGCTCTTAAACAGCATCCTCAAATCTATTGATAAAAAATACCTATATGAAAAACAGTACAGAATGGGTCTAATAACAAAGGATACGACTAAATGTTACTCGACAGTACTAACTGATTTAATGAGGTAAAAAAAAAAACTGTATTACGAAAACAGATTTCAGGACATAAAAGGTAATGTGAAAAAGACCTGAAAAACCTTATTGCAAATTCTAGTATTTAAAAAGCTGTCACAAAACAGAATGATTAACTTAATGAAACCAGACAAACCTCTCCTCCAGTCAACTGATACTGCCAACAAACTTCATGTCTTTTTCTCGACTCATAGGATCAAAGCTAGCAAGCAAAATTTCAAACTCAAATATTCAACCAAAAGACTACCTCACTGGCAACTACCCAAATACTCTATTTTTAGCCCCAACAAATCCTACTGAAATCTCACTCATCATTAAAACACTAAAGAACAAGACAGGTGACTCAAATAACTTACCACTTCTCATGTATAAAAAAGCTTCTCATGTATTGTCACCAATTATTGCAACTCTGTTTAACAAATCCATTGAATCTTTCACCTTCCCGTCCATACTGAAGACAGCAAAGGTCACCCCGATCCTCAAAGGAGGTGATCCAACTGAGTTGGACAACTATAGGCCTATATCAGACTTGCCCCTACTATATAATATCTTTGAAAAATTAATTTACAAACAAGTCTACTCCTGCTTAGTATCCCACAACATACTCAACCCCTGACAATTTGGATTCAGACCAAAAAAAAGTACTAATGATGCAATTGCACATATGCTTGAGCTAATATATTCTGCACTCGAAAAAAACAAATTTCCCCTGGGACTTTTCATAGACTTATGAAAAGCTTTTGATACAGTTGACCATGACCTATTGCCAGTGGTGGCTCGTCCATAGGAACTGCAGTCCCCCCAGATGCTTACTGCCAGTCGTAGGACTTCATGAACCTAGCACTCAAATAATTTGCAAATGACAAGTATATTACAGGAAAAATCTGTTATGTTGTTTTCAATGTATTAATAACCAAATTTTTAATTTCTTTGTTGAAATGAGATAAAAGAATGATTAAAAATAGAATTTTGATGTGGTATGATAGTACAGTGGAACCCCGAGTTTCATACTTAATCCATTCCAGGAGCTAGTACTATACTGGTTATTGCTTTCAGTCACAAACTCCTCAAAACCATGAAATTCATCTTCACTGACACTTCCATCTGTGTTAGAACTATCACTTGGGAAGAGAACGGTCCCAATTTGCCAGGGAGTAAGGTATATATTACCACAAAGCATGGTAAACAAGACCTACTGAAATGGGACTCCCACAATGCATTACTGGCTCCTCGATTTTTTTTTTTATACTGCACACATAGACCCATTCTGTCACATGTAGGTGTACCAGCTTTCTCCCCTAGATTTGAAACTGCTAGAATTTTCACATATTAATATGTCACCACCACTGGCTCGTAAGACGTATCTACACAGCACCGACAGTGAGAGGGTTAATAATATTTGTTACCTTCAAATGGGTTGGTGATGTTTAACATTCTGGAGTGGAGAGGGTGACTGTTGCCCAACCCGGCTGAGGATGATGGGGTTGATGTGATGTTGATGCAGCTTCAGTTCATTGTTGCAATGGAGTGCTCAAGTTTTCTGTCATATGCTACTGCTTTGTTTTATCCTACTGTTCTTTATACAGCAGATGATAAGGCCCAAGTGCCTGCTCTAAAGCACACTTTACAGCAATGCTTCTAGAAAAATCATGGTCCTTTTCATTAAACAAGTCTGCAACTTTACCAAGAACACGCAGTGACTCGTATATCTCTTGTAGTGTGAGCATAGCTCCTTCAGGCTTAGGTTCTTCATCCTCATCATCTTTTCTTCTCAGCATCTGGGAATTCCTGCAACACTTCCTGTGTAGTTGGTTCTTCATCATCATCTTCCAAGAGTTCGTTGATGTCATCTGGCTGCACATCTTCAAATATCTCACCTGGCCAGATCTACAATTTCCCAAACCTGACTTTTCTACTGATGGAAAACTTGTAAAATCATTTACCACACTAGGCCATTTTTTTTCTTTACCCAGCATTTATTGTTGATTTTGGTACAAGATTCCATGCTTTGACATAGGGAGTGCATCTGCACTGTTACATTTGTGCCAAAACTCTTGACAGTCCACAATCTGTCTTGTCAATTGCTGCAACTAGTTTCTGTACTACACTGAGTATGTAGCAGCACTTTAATGTTTTGATATATACTAGATCTAGTGGTTGAAATCATGGTGGAGTATGCTGTCATGAGTGGGAATTTGTTATCATTCTGACTGCACCGTTTTGCTGGGTTATTAGTGGTCTTAAGAAATTTAATGTTGATCCCCATGCACAAATTCAATATGTGAGATAAGGGTATATGAGTGAATGATACAGTGCAAGGAGAGCTGATTGTGGAACATAGTACCATATCTTTGATAGTATGCCTACTGTCTTAGAGATTTTCTTGGAAATTTGTTGTACAGTGGTCCCTCGTTTTTCGTAATTAATCCGTTCCTGGAGCCATTACTATAAACGAAATTTACGATTTGCAAATCCATTTTCCCCATAAGAAATAATGTAAATACAATTAATCCGTTCCTGACACCCAGAAGTATTAAAACAAAAAATTTTTTTACATGAAATATACATATAGTACATAAACAATACAATGGGAAATGATGAATGAAACATTAACAGCATAACACTTACCTTTATTGGAGATTCTTATTAGTGTATGGGAGACTGGAGGAGGAGAGAGATTGAATTGTTTACAGTTTGGAAGGGGACTCCCCTTCCAGCAACACCTCAGGTACCAATTGCTTCTCTTCTCTGTTTCTTAATGTCACTAGGACCACCTTGAGAGTCACTCTAGTCCTGTCGCGCAAAGTAACTGTGGAGAGAGCTCTGTTTCTGGCGTCTCTTTAACACTTCCCGAAAATGGCCCAAGACTTTGTCACTGTACATATTTCTCACCTTCTTTACCACAGGCTTGGCACCAGGAGCTTTCTTTGGAGCCATGGTAGCTTATTTAGTAATTGCAAGCACTAAAATGAGTGAAATATTATGAAATATTTCGTAGGAGCACTTGAGGGGACCTTCACTCACTGGTAAACAATGCCAGACTGGCTGGGTAGGGAGGCCGCCCCGGCTCACACCGTGCGTATGCATCCTGGACGAACTACTATTCGCGAGTCAACCTATGAAAAGCGAGTCCATGTTTATACGAAAATACCCCTAAGATAACAGGGATATCTTGCTACTCCTACTTACACTTTGGTCACACTTCACAGACACGCACATGCATATATATATATACATACATCTAGGTTTTTCTCCTTTTTCTAAATAGCTCTTGTTCTTTTTTATTTCTTCTATTGTCCATGGGGAAGTGGAAAAGAATCTTTCCTCCGTAAGCCATGCGTGTCGTATGAGGCGACTAAAATGCCGGGAGCAATGGGCTAGTAACCCCTTCTCCTGTATACAATTACTAAAAAAGAGAAGAAGAAAAACTTTATAAAACTGGGTTGCTTAAATGTGCGTGGATGTAGTGCGGATGACAAGAAACAGATGATTGCTGATGTTATGAATGAAAAGAAGTTGGATGTCCTGGCCCTAAGCGAAACAAAGCTGAAGGGGGTAGGAGAGTTTCAGTGGGGGGAAATAAATGGGATTAAATCTGGAGTATCTGAGAGAGTTAGAGCAAAGGAAGGGGTAGCAGTAATGTTAAATGATCAGTTATGGAAGGAGAAAAGAGAATATGAATGTGTAAATTCAAGAATTATGTGGATTAAAGTAAAGGTTGGATGCGAGAAGTGGGTCATAATAAGCGTGTATGCACCTGGAGAAGAGAGGAATGCAGAGGAGAGAGAGAGATTTTGGGAGATGTTAAGTGAATGTATAGGAGCCTTTGAACCAAGTGAGAGAGTAATTGTGGTAGGGGACTTGAATGCTAAAGTAGGAGAAACTTTTAGAGAGGGTGTGGTAGGTAAGTTTGGGGTGCCAGGTGTAAATGATAATGGGAGCCCTTTGATTGAACTTTGTATAGAAAGGGGTTTAGTTATAGGTAATACATATTTTAAGAAAAAGAGGATAAATAAGTATACACGATATGATGTAGGGCGAAATGACAGTAGTTTGTTGGATTATGTATTGGTAGATAAAAGACTGTTGAGTAGACTTCAGGATGTACATGTTTATAGAGGGGCCACAGATATATCAGATCACTTTCTAGTTGTAGCTACACTGAGAGTAAAAGGTAGATGGGATACAAGGAGAATAGAAGCATCAGGGAAGAGAGAGGTGAAGGTTTATAAACTAAAAGAGGAGGCAGTTAGGGTAAGATATAAACAGCTATTGGAGGATAGATGGGCTAATGAGAGCATAGGCAATGGGGTCGAAGAGGTATGGGGTAGGTTTAAAAATGTAGTGTTAGAGTGTTCAGCAGAAGTTTGTGGTTACAGGAAAGTGGGTGCAGGAGGGAAGAGGAGCGATTGGTGGAATGATGATGTAAAGAGAGTAGTAAGGGAGAAAAAGTTAGCATATGAGAAGTTTTTACAAAGTAGAAGTGATGCAAGGAGGGAAGAGTATATGGAGAAAAAGAGAGAGGTTAAGAGAGTGGTGAAGCAATGTAAAAAGAGAGCAAATGAGAGAGTGGGTGAGATGTTATCAACAAATTTTGTTGAAAATAAGAAAAAGTTTTGGAGTGAGATTAACAAGTTAAGAAAGCCTAGAGAACAAATGGATTTGTCAGTTAAAAATAGGAGAGGAGAGTTATTAAATGGAGAGGTAGAGGTATTGGGAAGATGGAAGGAATATTTTGAGGAATTGTTAAATGTTGATGAAGATAGGGAAGCTGTGATTTCGTGTATAGGGCAAGGAGGAATAACATCTTGTAGGAGTGAGGAAGAGCCAGTTGTGAGTGTGGGGGAAGTTCGTGAGGCAGTAGGTAAAATGAAAGGGGGTAAGGCAGCCGGGATTGATGGGATAAAGATAGAAATGTTAAAAGCAGGTGGGGATATAGTTTTGGAGTGGTTGGTGCAATTATTTAATAAATGTATGGAAGAGGGTAAGGTACCTAGGGATTGGCAGAGAGCATGCATAGTTCCTTTGTATAAAGGCAAAGGGGATAAAAGAGAGTGCAAAAATTATAGGGGGATAAGTCTGTTGAGTGTACCTGGTAAAGTGTATGGTAGAGTTATAATTGAAAGAATTAAGAGTAAGACGGAGAATAGGATAGCAGATGAACAAGGAGGCTTTAGGAAAGGTAGGGGGTGTGTGGACCAGGTGTTTACAGTGAAACATATAAGTGAACAGTATTTAGATAAGGCTAAAGAGGTCTTTGTGGCATTTATGGATTTGGAAAAGGCGTATGACAGGGTGGATAGGGGGGCAATGTGGCAGATGTTGCAAGTGTATGGTGTAGGAGGTAGGTTACTGAAAGCAGTGAAGAGTTTTTACGAGGATAGTGAGGCTCAAGTTAGAGTATGTAGGAAAGAGGGAAATTTTTTCCCAGTAAAAGTAGGCCTTAGACAAGGATGTGTGATGTCACCGTGGTTGTTTAATATATTTATAGATGGGGTTGTAAGAGAAGTAAATGCGAGGGTCTTGGCAAGAGGCGTGGAGTTAAAAGATAAAGAATCACACACAAAGTGGGAGTTGTCACAGCTGCTCTTTGCCGATGACACTGTGCTCTTGGGAGATTCTGAAGAGAAGTTGCAGAGATTGGTGGATGAATTTGGTAGGGTGTGCAAAAGAAGAAAATTAAAGGTGAATACAGGAAAGAGTAAGGTTATGAGGATAACAAAAAGATTAGGTGATGAAAGATTGAATATCAGATTGGAGGGAGAGAGTATGGAGGAGGTGAACGTATTCAGATATTTGGGAGTGGACGTGTCAGCGGATGGGTCTATGAAAGATGAGGTGAATCATAGAATTGATGAGGGAAAAAGAGTGAGTGGTGCACTTAGGAGTCTGTGGAGACAAAGAACTTTGTCCTTGGAGGCAAAGAGGGGAATGTATGAGAGTATAGTTTTACCAACGCTCTTATATGGGTGTGAAGCGTGGGTGATGAATGTTGCAGCGAGGAGAAGGCTGGAGGCAGTGGAGATGTCATGTCTGAGGGCAATGTGTGGTGTGAATATAATGCAGAGAATTCGTAGTTTGGAAGTTAGGAGGAGGTGCGGGATTACCAAAACTGTTGTCCAGAGGGCTGAGGAAGGGTTGTTGAGGTGGTTCGGACATGTAGAGAGAATGGAGCGAAACAGAATGACTTCAAGAGTGTATCAGTCTGTAGTGGAAGGAAGGCGGGGTAGGGGTCGGCCTAGGAAGGGTTGGAGGGAGGGGGTAAAGGAGGTTTTGTGTGCGAGGGGCTTGGACTTCCAGCAGGCATGCGTGAGCGTGTTTGATAGGAGTGAATGGAGACAAATGGTTTTTAATACTTGACGTGCTGTTGGAGTGTGAGCAAAGTAACATTTATGAAGGGATTCAGGGAAACCGGCAGGCCGGACTTGAGTCCTGGAGATGGGAAGTACAGTGCCTGCACTCTGAAGGAGGGGTGTTAATGTTGCAGTTTAAAAACTGTAGTGTAAAGCACCCTTCTGGCAAGACAGTGATGGAGTGAATGATGGTGAAAGTTTTTCTTTTTCGGGCCACCCTGCCTTGGTGGGAATCGGCCGGTGTGATAATAAAAAAAAAAAAACCCCTATGATTGGCGAAATTTATGATTGCCGAGAACTACGAAAAGCGAGGGACCACTGTATATGTGTCTGGAATTTGAGGCAACTGTCAAGGTGTATTCCTAGGAATTTTCCCTCTGTGAGTCTTGTGATAGGTGATCTGTTTAGTGTTATGTTAAGTGGAACATTTGCAGCTCTGTTTCCAAACTGAACGAAATAGGTTTTGTCAATATTAAGGGTAAGCTTATTTGTCATCATTCAGGTAGATATTTTCTGCAATTCGGCATTAACAGTGTGGGTCAGTATGACTGGGTTTGGGTGAGAGAACCGTATGTTGTGTCATCTGCAAATAATGTGGGTTTGAGTAGTTGTGATGCATTTGGTAGGTCATTGATATAAATGAGAAAGAGGAGTGGGCCAAGGACACTTTCTTGTGGGACACCGACTGTGATAGGTTGAGTGGAAGACTTTGCTCCACTTGTGTACACATATTGGCTTCTGTTACTAAGGTATGACTTTAGGTAGCTGAGGGAGTGCCCTCTTATACCACAGTGTGTTAATTTAATGTGCAGCAAATCATGGTCAACTTTACATAAATCAATGAAGATTCCCAGTGGGACTTCTTTCTTCTCGAGAGTGGTGTATATTAGTTCTAGCATGTGTATAATAGCATCATATGTGCTTTTATTAGTCCTGAATCCAAACTGACAGGGATTTAGTATACCCCACACATAGAAGAGAGGAGCTTACGATGACGTTTCGGTCCAACTTGGACCATTTACAAAGTTACACTAACGAAGAGGATAGAAGGAGGGAGTATATAGGTAGGAGGTGGCAGTGGTAGTTGTGGAGGTAGAAGGCAGTAGTGGGGAAGGCAGTATGGAGGAGGAGGAGCTAGTCAAATACTGAGAAAGAGTAGCACTGCAAGGGAGCTAGGTGCCCACAGAGGGTAAGAACAAGAACACAGAGAGGGGAAAATAAATAAAGAAAAAAAAAGGAACAAATACCCAATGCAGAAGAAAGACAACCCAAAGGAGAAAAAGGAAAGAGGAAAGGGGAAGAGGGAGAATAAGACAAAAAAAAATGAATCAGGTTAAGTCACAGGTGTTCTGAAGTTTGGAGCTTTTTACAGTATAGTGGGAAAGAAATGCATATACAGAGATGAAGCCAGGACTAAGATTCATACAAGGAAAGTTGTATATTAGGGAGGATTCAACCAGATGGCGACTGTTGAAGTTGGAAGCAGGGAAGACAGTTTTAGCAGAAGACCAGTCAATAGGATGTCTGTGATTTCTGATGTGACAGAAAAGAGCATTGTTAGTTTCGGCAAGCCTAACACTACTTTTGTGCTCCCTAAGTCTGTCAGAAAGAGATCGGCCAGTTTCTCCAAAGTACACTGAAGAGGACAGGAGGAACAAGAAATGGAGTAAACACCAGGAGCATCTATAGAGGGAGGAGAGGTATGAATGAGATTAGTGCAAGGAGCGTTAGTCTGGCAGAAAGTAAGTTTGATGTCTAAGGAACGGAGAGAGAGTTGTTGAGATTAGAAAGATCAGAAATATAGGGAAGGCAGAGGACAAAAGAGTCTAATAAGGAGAGACTAGTCTTGGAGATTCTTATAGGTTTTGTTATTGTTGGTAGCAACAAGTAGCTGCTCATAGTGTTTGTGAATTCGGTTACTTGTGGGTCCTGGTCATGTAGTAGATTTATGTTGAAATCTCCTGTGAGCAGCAAGTGGTCTTTGTTCATATGTGCATCAGTTATCATGTTTCCTAATTTTTTACTAAAATGGTAAATGTTTGACTGTGATACCCTGTAGATGTTTATTACTGTGAGGGGTTTTTGAAGGTCTTTTGATTTAAATTTAGCTATAATATATTCTCCATGTTCATCCCTTGTGCAAGAATTATTGATATATTCAAGTTGATCTGAGTAGTATATAGCGGTTCCACCCCCTTGCTGTTCAGTCCTACAGTTGTGTATGGCTGTATAACCAGGAATAACACAGACATCTGTAGTACCAGGCTTTAGCCAGGTTTCTGAGAGTGTGATGATTGACATAGTGGTATGCTCTCCCTTTTTGCTAGTGTGACTTTGTAAATGGTCCAAGTCGGACCGAAATGTCATTGTAAGTTCTTCTCTTCTATGTGCCAGTTATTTGTGTATTGTTCCATTCACGGTATTGTGCCTTTTTTTGTTATTAAAGATAGTTATGTTATTGTTGGCTCTAGAGTAGTGTCTCTGCTTGGTTTGCTGTAAAATAATTACAGTTACTGTTCGATTCGTGTAAGTCATTTAATAAGAGGTTGTATCAGGATCAGTGCTTGTAATCATTAGATTGAGAGTGACTCTGCAACTAGACTTTTGAATAAAGCATTATGTTAAACTTAATAATTATGATACTAAACTAATTTATCTTACTAGCTAATGGATTATTACAAGTAGTTTTAAAAAATACAGTGATACAGTTTGTTCTTAATATGATACAGATTTGATGATTTAATATTGAACGATTTTAGTTTTAGAGTTTGACAAAAGTTGTAGATTTAGAATAGAAATTTACTGAACACAATAAAATTGTTAAGTACTGGAAGTGAAAATTAAATTAAAAGTCTGCAGATAATGGTAGTTATAAAAAAAATCAGAGAAAACAAAAATAATAGTTTATAATAGTAGATCAAGATAAGTATTTATAAAATATGGCACAAGTTTGACAATATAATATTGCACTGGTTATCACTTCTATAATAATACTTTATAATAGTAAGCAAGTAATGGTAAATTAAAAATAAAAAATAGAAATAAAAAGAGAGAATATATCGATCAATTGTAATAAAGTAAAATGGACTGATAGTAAGTATGGTGAAAGTTAAGGCACCATGGTTGTAGAGAATCTCTACAACCATGGTGCTGTAAACACCACCTCCAAGGCTGAGGGACTGATTACCTCATCTTTTGTATATAGTTCTTCTGTTTTCTAATTATGTCCAAGAATCTGTATTGATAAAGCCACTGGATGGCGAAACGTCTATAATCAAGATAACCAGATGTTGCACAAGTGTCTTAACTTTCATCTTGTCGGTATTGTATACCTGTCTAGCACAACTAGTAAGTATGGTGTTGAACAAAATTTAAGCAAGTAATATTAATTAAAAAAATATAAAAAAAAGGAATAATTTCTATTACAAGTATTAGATTTTTATTTACAACTATTAGGATTCAATATTGCACTGGTAGTAATATTAGAGCTTATAAGGGCAGTATAAAGTATTTAACCCTTTCAGGGTCGAGAGACCCTCACGAAAACTTGTTCTCAGGGTTGAAAATTTTTTGGAAAAAATTTTTTTCTTTTTTCTTATGAAAAGATAGAGAATCTTTTCCCGATCATAATGACACCAAAAGTATGAAATATGATGGAAAACTTTTGGAATTGTGCTCTTTCGAAGTTAGTGGTCTTGGCGATGTTTACACATCAGCAATTTTGCCCACTTTGAGCCCTATTTTCGGCCAATTCCAGTGTACTAGTCAACGAAAATCACAACTATTTCGCTAGAACTCCATTTTTTCTATCGAATGAGTACAAGAAACCACCCATTTACTGATTTCAACTATCAATAAAGTGGTCAGAAATTAGCAATTTTGCCAATTACACACAAATTTCAGAAGATGCCAATTTCCAAATAGAGTCCAGAATAAACAAGACAGACATTCCTGGTACTAAAATAACATTTTCTCTGTTCATTAGTCACATCCCCAGGCCCCTCTTACATTTCTTTTGCTTTCCACTTTGAATTTTTATTCTCACAAAAAAAATAAGATTTACTGTTATGCAGACTACTGCATTAGTATAGAAATGGTATAAATAATATCGGCGCACTTGTGAAAGAATATTAGACTCACCAGTTGATGTGTATTGGACGCTTAGCATGATTTGTTTACTTTTGAACTTTGGTAAAAATTGAATATTTCTGCTACTTTGAACTCAATTTCGAGGTACTTTTCATTGCAAAATTAGTCAAAATCATCTCAATTTCTGTAATATGTCTTCCATTCTATACAATGAGACCAGGAAAACTAGAATACAACAATAAATACCATACGAAAATATAGTGCAAAGTCGCTGTTTTAATCCAAAAACACAGTCAGTTTTTTTTTCTCATTACACACTGTGTGCTGCAGGATTTTTTTTATACTGTGCACACTGACCACATAGACCCATTCTTTCATATGTAGGCTTTCTCTCACTAGATTTGAAGGCGCTAGAATTTATGCGTACTAGTACGTCATGTACTCTGGCGCGTAACCTGTACAAGTACGGCCGAAACCCTGAAAGGGTTAATAAAAATATAAGTATCAAATCCATGCTAACAGATAAAATCCAAACTCAGTGTACTTTATCTAGTTTGTTGACTGTCTGGCCAAACTTTCTGGTCCATTAAATCAAAATCCATTAAATTGAGGTTTTTACTGTACATTTAGATACTCCAACAATCTAGATTATATCTTTATTTCCCCGATTCCTAAATACCTTCAACACTACCATTCTTCTTTGCATTAAACTTTCAAATAGCTCTTCAACTAGCACTTTTATTTGTACCATGAACGAAATCCATCTGATCAGCAGTGTCTTCCAACACAATAGCAGTTAATGATTCAGCATTCATCCTGCTCTTCATTTCTCGAACAAAGTGATATATCAGATCTTGAGCAACTGTTCAAAAAATTTCCCAAAACTTTCTATTGCCTGGTGCTCAATGTTTCATCAGTCTAGAGCATCTTCATCACACTTGCAGCTTTGCAATAATCAGGGTAAATTAATCAAATATTTTTGTTTCTTAACAGTATTCCTTCAGTAAATGTTATTCTACTTATATTAAAACTAATTTTACCACAAACATATCCAGAAGAAAGGCCAGAGTACTGTCACACTCCCAATTATCTAAAATCTGGGATGAGAAACACAGTATAGTAGGGTATTTCATTTCAACTGTACAGTACTATCTTATCTGGGAATGACTATTTCCTATCAAGAATACCATTTTTGTTGCATTTAAAATTGTTGATTTCATCACTTTTCAAAATACAATATATTTATTTAATATTGCTATGTTTTACATTATTTGTTCAGAGTTGGAATGATATCCAGAGAGACTGAAGATAATTTGCTTTTACAAATTCATTATTACTCAAAACTGGGATAAAAAATAACAATAATAATATTTTTTTAAATAAACCAATAAATAACAATGCTTCCAGGAAAATATTTTCCTGTCACTGAAAATTTAACATCATAGTTAAGTTAACTGCATTATTATGACAAGTAAGATAAAGCTTCATCTACAGGTGGAGCGGGAGACTAAGTATCAGTGGAGTGATGGGAGAAGAAGTGCAGAAGGAGGGCAGGGCCTCACCTCTACCAACAAATGGCATCAGTGTCCCCACTGTGACTACAACACACCTGATTCTTACAAATTAAAGAGACATACATTAAAGCATACTGGAGAGAAGCCATTTTCATGTCCTTACTGTAGTTACAGTACAACAAGAAAAGAGTTTTTGAAAGAACACATTAATACACATACTGGAGAAAAACCTTTTTCTTGTCCACACTGCTCTTATAGCTCATCTCATAAGAATATTTTAAGGCGACACATTCGCAGACATGCTAAAGATAAAATATACACTTGTACCATTTGTCCATTTCAAACAGCTGATGAAACAGAGTTGAGTAACCATTTACTTCAACATATGGTAAAGGATTAGAAAATAACTTTTTCATTTTAAGGAAAAAAATGTTCTGTCCTTTGTTAATTTATCAGTTTCAGTGTTGTGAAAGACCCCAAGATAAAAAAAAAAAAAGGTAGAAAGGTTCCAGCTAAGTGCCTGATTGTTTATATTATTGTTGAAGATTAGTACTGGTAAAATCATTTTTGACTGGCACTTTGTGATAATGTATTTCCACGTAACATTAGCATGTTGTAGAATTAAATCATTTGTGTGTGTGTGTGAGAGAGAGAGAGAGAGAGAGAGAGTGCACATGCATGCATGTGTGCTCACCTATTTGTGGTTACAAGGGTTGATTCAAAGAGGTTCACCTGATCTCTCAAGATACTATTTGCCAGATTCAGTCCCTCTTAGCCTCTTGGGTCCTGTTGTACTTACTCTTAAAGCTATATATGGAGCCTGCCTTTACTGCTTCATTGAGATCATTCCATTTCTCAATCACTCTGAAACCAAAGAAATACTTCCTGACATCCTTGTGGTTCATCTGTTTCTAACTTCCAGCAGTGCCCCTGAGAACTTATTTCTTGTCTCTCAAACAGCCTGTTCCTGTTCACATATCAATTCCTCTGAGTATTTTGTATGCTCTTATGTCTCCTTCATTGTCATTAAATTCAATTCCTTATGACTTTCCTTATAACTTATGACCCTTGGCTCTAGAACAAGCCTTGTTGCATATTTCTGCACTCTTCTCCAGTTTCTTTACATTCTTTTTCAGGTTGAGTATCATATTGATGCTGGGGCTAACATATGTTGCATAAAGGGCCTAGATTGGCTCTGTGTTGATATTGCTGAAGGCTATTTTTAGACTTGCCAGATAAGCAGAAGTAAATCAGATAGTGTGAGGCTCAAGCAATATACCAGGCACTATGCTTACCTCATGTCTTTCTCTGAGTAAGTGTTTGCATCCTCTGGCCCCAGAGTTTATAATCTGTGTTCAGTATTCTTGCTCTATCCCCAGTCTTTATTTTCTTGCATTTTCTAGGGTTGAATTTTTATCTATTTGGAGACTTTCATTTCTCTCATCTGTTTTCATTCTCATTAGTTTTACGTCATCAGCAAACAGGAATGTATACGTCAGATTTCATTCCAACTGGAAAGTCATTCACATAAACCAAAAACAGCAATGGTCTGCATACTGATCCTTGCAGAACCCTGCTAATTACTCTTGCTCATTCTGACATTTCTTCCTCGACAATTAGCTTTCTTTCCCTAAGGGACTTTTTGATCCACCAGAGTATGTTTCCTGTTATTCCTGCCTGCACCTCAAGTTTTTGCCCCAGCCTTTTGTAGGGTATATATAGTATCAAATGCCTTTTTTTGCAGTCTAAGAAAATGCAATCTACCCATTTCTCCCTCAACTTCTCTCCAAGCCTTTTACCACTCTACTGATAATCTCCATTACTTTGCATGGAATGCATGTTAGAGAACTGGTTTATAATTCAACTTTTCCCATCTCTCTCTCTCTCTCTCTCTCTCTCTCTCTCTCTCTCTCTCTCTCTCTCTCTCTCTCTCTCTCTCTCTCTCTCTCTCTCTCTCTCTCTCTCTCTCTCTCTCTCTCTCTCTCTCTCTCTCTCTCCCTCTCTCTCTCCTTAAATAAAGGGACAAAATTCACTATCCTCCAGATCTCTGCCAACTATCCCATATCCATTGAAATGCTGTAGATTGTTCCTTTGCTTCCTTTTGCAGAATCCATCAAGACACTTTGTCAGGTTCCATTGTGTTTGATGTCTCCAGGTTCATCAAAATTTCTTTACCTCCCCTTGCTGTGTGTATGGCATCAAGTACCTGTTGGTGTATCCTGTCATGTATCCTGTCCCCTAAGCTTTCTGGTCTTGCGCATTTCCACTGAGAAGACCTCTTCAAATTGTTTGATGAACGCTTCATAGACATTCTTGTTATTTTTTTGTGAGGTGAGGTCTCCTCTTCTATTCTTCAGTTGAATTACCTTGCCTTTTACTGTTGTCTTTCTTCTGTTATGACGGTGAAGCAGTTTTGGCTCAGACTTGGCCTTTGCTACTCTGTCATTCTCAAATTGTCTCTCAGCCTCTCTCCTCATCCTAGCATACTTATTTTTGGCTAATCTGCTCACTTCTCTGTTCTTGTCTGTCATTCACTTTCTTTAGTTTTTCCGCACTATTATGCTTCTCTTATTTGCCTCTGTCCCTCTGATTCAACCAAGGGCTCCCTTTGTCTTTACTGTTTCCTTATCTCAGTATGATGTTCTCTGCTTCCTGGCATTTTGCCTCTTGTCAGTTTATCTATCTCACCTCTTCAAAATTCCACTGACTTCTGATTAACAGAGTTCATGTGCCTGAGTGTGTGTACAATTGCTGCAACTATTTACAGTTGCAGGAGTAGAGCTTCACTTGTGATGTTCCCTCTTTCAATTAATTTATCATGCATACTGTTCTATATTCTGCTGCATTTATAAAAAAGAACAAATTTAGTGTCATATAAATATTGTTTAACTTTGTGATGATCTACATTAGAAACATTTTATCTTGTATATTTGATAGTTTTGAAAATTTATATAGTTATTGTTTACTAATAAATAAATGTATACTGCATAAAAAATGTAATAAGGTTTGAATGTTCACTGTACAGAAATAAATGCTGAAAATATGCATGAAGGTTTTTAACCAAATATTTCAAAAATTTAATGTTAACTCTCTCACTGTCAAGACCCCTGCTTGCAAACTTGCTCTCAGTGTCGATTTAAAAAAATAAAATCTAATGAAATGATAATCTTTTCCCGATGGTAGTGACACCAAAAGTAACGAAATTTGATGGAAAACTTATAGAATTATGCTCTTGTGAAGTTAGTGGTCTCAGCGCTAAATTCACAAGAGCATCGGTGATTTCACCCACTTTTGGCCCTATTTGGGCCAATTCCATTGTTCCAGTAGACTATAGTCATAGTTATTTTGCTAGAACTCCATTTGTTCTATTGATTGAGTACAAGAAACTGCCCATTTATTTATTTCAACTACCCAATAAAGTGATCAGAAATTGGTAATTTGGCCAATTTCATACAAAATTCAAGAAAGGTCAGTTTCAAAATAGGGCCCAGAATTAACAATGCAAACATTCCTAAAACTAAAATAACATTTTCTCTGGTCATCAGTCACATCTCCAGACCTTTCTTATATTACACTTGCTTTCCATTTTGAATTTTTATTCACACAAAAAATAGAAGATTTACTGTTATGCAGACTACTGCATTATTGTAAAAATGGTATAAATAATATCACTGTATTTGTGAAAGCATATCAGACCCACCAGTTGATGTGTATTGGACGCGTGAGGTGATTTGTTTACTCTTGAACAACGGCAAAAATCAAACATTTCTGCTACTTTGAGCTCAATTTCAAGGTACTTTTACTCTTTAAACCATTCAAAATCATCTCTGTTTCTGTAATGTATCTTCTATTCTATCAAATAAGACCAAGAAAACGAGAATACAACCATAAATACCATACGAAAATACACTGAAAAATCGCTGTATTAAAACAAAAACATGGTTGCAGTTTTTTTTCTCATTATGCATTGATGCTGCAGGATTTTTTATACTGTGCACAATGACCACTCAGACCCATTCTCTCATATGTAGGCCTACCAGCTATCTCCCGCAAGATTGGAAACTGCCAGAATTTTGGCGTAGTATTACAGGACCGACACTGGCTTGCAAGCAGCAATATTATGGGACCGACAGTGAAAGGTATTAATAACCCTTTGAGGGTCTAAATGCCCAATCTGAAACTTCTCCACAGGGTCCAAGAATTTTCACAAAAAAAAAAAAAAAAAAATTCTTATGAAATGGTAGAGAACCTTTTTATAAGGGTAATAAAACAAAAAGTACAAAATTTGATGGAAAACTGACGAAATTACATTATCAAGAATTATGCTGCATCAGCGATATTTACACATCAGCGATTTTGCCCACCTTGAGTCCTATTTTAGGCCAATTACATTGTTCCTGTCAACCAAATTCTTTGCTAGTATGTTGTGTCATCTGCAAATAATATGGGTTTGAGTAGTTGAGATGCATTCGGTGGGTCATTGATGTAAATGAGAAAGAAGAGAGGGCCAAGGACACTTCCTTGTGGGACCTCAACTGTAATTGGTTGTGTGGAAGAGTTAGCTCCATTTGTGTACACATATTGGCTTCTGTTGCTAAGGTATGACTTTAGGTAGTTGAGGGAGTGCCCTCTTTTACCATATTGTGTTAATTTAATGTGCAGCAAATCATGGTCGACTGTATCAAAGGCTTTACATAAATCAATAAAAATTCCCAGCGGGACTTCTTTATTCTCGAGAGCAGTGTATATTAGTTCTAGCATGTGTACAATAGCATCATTTGTGCTTTTATTAGTCCTGAATTCAAACTGAGAGAGATTGAGAGACCTGATAGGAATAGATCTGCCTATAAATTAATTTTTCAAAGATTTTAGAGAGCAGAGGTAAGTTAGATATTGGTCTATAGTTATTCAAGTGTGTTTGATCTCCTCCTTTGTGGATCAGGTTGACCCTCACTATTTTGAGAACTGATGGGAAGGTGGAGGATTCGATGGATTTGATGACCCGCAAGCATATATAAATGTATATATGCGTTCTTACTGCTAGTTCCGCAAACGTATATAAATGTTTTATTTTACCTACATTCAAATATGGCACGATTGGCTTGAGATGCCTTGTCAGCATAGAATGGGTCTTAACACTCAGTGTACACTGTATTAAAAAAAATCTAGGACCACTTAGTACCTTGTGGGAGCACCGGTTCAAAAGAGCGCCAGCTAGAGCAAACAGCCCGGCAAACACCTGGGATTCACTGATTTCATGTAGTATTAACTCTCCCATTTTAAGAGGAAAGTGATGTTGACCAGAGTTTAGTGGCTTTGAGGTGGATGTGGTCATAATTGGTCGAGTAATATCAAAACAGCTCGATAATAACCCATGTGCAACATTTGTGCAACACCCTTTCAGAATGTCTCATAACCTATGCCCTAAGTAAAGACAAACAATTCTGAAATGTAATCCTTGTTCAGCAGGCTGGCTGACTGGTTGATTGGCTAGCTGGCTGGCTTGCCAGCTGGCTGGTGGCGGCCTGGCTCCGTTTGTTGGTCTGGGTCTATGTCTGTCTCTCTCTGTGTCTATGTCTGTCTCTCTCTGTCTCTATCTCTGTCTGTCTCTGTCTATCTCTGTCTCACAGGTACACATAAATACAAGTATACATAGTGTAAATTACCTAGGATAACCCAAAATATCCAGACAAAGTGCTATACTCTGCTTGAAGATATGAGTAAACATGATGATGCAGTCTTGTGGCTCTCTCTGAGATAGAGAGCTAGACGGATACAGATAGACAGGGAGCTTGACAGACAGACAAACAGACAGACAGACATGTTTGTGTACCAGTGATAACAAAGGGCCAATGCTCATCAAATGTCAGTTCTTATCTTTTATTATCTCATCTTATCACTTCACTGTCAGGGGTGGACTGAGGCTTGTTTTACATGCTTCAAAGGAGCGGCGGCAGTGGCAGCTGCTGCTGCTGCTGCTGCTGCTTATTATTATTATTATTATTATTATTATTATTATTGTTATTATTATTATTATTATTATTATTATTATTATTATTATTATTATTATTATTATTATTATTATTATTATTAAATATTTCCACATATCCAAAACAATGCTGGGACCTATAATTACTTTGTATATATTCCAAGACAATAGTAAATGGCCAAGGCAGGTGTAAATATCCACCTGTCAGTGTGTTTGTGACAATTTGAGTACAATTTCAGTACCTAATACAGTGGACCCTCAGGTAACGATTTTAATCTGTTCCAGAGAGCTTGTCCTTATCTGATTTTATCATTAGTTGAATTAATTTTCCCTTTAAGAAATAATGGAAATCCAATTAATCCATTCCTGCTGTCAGGAGGCTTGGCAGAATAGTACTTCAAGATGACACTATTATCACTCTACTGCTTATTTATCTATCACAATTAATCTAATATGACATAATAAACAATATTAATAACATAGAAACATGATATATACTCTAGAATGAATAAAATATATCATAATGTATGTGAGGATAAGTGATGGAAGTGTTGATGTTGGGTTTATAATGGCCACCGAGAGAAGCCGTACAGGCTTCTGCCACCACCACTATCCACAAACAATATATGAACGTAATTTATTAATAAGAAATATTTACATTTTAATTTATAAATAAGTAAGTTTATTCAGGTTTACACAAATACAGTTACATACATAGATTATCATATATAGCAGCATATGTGTAAAGTACCTAGGATAACCCAAAAATGTCAGAGTGACTTACATATTTCCATTGGAGTCCTTTTATATTTACACTTATATTTACTTTTTTATAAATACACTTACCTTGGAGAAGATGTTAGTTTAATTAGTTTGATGGAGGAGATGCTGGCAGAGGTTTAGAGTGGTGGAAGATACATAGCAGACTGACGTATGTTCAGTGGCCCGATACACATACAACAACATTGGAGAGTTACTTTCATGTCGTTTTTCTATCGCTTACTCGCCTAACTTACTTGCTACACCATTACTTCTACACTTTATCGCTGGCTGGCACTATAGCCTTTATCGATACCTGCTGCTTTAGTATCGTACATACTGTATAATCACTGAATCACTGCAGAAGGCACATTCACCCCTCTTTCTCCTCCACGTTGGTACTTTGTTATGAGTTTTTTCTTGAATTTTATTGTGTTTCTTTCCTTCTTTATCACAGGGCTGGCACTAGAAACTTTCTTTGGGTCCATGGTGGCTTATTTAGCAGTTACAAGCACTAAAAACAATGGAATAATACAAAATATATCACTTGTATGTGTGGAATCGTCCTCCCTGGCTTGTAAACAATGGCACACTACCTTGTACATGGACTCAGGCCACACAGACACGTTCAGGACGAATGTCCTTATCTGAGTTTTTCATCATTGGCCGAGCCAATATTGTTACGCAAAAACGCATCAGTATCCAATTTTATCACTATCCGATGGCATTGTTACCCGAGGGTCCACTGTACTAGTGTCAGAATAAAGATTGGTTATGAAATAACAAGAACTACTATAAATTGTAATTATCAGAACATAAAAATTATATAAAATAACATGAAAAAGAGAAAAAATGCTATATCAGCAACACTTCTGCAAGCAGCAGGACTCGATGTTGCCGTCATGTGAGCATCCAGTGCCAACTTTTCGGCCGCATATCTCTGTAAGTACTGACCCTAATTTTTTTTTTATCCTATAACACTAAGAAAAATGTGCTCTTTATTTCCATTAACCCTTTCAGGGTCCACGGCCAAAATCTGAAATGGTGCTCCAGTGTCCAAGAAATTTTGAAAAAAAAAAAAAAAATTATTTTTTCTTACAGAATTAAAGAATATATTTTTGTGAAGGTAATAAGACAAAAAAAAAATTCTGATCAGTACTTACCGAGATACAATGCCGAGAAGTTTACCCAAAATGACCAGGTGGCGGCAACATCGACGATTTCCACATACACGCATTACTTTATTTAATGTTTTTTTGTAGTTTTTCTTTTCTTTTCTATTTTTTTTCTTTTCCTACTAACATTTGGGGCCTGAGAGACCAATACTGTATATAATGTATATATATAAACTCACTGTATTGAACACAATAACTGCACTAAAGTTATTATCATATTATTGTTTACCACTTTTGTTTATTACAATAAACATGCACAAATCTTGTATAATATACTAATGTTCTATCATATATTTACATATTTACAATCACTGGACATGGTTTTAGAACTGCTGGAGCTTGTGGAACTCCTTGAAACAAGGCACCATGCACAGAGGTACCTTACATTCCTCGCACATAAACCGAATGTCTTTGCGTCTTTGTTGCCATCGTTTTGTTTGTGCACAGACACTGCATCACTTCTGAGCAAATTTCTTCTGAGTTGAAGGAAGCTGTATTATGAAATGATCACCTTCCCTCCACAAACACTTGGGTATATTCTCAGGAATTCGAGGACCTTGTTGTGTAGCAGGTGTTGTTACCTGGTACTTCATTATGAGTTGTCTGACAACAGACAAACAAAATTCACCATACGGTGGTCTGTTGCCAGTCTTCATTTGGTACATATTATATGCATTGAGCATTGAAATGACAAATGAGATGGAAGAAAAGTTTCATGTACCACTTGTAACTCTTACGAACACAATCAACAAAGCCAATCTGCATTTTCAACCAAGTGCATGTTTTGTGTATAATCAATCACTATCACTGGTTTTCGAATATGCTCATTAGTCACTCGATCAACTTTGCCACTGTCTTGCATTTTGTTACGGTGAATAGTTGTCAACAATGTGACATCTCGTTTGTCATGCCACCGTAATGCCATGATGTCATTGGCAGTAAACACCTGCATGTCATCACCATGAGCACCTGCGTTGAACCTGGGCATATGTTTACGATTAGAACGCACTGTGCCACACACATCTGTCTTGTTCACTTGCAAGAATTCACTGAGTAAAGGACTTGTGTACCAGTTATCAGTATATAATGTATGCCCCTTACCAAGATAAGGTGCCATCATGCTTCTCACTATGTCACCTGAGATACCCAATAACATCTTGGTATCTTTCAATGTTTTACTATCCGTGTATACAACAATATCCAATACCAGGCCACTGTCACAGTCACAGAGTACAAACAGTTTTATACCAAAGCATTTCCTCTTGCTTGGTATATACTGCTTGAATGACAGCCTACCTTTAAACAAAATCAAAGACTCATCAATTACAAGATTCTTGAATGGATAAAAGTACATGTTGAACTTTTGTTTGAGATACATAAAAACATTTCTAATCTTGTATAACCTGTCACTTCTGTCAGGCCTGGTTTTGTCAGAGAAGTGCAACATATGTAACAGTAAGATAAACCTGTTCACTGGGATGATTTCACTGAAGAACGAGGTAGAAGTTAGCCGATCTGTGGAGCAGTATGCTTTTATATTATGCTTATAGACATGAGGCATAAGCATTATTGTTGCAAAAAGCAAATACATTTCTGCAACAGTTGTCTCTTTCCACCGGTGTAGTCTTGACTGTGGTGATATGATCGTATTTGCCATGGTGTACTCAAAATACTTGTTACTTTCCCTGACAATAATTTCCATCAAGGGCTGGTCAAAGAATATTTCAAACAATTCCAGTTCATTGGCCGTGGTTCCAAGGGGACAAGTAGGTAGAATTCTACTTTGAGAGTCATCAAAGTGGTGGGGCTTGGGAACAAAATTGGGATTTTGCTGCCAATCCCAGATACGGTTTGATGGTGGATACTAGACATCATAGGCTGGTTGTGCGGGTAGTTGTGGTTGTGGTGGGCTGGTGGCTAACGCTCTGCTTTGTCCTTGAACTGAGGAGTCAGCAGCGTGGGTCCCAGCTTGGGCTGGTGAGTCACACATGGCCGTGGCACTACCATCACCACTACCATCATCTACTGATGCCTGTGGTCTATCCATGCCAAGTGTAGCCACATCATCCTCACTTTCACTGTCTATTCCTGGTGTAGGGCCATGGGATGTACTCCGGGATGTACTCCCTCCCCTGGGCACTGCATAGGGTACACTACCCAAGCGCATGCGGTGGTGTACATACTGACGCTTCACTGGTGAATATGTTTCCTCACTATCGCTACTCGAATGATTGTCAAGAACAATAAAATCACAATCCACATCACTATCATCGTCATTACTGAAGCCAGAGGCCTGGCCACGTGAAAATAATAGTTTTCTCTTGCGATGAGGTACAACTGACCATGACTGAGGAGTGCCCACACCAGAGGTAGAAGGTTGAGGATCATCAGGGTTTTCTGCGCTATTATCGATATCCTGGTCATTCCTTTCGGTCACTAACTGATCAAAGCCAAAGAATTCGTCTTCATTTCCACTTCCATCAGTGTCAGAACTATCAGATAGGAAGAGGAGAGTCCCAATTTTCCTTGGAGTGAGAGCTGCCTTGTGATGAGGCATGGTGAACAAAGGTAACTGAGCCGGCGTTCCCACAATGCTATGCAGGTGCCTAGAATTTTTGTTTATGGCGCACATCCACCACACAGACCCGTTCTCTCACATGTAGGCCTATGAGCGTTTTCGCGCTAAATTTGACGCCGTTAGAATTTTGGCGTTGATCTATGGTTTGGATCCTAAACGTGAAGTCGTAGATCTACGGGATGGACCCTGAAAGAGTTAAAAAAAAAAACGATTCTTTTATTTTTCAAAATATTTGGGGCACTGGGGTAGTGAATGTATATATACGTTTGGACCGTTTACAGGTTAAAGAGTGTTGCAATAATTGGTGACAGTACTTGAGAAGCTTTTTTCTACATAAAAGGCAGTAAGTTATTTATATCTCCTGCCTTGTTTTTAAGGGTGTTGATGATGAACGAGACTTCTGTTGGGTTGGTTGGAGTTAGGAATCGTGTATTCAGGTAGGTACCCATGAGGTAGCCTGATGGACAGGTGTTTGAGTATGGGATTTTGCTTGCTAGATTCCTTCCTATGGTGGAGAAGAAAACACTGAGTCTGTTTGCTGATTCAGTTGGTGGGAGTAGGGGTTCATCTGATTTTGTTAATTTGAGTGTTTTGTTTTTGGATATCTTTTTAGTTCCTAGAATTCCAGATAGGGTTTTCCAAGTTTTTTTCATATCACCTTTTATGTTATGTAATCGGTTCTCGTAATACAATTTTTTTTACCTTCATATCAGGCTGGTAAGGATTGACGAGTAACGTTTAAAATATTCTCTGGTTATTTGGCCCATTCTATACTGTTTTTCTTATAGGTGCTTTGTGTTAATGGATTTAAGGATGCTGGGTGTTAGCCAGGGACTGTTTAGTCTCTTAGCTGTGATCTGTTTAGTTTTTTGGGGGCAATGATTGTTATAAAAGTAATGGGTTTTATTTAGAAAATTATTAATGCATTCATCAGTATCTGTATATGTTTCGAGCTCATTATTCCAGTTGATGTTAATCATGGCTGTTATAAAGTTATTAACTGCTGTCTCATTATGTAGTCTGAAGATAACTTTGGTAGTGTCTTGGGGCAATTTACCTAAGTTGGTTATGAGAAAGGTAGGGTAGTGGTCTGTGGTGTTGTCTGTGATTATGCCTGATTTTAAAGGGGATATGGTGTTAGTCCAGATATGGTCTAATAACGAGACACTGGTCTCTGAGATTCTTGTAGGTTTTGTTATTGTTGGTAGCAACAAGCAGTTACTCATAGTGTTTGTGAATTCGGTTACTTGTGGGTCCTGGTCATGTAGATTTATGTTAAAATCTCCTGTGAGCAGTAAGTGGTCTTTATCCATGTGCACATCAGTTATCATGTTTCCTAATTTGTCACTAAAATGGTAAAAGTTTGACTGTGGTACTTTGTAATGTTTATGACTGTGAGGGGTTTTTGCAGGTCTTTTGATTTAAATTTAGCTATTATATATTCTCCATGTTCTTCCCTTTTGCAAGAATTATTGATACATTCAAGTTGATCTGAGTAATATAAAGCTGTTCCACCCCCTTGCTGGTCTGTCGTACAGTTGTGTATGGCTGTGTAACCAGGAATGACATAGACATCTGTAGTACCAGGCTTTAGCCAGGATTCTGTGAGTGTGATGATTGACATACTGGTTTGCAGGGAATTGAGTAATGGTGTGAGGTCATCGTAATGTTTGCTCAAAGATCTGATGTTGTAATTAAAGACAGTTATGTTATTTTTGGTTCTGAGTAATGTCTTTGCTTGGTCTGCTGTATAATAATTACAGTTGCTGTTCGATGCATGTAAGTCATTTAATAAAAGGTTGATATCAGGATCAATGTTTGTAATCATATGACTATTTGAAATATTATTGTCTACTCCCTGTGTTGTGTTTCATTGTTACTTGAAAAAGCTGAATGTGTTACCCACAATACTTAAATGAAACTTATTTCACAGCACAGTGACATTTATTTAATTGTACTGGCAAGCCTCATTTTACAGCATTTCACTTTACAACATTTCACTAATACAGCAGTTTTCAATTATACTCACAAACTAGTATTTAGTCACTTAGTATTTAGTCAACTTACTCCACAATTTGTAATAATTTAAGGTTAAGAATTAATCTAAGTTTGCCCAAAATGCCTAGCCATGCTAGGTGTTCTAGTGGCCCCCTCTGTAATCAGTATTTTATTACATGTAAGCCACACAATTACCAAAATCTGTAAACCCTGCATTGTAATCCTTATAGAGAATAAACTTTGATTTGATTTGATTTGATTTGATTCTTCATTTATTCAGACTTCCTGCAATAAATATATTCACCACTCACTATAAGCTAAGGATGAAAATATTTTAAGGTAAGTAATGTGTGTACTGCATATACCATTTTTTAGGCCTAGCTAAATTGCTCACTTAACCCTTTGAGGGTCCTGACCCCTGATATGAGACTTGTTCACAGGGTCCAAGAATTTAAAAAAAAAAAAAAAAAAAAAATTGTTAGTTTTTCTTAAGAAATGATAGAGAATCTTATTCTGAAGGTAATAAAACAAGACATATGAAATTTGATGGAAAACTGACGAAATTGCATTAATGCAAATTTTGGTGCATCAGCAATATTTATGCATTGGCAATTTTGCTCAATTTGAATCCTATTTAAGGCCAATTACATTGTTGCAGTCGACCAAATTCTTAGCTACTTCACTCGTACACCTTCCATTTTAGCAAATGAGCACAAGAAACCACCACTCATCTATTACAACTACCCAATAAAGTGATCAGAAATTGGTAATTTGGCCAGTTTCACACAAATTTCAAAATAGGGCCTAGAATAAACAGTGGATGCATTTCTGGCATTAAAATAACATTTACTCTGTTCATTAGTTACATTTCCAGGCTTTACACATGAATTCCATTTTGAGTTTTTATTCACACTAAAAAATGGAAGCTTTACTGTAATGCAACATTGTAATAATTGCATAAATAATATCACTGCATTCGTGAACACATATTAGACCCACCAGTTGATATGTATTGGAAGCTTGATGTGATTTCTTTACTTTTGAACATCGGCAAAAATAGGACATTTCTGATACTTTGAACCCATTTTCAAGCCATTTTTTGGCCTAAAACCAATCAAAATGATCTCTATCTCTGTAATATATCTTCCATTCTATCAAATGAGACCAAGAAACTGTGAATACAACAATAAAAACCATACAAAAATACACTGCAAATTCACTGTTTTAAACCAAAAACACAGCCGCAGTTTTTTTTCTCATTGTGCACTGCGTGCTGCAGGATATTTTTCATATGTTGCACACTTACCACATAGACCCATTTTCTCATATCTAGGCCCAAATTTACCGCTCATGGCTTATTTGAGTGAGTTGAGCTCATCATGTAGTACTATTACCTGGAGTTTACCTGGAGAGAGTTCCAGGGGTCAACGCCCCCGCGGCCCGGTCTGTGACCAGGCCTCCTGGTGGATCAGAGCCTGATCAACCAGGCTGTTGCTGCTGGCTGCACGCAAACCAATGTACGAGCCACAGCCCGGCTGATCAGGAACTGACTTTAGGTGCTTGTCCAGTGCCAGCTTGAAGACTGCCAGGGGTCTGTTGGTAATCCCCCTTATGTGTGCTGGGAGGCAGTTGAACAGTCTCGGGCCCCTGACACTTATTGTATGGTCTCTTAACGTGCTAGTGACACCCCTGCTTTTCATTGGGGGGATGGTGCATCGTCTGCCAAGTCTTTTGCTTTCGTAGTGAGTGATTTTCGTGTGCAAGTTCGGTACTAGTCCCTCTAGGATTTTCCAGGTGTATATAATCATGTATCTCTCCCTCCTGCGTTCCAGGGAATACAGGTTTAGGAACCTCAAGCGCTCCCAGTAATTGAGGTGTTTTATCTCCGTTATGCGCGCCGTGAAAGTTCTCTGTACATTTTCTAGGTCGGCAATTTCACCTGCCTTGAAAGGTGCTGTTAGTGTGCAGCAATATTCCAGCCTAGATAGAACAAGTGACCTGAAGAGTGTCATCATGGGCTTGGCCTCCCTAGTTTTGAAGGTTCTCATTATCCATCCTGTCATTTTTCTAGCAGATGCGATTGATGCGATGGCAAGGACCCTGGCTTCAAAGCCATAGAACAACACAGATCCTCAAAGGGTTAATACAGTGGAACCTTGGCTTACGATCGCCCTACCATGTGAACCTTTCAGGATACGAACAGTCATTCAATCGATTTTTTGCTGATGGATACGAAGAAAATTTCAGGATGTGTACTCTCCCCCTCAGGGGAAGTTCCTTAAATAAATAAATAAATAAATAAAATATTTATTTCTTTGCAAAGGTTACAATGTGTGTTTACATATCATAATATGATTGGAGCAAAGAAAGCTACTATCATGCCGAGGCATTTCGGGCAGACTTAACCTAATACTAATAGACTACTTAAGTCTAGACAGGTGAAAAGTAGTGGTTACCAATGTTTTGCTGATGGTGGTGCCAACTACTGGCAGCCTTTTGAAGTTTCTCCTTACTGTTATTGTTATTATTATTATTATTATTGTATTATTGTTATAACAATTATTATTATTATTACACATACTTGGTGAGGGGCTCTTGATATAGGGAATTGGATCTGTATCCCAGTTCCCTAAATTAAGCCTGAATACCTTCCATTCCCTCCTCCCCACAAGTGCTCCCCCATTATAATAATACAGTAGACTGTCATTTAGCATGAGTTTATTTGGCACGATTTGGGTATTGCATGACTGAACAATTGCGGCACAATTTTATGTAACACATCATGTACTCAATTTAACACGGTTCAGTTTGTGAGAAGGAAAAAAAAAATTCTCATTTGCTCAAATGGCTGCCTTGTTGTGGAGCAACTGGGAAGTCCTCCTGCAATCCCCTACCACTCCCCAACACCACCCCACCATCCCAGCATTTGTAATTCATATGTGTCCAGTCCAGTCTTTCTCTGCTACAAAGCAGCTGTGTTTGTGAATTGTGTTATGATATTTTAATTACTATATCTTGTATCTGCCAAGCAATCATGACACCCAGTAGCCATACCAGTGTTGCTGAAAGTGGCACAAGGAGGTATAAGCACTTAAGTCTTAGAATTAACAAAGAAACAAAGATATTAGACAAGAGATAACCTGTAGCCATAATGAAGTGTTACTTTGTACACAGAAAAAGAGGTAAACATGAATTTGTGTGACTGACTTACTGAATGACTGACTGAACTGACTGGCTTACTGAGTGACCTGACTGACCTACTGAGTGACTTGACTGACTGAATGACTTACTGAGTGACTTGACTAACTGAATGACTTACTGAGTAACTTGACTGACTTACTGAGTGATCTGACTGACTTACTGAGTGACTTGACTGACTTACTGAGTGACTTGTCTGACTTACTGAGTTACTTGACTGACTTACTGAGTGACTTGACTGACTTACTGATTGATTTGACTGACTTACTGATTGACTTGACTGACTTACTGAATGACTTGTCAGACTGACTGACTGACTGAATGACTTAAAGTTAGACACTCCAGTACAACCATGGACTTCAGTACCAGAACCTCTACCATCTACCTCAGCCCAGTAGGGCCACAGCATAACTCTCCACTCTTCACAATCATCCGCAAACACCAGCACCCACAATTTAAGGTAAGAAATACTATTATTTCTGTAACATTTGTAGTCTTAAACAGTAAAAACAACATAATACATCACAACAATGAACTAAAACCACATATTCACTTTTATTTTTGTAAGATGTGGAGGCCTAAAAAAAAAGTTGTTTGGCTTTTTGGGGGATCCCAGGAACGTAACCCTATTTTTCTTGTAAGTTTTTCAGTTCATCTAACACAATTTTACCTAACACGGCATTTTCAGGAATGTAACTACAGTGCTAAATGACTGTCTACTGTAATAATAATATAATAATAGAATATAATAATAATAATAATAATAATAATAATAAAATAATACATATAATAATAATATAATAATGTACTATAATAATAATTATGATAACATACAGCTTCAAAAGGCCATCACTAGATGGCAGTGAATGCCACAACAATGCAGGAGCGGTAATGGCCACCTCCACTTGTCACATAATGACATACAGGTCTCCCTCAACATTCGCGAGGGTTAGGGGATCAAGAGCCTCGCAAATGTTGAAAAACCGTGAATGTTTGGTGCCCGAATATATTGTAGGGAAATATATTACAATACTGCTTCCTTAACTTGTTGAACCATGAATAATCATAAAATACATGAAAACGTCATAAACTGTACTAAATATATACATGTTATGCTTTAATAACATATGTTATTTAATAACATGTATATTATTAAATACCACAGACTCCACCACTGCCTCCACCAATGCCTCCACCAATGCCTCCACCAATGCCTCCACCAATGCCTCCACCACTGCGAGTCCCTACTACCCTCCCTCCGACCCCCGCAACTGGCAGCCAGCCCTCCCACCACTCAGTGTGGTGAGTGTTTTGTTTGTTCATTATTTGCTATTAAACTACAAAATAAATAATGTAAACCCATTCATGACTGCATATTGGAATGGCTATTAGGATAGGTATTAGACGGTGACATCATGTGTTTACTCTTGAACACAGCAAAGAATCGAACATTTCTGCTATTGCTAATAATAACAATAGTAATAGTAATAATAATAATAATAATAATAATAATAATAAATACGATATAATTGAAGAAGGAAATTGTACAAAAATACGAGGGAGTAGTTGACACATCGTCAGTGTGACTTTGTTTATGCTGGAGTGAACATTAGTCTCCCTGCTCTTCCAGACATTTCACAATAATTCAGTGGTTGAGGCAGTGGTATTTAATAACATATATGTTATAAATAATAATAGTACATGTTATTATTAATAACATGTATTATTATTAACATATATGTATATAATAACATATCTGTTATAAATAATAATAGTACATATTATTAATAACATGTATTATTATTAACATGTATGTTATTAAATACCATTGCCTCAATCACTGCCTCTACCACTCCAGTCACACTCAATCTACAAGCACCAAACACAATGAATTATTGTGAAATGTTTGGAAGAGCAGGGAGACTAATGTTCACTCCAGCATAAACAAAGTCACACTGACGATGTGTCAACCACTCCCTCGTATTTTTGTACAATTTCCTTCTTCAATTATATCATATTTATTATTATTATTATTATTATTATTATTATTATTATTATTATTATTATTATTATTACTATTGTTATTATTAGCTGTAGCAGAAATGTTTAATTCTTTGCAGTGTTCAAGAGTAAACACATGATGTCACCGTCTAATACCTGTCCGAATAGCCATTCCAATATGCAGTCATGAATGGGTTTACATTATTTATACTGTAGTTTAATAGCAAATAATGAACAAACAAAACACTCACCACACTGAGTGGTGGGAGGGCTGGCTGCCAGTTGCGGGGGTCGGAGGGAGGGTAGTAGGGACTCGCAGGTGGCGGGAAACTTAAATATGATTTGGCGGCTGGGAATTTGGTGGCTGGGAATTTGGCGGTTGGGAATTCGCGAATGTGTGAAGCCTGTGAAAGTTGAAAACGTGAATGTTGAGGGAGACCTGTATTTTATTCATTCTAGAGTATATATCAGGTTTCTCTTCTATGTTATATATATTGTTTATTATGTCATAGATCAATTATGATAGATAAATAAGCCATATTAGTGCTATTTTTAAGTGTATTGCTCCTGCCTCTGAGAGCAGGAAAATTGACTCAGCATACGAACAGAGTCACTGTATATGATAGTGTAAACATGTTATGAAGCTGTATAAGTGGAGTCCACCTGTATCTCGTTAATTTTGAAACTGGGGCACCAAGATCTGCAAGGAACTCAAGTGAAGCCTTTTATTCCCAGAAGTGTCAAAAAAATATACAATAATACTAAATATTCAAATATACTTTGCAACTAGTCACTTAGCTATAACCCCTTGACTGTCGCAACCCCCAGTCCTGAGGTGTCTCCTGGTGTCGCAAAATTTAAAAAAAAAAAAAAAAAATTCTTATGAAATGATAGAGAATCTTTTCCCGATTGCAATGACACCAAAAAAACGAAAATTGATGGAAAACTGACGGAACTACGCTTTCGCAAAGTTAGCGACCTTGGTGATATTTACAAATCGGTAATTTCGCCCACTTTGAGCCCTATTTTCGACTAATTCCATTGTTTCAGTCAACCAAACTCATAGCTATTTCTTTAGAACTCCATTTTTTCTATCGACTGAGTACAAGAAACTGCCCATTTACCAATTTCAACTACCCAATAACTTGGTCAGAAATTTGCAATTTGGCTAATTTCACAAAATTTAAAAAATTATGACAATTGCAAAATAAGGTCCGAACAATGCAGACATTCCTGGCTCTAAAATAACATTTTCTTTGTTCATCAGTCACGTCTCCAGGCCCCTCTGATATTACTGTTGCTTTCTGTTCTGAATTTTTATTCAAACAAAAAATAGAAAATTTACTATTATGCAGACTACTCCAATACTGTCATAATTGTATAAATAACATCAACCCATTCATGACTGCATATTAGAATGGCTAGTTGGACATTTATTGGACAATGATGTCATTTGTTTACTTTTGAACATCGGCAAAAATCAAACATTTCCCCTACTTTGAGCTCCATTTCCAGGTTTTTTTTATAGTAAAATCAATCAAAATCATCTCTATTTTTATAATATGTTTTCCATTCTATCAAATGAGACCAAGAAAACGAGAATACAACCATAAATACTATACAAAAATAGACCACAAACTCGGCATTTTAATTAAAAAAAATGATCGGAGTTTTTTTTTTCTCATTATGCACTGTGTGCTCCAGGATTTTTTTTATGTGGTGCACACTGACCACACAGACTCATTCTCTCACATGTGGGCCTACCAGCTTTCTCCTTCTTGATTTGAAGCCGCTAGAATTTATGAGTATATATACGTCAAACACGGTACCTCATAAGACGTATATATACGGCCGCGACAGTCAAAGGGTTAAACAGTCCAAACGTATATATACGTTCTCTCACGTAGCGCCCCAAACGTATATATACGTTTTATTTGTCATTCATTCAACATTGGCACGATATGCCTGAGTCACCTCGACATGAGAGACTGGGTGTGCGCATTCAGTGTGTGCCATATGGAAAAAACCTGGGGAGACCTGGGTACCACATGCTCTTTTTTCCTATAAAAAAAAAATTCTCAAAATATTTGGGGCGTGCACGAGAGAATGTATATATACGTTTAGACCGTTTAACCCTTTCAGGGTCCGTCCCATAGATCTACGGCTTTACGTTCAGGGTCCAAACCGTAGATCTACGTCATGAGCTCAGCTCACTCTGATAAACTGTGAGTGGTAAATTTGGGCCTAGATATGAGAGAATACATCTATGTGGTATGTGTGCACCACATAAAACAAATCCTGCAGCACACTGTGTATAATGAGAGAAAAAAACTGAGACCATGATTTTCGATTAAAACAGCGACTTTGCAGTGTTTTTTCGTATGTTTTTTATAGTTGTATTTGTGATTTCTTGGTCTCATTTGATAGAATGGAAGACATATTACAGAAATAGAGATAATTTTGATTGGTGTTACCACTGGAAATGGCTTGAAACTGAGCTCAAAGTGGCGGAAATGTTAAATTTTTGCCGATGTTCAAGAGTAAACAAACGACCTCACACGTCTAATACACGCCAGCTGGTGGGTCTAATATACATTTACAAATGTGGTGATGATATTTATACAATTATTACAATATTGCATAACAGTAAATCTTCTATTTTTTGGTGTGAATAAAAATTCATTATGTGAATAAAAAATCAAAATGGAATTTATTTGTAAAGCCTCAAAACGTAACTAATGAACAGAGTTAATGTTAGTTTAGTGCCAGGAATACCTACATTGTTTATTCTGGACCCTATTTTGAAATTGGAATATTTTGAACTTTGTGTTAAATTGGCCAAATTACCAATTTCCAGTCACTTTATTTTGTAGTTGAAACAGTTGACTTGGCGATTTCTTGTGCTCAATCGATAGAATAGAAGTAATACTAGTGAAATAGCTAAGAATTTGGTCGACTGGAATAATGTAATTGGCCTAAAATGGGAGTCAAAGTTGGCAAAATCGCCGATTCGTAAATATCGCTGACACATCAAAATTCACGAGAGCATAATTTCGTCAGTTTTCCATCAAATTTCGTACTTTATGTTTTATTACATTCACAAAAAGATTCTCTACCATTTCATAAGAAAAAATAAAATTTTTTTTTTTTTGAAAATTCTTGGACACTGGGCCACCACTTCAGATTTTGGCCTTGGACCCTGAAAGGGTTACCTGGAGTTTACCTGGAGAGAGTTCCGGGGGTCAACGCCCCCGCGGCCCGGTCTGAGACCAGGCCTCCTGGTGGATCAGAGCCTGATCAACCAGGCTGTTGCTGCTGGCTGCACGCAAACCAACATACGAGCCACAGCCCGGCTGATCCGGAACTGACTTTAGGTGCTTGTCCAGTGCCAGCTTGAAGACTGCCAGGGGTCTGTTGGTAATCCCCCTTATGTGTGCTGGGAGGCAGTTGAACAGTCTCGGGCCCCTGACACTTATTGTATGGTCTCTTAACGTGCTAGTGACACCCCTGCTTTTCATTGGGGGGATGGTGCATCGTCTGCCAAGTCTTTTGCTTTCGTAGTGGGTGATTTTCGTGTGCAAGTTCGGTACTAGTCCCTCTAGGATTTTCCAGGTGTATATAATCATGTATCTCTCCCTCCTGCGTTCCAGGGAATACAGGTTTAGGAACCTCAAGCGCTCCCAATAATTGAGGTGTTTTATCTCCGTTATGCGCGCCGTGAAAGTTCTCTGTACATTTTCTAGGTCGGCAATTTCACCTGCCTTGAAAGGTGCTGTTAGTGTGCAGCAATATTCCAGCCTAGATAGAACAAGTGACCTGAAGAGTGTCATCATGGGCTTGGCCTCCCTAGTTTTGAAGGTTCTCATTATCCATCCTGTCATTTTTCTAGCAGATGCGATTGATACAGTGTTATGGTCCTTGAAGGTGAGATCCTCCGACATGATCACTCCCAGGTCTTTGACGTTGGTGTTTCGCTCTATTTTGTGGCCAGAATTTGTTTTGTACTCTGATGAAGATTTAATTTCCTCATGTTTACCATATCTGAGTAATTGAAATTTCTCATCGTTGAACTTCATATTGTTTTCTGCAGCCCACTGAAAGATTTGGTTGATGTCTGCCTGGAGCTTTGCAGTGTCTGCAATGGAAGACACTGTCATGCAGATTCGGGTGTCATCTGCAAAGGAAGACACGGTGCTGTGGCTGACATCCTTGTCTATGTCGGATATAAGGATGAGGAACAAGATGGGAGCGAGTACTGTGCCTTGTGGAACAGAGCTTTTCACCGTAGCTGCCTCGGACTTTACTCTGTTGACGACTACTCTCTGTGTTCTGTTAGTGAGGAAATTATAGATCCATCGACCGACTTTTCCTGTTATTCCTTTAGCACGCATTTTGTGCGCTATTACGCCATGGTCACACTTGTCGAAGGCTTTTGAAAAGTCTGTATATATTACATCTGCATTCTTTTTGTCTTCTAGTGCATTTAGGACCTTGTCGTAGTGGTCCAATAGTTGAGACAGACAGGAGCGACCTGTTCTAAACCCATGTTGCCCTGGGTTGTGTAACTGATGGGTTTCTAGATGCGTGGTGATCTTGCTTCTTAGGACCCTTTCAAAGATTTTTATGATATGGGATGTTAGTGCTATTGGTCTGTAGTTCTTTGCTGTTGCTTTACTGCCCCCTTTGTGGAGTGGGGCTATGTCTGTTGTTTTTAGTAACTGTCAAGACCTGTGATCCTAAACTTGCTCTCAGTGTCGAAAAATATTCGAGAAAAAAAAATATTATTTTTCTTACCAAAACCTTAACAATATTTTTCTGAGTGTTTTAACCCTTTCAGGGTCCAAGGCCCAAATCTGGAGTCACGCACCAGTGTCCAAGAATTTTCAAAAAAAAAATTTGTTATTTTTTCTTATGAAATCGTAGAGAATCTTTTTGTGAAGGTAATAAAACAAAAAGTAGGAAATTTGGTGGAAAATTGACGAAATTATGCTCTCGCGAATTTTGATGTCTCAGCGATATTTACGAATCGGTGATTTTGCGTACTTTGACTCCCATTTTAGGCCAATTACATTATTCCAATCAACCAAATTCTTAGCTATTTCACTAGTATTACTTCTATTCTATCGATTGAGCACAAGAAATCGCCAAGTCAACTGTTTCAACTACAAAATAAAGTGACCGGAAATTGTTAATTTGGCCAATTTAACACAAAGTTCAAAACATTCCAATTTCAAAATAGGGTCCAGAATGAACAATGTAGGCATTTCTGGCACTAAACTAACATTTCCTCTGTTCATTAGTTATGTTTTGAGGCTTTACAAATAAATTCCATTTTGATTTTTTATTCACATAATGAATTTTTATTCACACCAAAAAATAGAAGATTTACTGCTATGCAATATTGTAATAATTGTATAAATATCATCACCATATTTGTGAATGTATATTAGACCCACCAGCTGACGTGTATTAGATGTGTGAGGTCGTTTGTTTACTCTTGAATATCGGCAAAAATTTAACATTTCTGCTACTTTGAGCTCAGTTTCAAGCCATTTCCAATGCTAAAACCAATCAAAATCATCTCTATTTCTGTAATATGTCTTCCATTCTATCAAATGAGATCAAGAAATCGCAAATACAACTATAAAAAACATACGAAAAAACACTGCAAAGTTGCTGTTTTAATCGAAAAATCATGATTTCATTTTTTTTCTCTCATTATACACAGTGTGCTGCAGGATCTGTTTTATGTGGTGCACACATACCACATAGATGTATTCTCTCATATCTAGGCCCAAATGTACCACTCACAGTTTATCAGAGTGAGCTGAGCTCATGGCGTAGATCTACGGTTTGGACCCTGAACGTAAAGCCGTAGATCTACGGGACGGACCCTGAAAGGGTTAAAACAAAAAATATTTTTTGCCATTAGTATTTATGAAGATATAGAGAATAAAGTTGACAATGTGAACTGCTTATGGCAACATCAGCGACTGCTGCTCACTCAGTAATAGTTATTTTAGTTTTATTCTATTTTTCTTTTATATTTTAACCCTTTGACTGTCGCAACCCCCAATCCTGAGGTCTCTCCTGGTGTCGCAAAATTAAAAAAAAAAAAAATTATTTTTTCTTATGAAATGATAGAGAATCTTTTCCCGATTGTAATGACACAAAAAAAAAAAATTTGATGGAAAACTGACGGAATTATGCTCTCGCGAAGTTAGCGACCTCGGCGATATTTACAAATCGGCGATTTTGCCCAATTTGGGCCCTATTTTCGGCTAATTCCATTGTTCAAGTAACCCAAATTCATAGCTATTTCTTTAGAACTCCATTTTTTTCTATCGACTGAGTACAAGAAACTGCCCATTTACCAATTTCAACTACCCAATAACGTGGTCAGAACTTTGCAATTTGGCCAATTTCACGAAAATTAAAAAAATATGACAATTTCAAAATAAGGTCCAGAATGAACAATGCAGATATTCCTGGCTCTAAAATAACATTTTCTTTGTTCATCAGTCATGTCTCCAGGGCCCTCTGATATGAGTCTTGCTTTCTATTTTGAATTTTTATTCAAACAAAAAATAGAAGATTTACTGTTATGCAGACTACTGCAATACTGTAATAATTGTATAAATAACATCAACCCATTCATGACTGCATATTAGAATGGCTAGTTGGACATTTATTGGACAATGACATCATTTGTTTACTTTTGAACATCGGCAAAAATCAAACATTTCCCCTACTTTGAGCTCCATTTCCAGGTTGTTTTTATAGTAAAATCAATCAAAACCACCTCTATTTCTATAATATGTTTTCCATTCTATCAAATGAGGCCAGGAAAATGAAAATACAACCATAAATACTATACGACGAAAATAGACCACAAAGTCGGCATTTTAATTAACCCTTTCAGGGTCCGTCCCGTAGATCTACGGCTTTATGGTGAGTGTCCAAACCGTAGATCTACGCCATGAGCTCAGCTCACTCTGATAAACTGTGAGTGGTACATTTGGGCCTAGATATGAGAGAATACATCTATGTGGTATGTGTGCACCACATAAAACAGATCCTGCAGCACACTGTGTATAATGAGAGAAAAAAACTGAAATCATGATTTTTCGATTAAAACAGCAACTTTGCAGTGTTTTTTCGTATGTTTTTTATAGTTGTATTTGCGATTTCTTGGTCTCATTTGATAGAATGGAAGACATATTACAGAAATAGAGATGATTTTGATTGGTTTTAGCACTGGAAATGGCTTGAAACTGAGCTCAAAGTAGCGGAAATGTTAAATTTTTGCCGATATTCAAGAGTAAACAAACGACCTCACACGTCTAATACACGTCAGCTGGTGGGTCTAATATACATTCACAAATATGGTGATGATATTTATACAATTATTACAGTATTGCATAGCAGTAAATCTTCTATTTTTTGGTGTGAATAAAAATTCATTATGTGAATAAAAAATCAAAATGGAATTTATTTGTAAAGCCTCAAAACATGACTAATGAACAGAGGAAATGTTAGTTTAGTGCCAGGAATGCCTACATTGTTTATTCTGGACCCTATTTTGAAATTGGAATATTTTGAACTTTGTGTTAAATTGGCCAAATTAACAATTTCCGATCACTTTATTTTGTAGTTGAAACAGTTGACTTGGCGATTTCTTGTGCTCAATCGATAGAATAGAAGTAATACTAGTGAAATAGCTAAGAATTTGGTTGATTGGAATAATGTAATTGGCCTAAAATGGGAGTCAAAGTCGGCAAAATCGCCGATTCGTAAATATCGCTGACACATCAAAATTCGCGAGAGCATAATTTCGTCAATTTTCCACCAAATTTCGTACTTTTTGTTTTATTACCTTCACAAAAAGATTCTCTACGATTTCATAAGAAAAAATAACAAATTTTTTTTTTGAAAATTCTTGGACACTGGTGCGTGACTCCAGATTTGGGCCTTGGACCCTGAAAGGGTTAAAAAAAACGGTCGGAGCTTTTTTTTTCTCATTATGCACTGCGTGTTCCAGGATTTTTTTTATATGGTGCACACTGACCACACAGACCCATTCTCTCACATGTGGGCCTACCAGCTTTCTTCTACTTGATTTGAAGCTGCTAGAATTTATTTTTTATTTTTTTTATTAACACACTGGCCGATTCCCACCAAGGCAGGGTGGCCCGAAAAAGAAAAACTTTCACCATCATTCACTCCATCACTGTCTTGCCAGAAGGGTGCTTTACACTACAGTTTTTAAACTGCAACATTAACACCCCTCCTTCAGAGTTCAGGCACTGTACTTCCCATCTCCAGGACTCAAGTCCGGCCTGCCGGTTTCCCGAACCCCTTCATAAATGTTACTTTGCTCACACTCCAACAGCACGTCAAGTATTAAAAACCATTTGTCTCCATTCACTCCTATCAAGCACGCTCACGCATGCCTGCTTTAAGTCCAAGCCCCTCGCACACAAAACCTCCTTTACCCCCTCCCTCCAACCTTTCCTAGGCCGACCCCTACCCCGCCTTCCTTCCACTACAGACTGATACACTCTTGAAGTCACTCTGTTTTGCTCCATTCTCTCTACATGTCTGAACCACCTCAACAACCCTTCCTCAGCCCTCTGGACAACAGTTTTGGTAATCCCGCACCTCCTCCTAACTTCCAAACTACGAATTCTCTGTATTATATTCACACCACACCATATATATGTATATATATATATATGCAATAAGATCACAGTAAACAGGTGATTTCAAAATATGCAAAACAACCACTCTGAAAGAATAGAGAAATTCCAAGCGCTTTCGTGACTACTCACATTATCAAGGAACTATGAAAGTGAAGCATCCAAGGAAGCTATATAAGGGGCCGGCCAGCACCTCACTATCAGATCCCACAACGGTTAAACACGTGACGCGCGGCGAGCCAACTTGGACAGGTCCTTTGCAAAACTCACCCCCAAGCTATTTATTTGTCCAGTGTATTATTAAATTCTACCCAAATTCTATTAATTATAAATGGATCTAATTTATATAAACCAAAGGAAATATTCATATTATTGTCAAAACTGCTTTTTATGAAACAAGATTCAATTATATTCCTGTCGACCATGGACTTGCTTGATACTACTTTCTCAACTTTTTGAAAATCAATTGGATGGTTAAAATCTCTTACATGAATAAATAGAGCATTGGAATCTTGTCCAGTTCTAATGCTATATTTATGTTGTTTTAATCTTAGTTCGAGATTTTTACCAGTTTGACCGTAATAAACTTTATCGCAAATTTTACAAGGAATCTTATAGACACATCCATCAGCATTTTGGGGGGAATTCTTAATCAAAAGTTTTTTTACTGTATCAAGATTTTTGAATACAACTTTAATATTAAAAGTCTTAAGAAGAGAAGGCATATCAACCAAGTTTTCATGGTAAGGGAGAACCAACATATTTTTAGTTGAATAAGGCTGGTTGCCCTTTTTTGGATTATAAAAAGTGTTCCTAGCAACTTTAAAAGATTTATCAATTACATTTCTTGGGTATTTTAAATCATTACCTATTTCATAAATTTTGGATATTTCCTCATCTATGAACTCAGGACTACAAATTCGTAAAGCTCTCAAAAACATTGATGAGAAAACAGACAGTTTGACTCTATCTTGATGCGAGGAATAATAGTGGACATAGGAACAGGAGAAGGAAGCATTCAAAATATTGAGAAACAAAAAATACTCTTTTAATCAGGCCATTCCATCAGAATGGAAACACAGTATGTTGGATCATTGCTATAATAAACTCAGAAGAATTTGTAATGAACTCAAGAGCAAACTACAAAGAAAATTAGACATTTTAATTGAAAATAGTGATTGGACAAAGCATGCTAATAACAATTTTGTAATTAACTTATCAGATGAAATTTTAGACAAACATGCAACTGCTGCTCTAGGTTTTGGCCTAAGTTTTGCAACTTCAAAAAAACTTAATAATGTTGAAATTGCAAAAGCCTTTTGTAACTTTGAAAAATTTTCTGATTTATCCTCTGATGAAATTAATATTAGTAAAGGAATGGTATACAGCTCTATGTTAAAACCAAACATTCCCAATTGCCCTCAAAGATTCTTTAAGTCTTATGATACACTTAATAACAATAAAAATTTGCGCCTTACTAAAGCAGACAAAATAAATGCAATAGTAATTATGAAAGAAAATGATTACCAAGAAAAAATGAATAATCTCTTAGATGATGCTGAAACCTATTCTAAACTTAGGAAAAATCCCCTAGAAACCGTTAACAGCAATTTCAATAAAACAATAAAACTTCTACTGAAAGGCAAAGATGAATTAGTCAAACAATTTACTTCCACTAATCCATCTTTACCTTACATGTATGGACTAATAAAAACACACAAACCAGGGAATCCAGTCAGACCAATTATTAGCTCCATAGGGTCAGTTTCATATAAATTATCCAAATGGCTTGTCGATATTTTGAGCCCTATTGTTGGCAAAATTTCTAACTTTAATGTTAAAAACAACATAGACTTGGTTGATAAATTAAACTCCTTGACTGACTTAAATGATTTTAACATGGTTAGTTTTGATGTTACTTCCTTGTTTACGAAAGTTCCTGTTGATGATTTATTAAGTTTCTTATCTGAAGAACTCGTTAACTATGATTTACCATTGCCAGTTCCTACTATCATTAAACTTATTAAACTTTGCATTGTTGATGCAAAATTTGTATTTAACCCTTTGACTGTCGAAGGGCCCAATCCTGAAGTTGCTCCTGGTGTCGCAAAATATTCGAAAAAAAAAAAAAAATTTTTTTCTTATGAAAATGTTAAGATTATTTTTCTGATTGTTTTAGTCCCAAAAAAAAATTTTTCCCATCAGTACTTACCGAGATATAGAGGCATGAAGTTTGCAGAAAATGAGCCGCGTATGGCAACAGCGGCGACTGCCGCTCACCCGGTAAACTGTGGTTTACTTGTATTTGAAGGTTTGTTGTTTTTTTCACTATTTTATTTTTTTACATAACTTATGTGGCCTGTGAGACCAAAGTAAGGTGCAATGTACATATATACACTCGTTGTATACAACACAATAAGCACACAAACATAATTATCAATATATTGTTTACAAAACTTGTTTACAAAAACAAACAATACAAAAAATTTTTTATTACTATTGTTCTATAATATATATACCAATATACAGTCACTGAACATATTCCTAGAAGTTCTGTAGCTTGTGGAACTCTGTGAAACATGGTGTCATACACAGTGGTGTTTTACACTCTTACACATAAAACATGGTGTCATACACAGTGGTGTTTTACACTCTCACACATAAAACATGGTGTCATACACAGTGGTGTTTTACACTCTCACACATAAAACATGGTGTCATACACAGTGGTGTTTTACACTCTCACACATAAAACATGGTGTCATACACAGTGGTGTTTTACACTCCTGACACATAAAACATGGTGTCATACACAGTGGTGTTTTACACTCCTGACACATAAAACATGGTGTCATACACAGTGGTGTTTTACACTCTTACACATAAAACATGGTGTCATACACAGTGGTGTTTTACACTCTCACACATAAAACATGGTGTCATACACAGTGGTGTTTTACACTCTTACACATAAAACATGGTGTCATACACAGTGGTGTTTTACACTCCTCAAACATAAAACATGATGTCATACAAAATGGTGTTTTACACTCTCACACATAAAACATGGTGTCATACACAGTGGTGTTTTACACTCACACATAAAACATGGTGTCATACACAGTGGTGTTTTATACTCTCACACATAAAACATGGTGTCATACACAATGGTGTTTTACACTCTCACACATAAAACATGGTGTCATACACAATGGTGTTTTACACTCTCACACATAAAACATGGTGTCATACACAGTGGTGTTTTACACTCTCACACATAAAACATGGTGTCATACACAATGGTGTTTTACACTCCTCAAACATAAAACATGGTGTCATACACAGTGGTGTTTTACACTCCTCAAACATAAAACATGGTGTCATACACAGTGGTGTTTTACACTCTCACACATAAAATCAGTGTGTGTGCATTTTTGTTGAATTTTTTTTTTTATGTGCAAAGACAAAACACCTCGTCTGAGCAGTTTTCTTCAAAGTATTAGCAGGCAGTTGTGTTATGTAGTTATCCTAGGTAAATGGTCGTGTGTCATCCTTCCTTCCTAATTTCCTTCATTCCTTTCCTTCCTGGAGGCTACCTGGAGGGCATTCCACCTCTCTTCCTACATTCCTTCATCTGTCCTTCATTGCTTTTTTCCTTCCTTTCATCTAGTCCTTCCTTCATTCCTGCCTTCCCTTCTTGCTTCTGGTTTCTATAATATATATACACATATATAGTCACTAGATACTTTCATAAAACTGCTATTATCACCCTTCAGCAAGCTTGTCTTGTGTGCGAGTGTGTGGTTTATAATTGTTTTGAGTCAGGAGTGGGCAGCTGTCAAAATGACATATTGTCTCATTAGTCACTGCCCCTACCGCCTGTCAAAACAATGGGGTCGGATGCTGCTTCCCCCTCCATTCTATCTAATTATCTTTCTCCCTCATTCTATCTCTTTCAATCTGTCTCTCTTTCTCTCTCTCTGTCTATCTCTGTCTCACAGGTACACATAAATACAACTATACATAGTGTAAATTACCTAGGATAACCCAAAAAATCCAGACAAAGTGCTATACTCTGCTTGAAGATGTGAGTAAAGGTGATGATGACACAGTCTTGTGGCTCTCTCTGAGACAGAGCTAGACGGATAGACAGGGAGTTTGGCAGACAGACAAATAGACAGACAGACAAATGTTCCTCCTCCTCCTCCTCCTCCTGTTCCTCCTCCTCCTCCTCTTCTTCTTCTTCTTCTTCCTCCTCTTCCTCCTCCTCTTCCTCCTCCTCTTCCTCCTCCTCTTCCTCCTCCTCTTCCTCCTCCTCCTCCTCCTCCTCCTGGCTCTTGACAGATGGACAGCTGCCCCCCTCCCTCCACCCTCGTTTACGCTCATCAAAGGTCAGCTCTTATCAGATGTTATCTCCCCTTATCTTGTCACTGTCATGGGGTGAACTGTTTTCATGCCTCAAGGGAACATATTATTACATATTATTATTATTAGGTATTCTTCTTCTTCTTCTTCTTCTTCTTCTTCTTCTTCTTCTTCTTCTTCTTCTTCTTCTTCTTCTTCTTCTTCCTCCTTCCACCTTCCTCCTCCTCCCTCCCTCCTCCTCCCTCCCTCCTTCCTCCTCCCTCCCTCCTTCCTCCTCCTCCCTCCTTCTTCCTCCCTCCCTCCTTCCTCCTCCTCCCTCCCACCTCCTCCCTCCTTCTTCCTCCTCCCTCCTTCTTCCTCCTCCCTCCTTCCTCCTCCTCCCTCCTTCCTTCCTCTTCCTCCTTCCTTCCTCTTCCTCCTTCCTTCCTCCTCCTCTTCTTCCTCCTCCTCTTCTTCCTCCTCCTCTTCTTCCTCCTCCTCTTCCTCCTCCTCCTCTTCCTCCTCCTCCTCCTCCTCCATTGCTTTTGGTCTCAAACTCCTCGAAATCATGAAATTGATCTTCATTGACACTTCCATCGTGTTAGAGCATCACTTGGGAAGAGAAGAGTCCCAGATTTGAAGGGAAGTCACATATTTCTTACCGCTAGACATGCTGAAAAGGGACGACTGAAATGGTATTCCCACAATGCACCACTGGCTCCCCGATTTTTTTTATATGGTGCACACTGACCATGGAGACCCATTCTCTCACATGTGGGCCTACCAGCTTTCTCCTGTTTGATTTGAAGCCGCTAGAATTTATGCGTATAGATACGTCAAACACGGTATCTCCTATGACGCACATATACGACCGCGACAGTCAAAGGGTTAATGATAAGTTTTACACTCAGAAGTTTGGTATGGCAATGGGAAATCCTCTTTCACCTGTTCTTAGTAACCTATACATGGAATTTTTTGAAACAAGGTTGCTTAACACAATCCTCCCTAATAGAGCTAAATGGTTCAGATATGTTGATGATATTTTGTGTCTTATGCCCAAAAATGTAGATATACACCATTTTCTTGGAAAATTAAATAGCTTAGCCCATTCTATAAACTTTACTGTTGAGTTTGAAGAAAATAACTCATTGCCTTTTCTAGATGTTTTAATTATTAAGGGTAATAATGAATTCAAATTTAAAATTTACAGAAAACCTACAAATAACTGTTCCTATGTCCACTATTATTCCTCGCATCAAGATAGAGTCAAACTGTCTGTTTTCTCATCAATGTTTTTGAGAGCTTTACGAATTTGTAGTCCTGAGTTCATAGATGAGGAAATATCCAAAATTTATGAAATAGGTAATGATTTAAAATACCCAAGAAATGTAATTGATAAATCTTTTAAAGTTGCTAGGAACACTTTTTATAATCCAAAAAAAGGGCAACCAGCCTTATTCAACTAAAAATATGTTGGTTCTCCCTTACCATGAAAACTTGGTTGATATGCCTTCTCTTCTTAAGACTTTTAATATTAAAGTTGTATTCAAAAATCTTGATACAGTAAAAAAACTTTTGATTAAGAATTCCCCCCAAAATGCTGATGGATGTGTCTATAAGATTCCTTGTAAAATTTGCGATAAAGTTTATTACGGTCAAACTGGTAAAAATCTCGAACTAAGATTAAAACAACATAAATATAGCATTAGAACTGGACAAGATTCCAATGCTCTATTTATTCATGTAAGAGATTTTAACCATCCAATTGATTTTCAAAAAGTTGAGAAAGTAGTATCAAGCAAGTCCATGGTCGACAGGAATATAATTGAATCTTGTTTCATAAAAAGCAGTTTTGACAATAATATGAATATTTCCTTTGGTTTATATAAATTAGATCCATTTATAATTAATAGAATTTGGGTAGAATTTAATAATACACTGGACAAATAAATAGCTTGGGGGTGAGTTTTGCAAAGGACCTGTCCAAGTTGGCTCGCCGCGCATCACGTGTTTAACCGTTGTGGGATCTGATAGTGAGGTGCTGGCCGGCCCCTTATATAGCTTCCTTGGATGCTTCACTTTCATAGTTCCTTGATAATGTGAGTAGTCACGAAAGCGCTTGGAATTTCTCTATTCTTTCAGAGTGGGTGTTTTGCATATATATATATATATATATATATATATATATATATATATATATATATATGTATGTATATATATATATATATATATATATATATATATATGTATATATACAGTGGACCCCCGCATAATGATCACCTCCCAATGCGACCAATTATGTAAGTGTATTTATGTAAGTGCTTTTGTACGTGTATGTTTGGGGGTCTGAAATGGACTAATCTACTTCACAATATTCGTTATGGGAACAAATTCGGTCAGTACTGGCACCTGAACATACTTCTGGAATGAAAAAATATCGTTAACCGGGGGTCCACTGTATATATATATATATATATATATATGTATATATATATGTATCTGTATATGTATATATGTATATATATATGTATATATGTATATATATATATATATATATATATATATATATATATATATATATATATGTGTGTATCTATGTATATATATATACATATATATATATATATATATATATATATATATATATATATATATATATATATATATATATATATATATATATCCAATATATAAAACTGGTCAATTAGCAAGAACTCGTTTAAAATTAAGTCCTTTCTGAAATTTTCTCTTATACGTTTAAAGATATATTTTTTTCATTAATGTTAATGTAAAAAAAATTTAATTTTGCACCAAAAGAATCTTAGAAAACTTACCTAACCTTATTATAACAAAAGCAATTTATTTTAGCCTAACCCCACTAAATATATTTTAAATACGTTTACAGTAATTTAGTGCTAAACAAACACCATCAAATATATTTTTTTCGTTAGGTTCAGAATGATTTTGGTGAAATTATTGCATACACAAATTTTCACTTGTCCTATATGGCAAGATGAGCGTTGCTATTTAAGCCAAGATGGCAAGTTCTGCCTATTCGGCACGACATATATATATATATATATATATATATATATATATATATATATATATATATATATATATATATATATATATATATATATATATATGTGTGTATATATACAGTGGACCCCCGCATAACGATTACCTCCGAATGTGACCAATTATGTAAGTGTATTTATGTAAGTGCGTTTGTACGTGTATGTTTGGGGGTCTGAAATGGACTAATCTACTTCACAATATTTCTTATGGGAACAAATTCGGTCAGTACTGGCACCTGAACATACTTCTGGAGTGAAAAAATATCGTTAACTGGGGGTCCACTGTATGTATATATATATATGTATATATATATATATATATATATATATATATGTGTATATATATATGTATATATATATATGTATTTTATATATATATATATATATATGTATATATATATATATATATATATATATATATATATATATATATATATATATATATATCCTAGGTAGTAGGTTGGTAGACAGCAACCGCCCAGGGAGGTACTACCGTCCTGCCAAGTGAGTGTAAAACGTAAGCCTGTAATTGTTTTACATGATGGTAGGATTGCTGGTGTCCTTTTTTCTGTCTCATGAACATGCAAGATTTCAGGTACGTCTTGCTACTTCTACTTACACTTAGGTCACACTACACATACATGTACAAGCACATATATGCACACCCCTCTGGGTTTTCTTCTATTTTCTTTCTAGTTCTTATTCTTGTTTATTTCCTCTTATCTCCATGGGGAAGTGGAACAGAATTCTTCCTCCGTAAGCCATGCGTGTTGTAAGAGGCGACTAAAATGCCGGGAGCAAGGGGCTAGTAACCTCTTCTCCTGTATATATTACTAAATGTAAAAGGAGAAACTTTCGTTTTTCCTTTTGGGCCACCCCGCCTCGGTGGGATACGGCTGGTGTGTTGAAAGAAAGAAAGAAAGAATATATATATATATATATATATATATATATATATATATATATATATATATATATATATATATATGAAATGAAGATATGAATGTACGTATTGACCAATTAGTAAAAACACAACCATAAATTAGTAATAATAATAATAATAAAATTATTATAGAAATGATAAAATAAAACTGTCACAATAGTAGGTGACTTTTTTCAAAAAGACCTTTGGCTCTGCATAGCTTTTTAAGCAGTGTATAAGTTAAGACTGTTTGACATTGAATAGTTGAAGTTAAGATTATTTTAATGCTAAATTTAACACGATTAAAATGTCTGAAAACAAGATTATGACCATACTTTAAATTATAGTAAAGAAGCTGTAGAAGACCATATACACCATTCATAAGTCCAAGCTGAACTTCTATATTTTTCAGAGTTACTTTCTGTGCTGAATGATCCGTGTGGATTTAGCACTTTTTTACATTAATGTAATAATAACCAAAGTTTATTTATAAAGCCTCCTCTGCAGGTGGAGCTGGAGTCAGTCTGTCAGTGGAGTGGCAAGAGGACCACGAGTGACTGGCAGCACCTCAGCTCTGCCAGCAAGGTGCACCAGTGTCCCCACTGTGCCTACAACACTTCTAATATCTATACTCTCAGGAGACATATATTAAAACATACTGGGGAAAAACCATTTTCTTGTCATTACTGCTCTTATAGTACAACAAGAAAAGAGCTCCTTAAGGAACATATTAATATACATACTGGTGAAAAGCCATTTTCTTGTCCATTTTGTACCTACAATACTTCCCATAAAAATATATTAAAGGTTCACATTCGTAAACACACAGGAGAAAAACCATATGCTTGTACATACTGTACATATCGTTGTACAACAAAGGCAAATTTAAATAGCCATATGTTGACGCATAAAACCAAGGCTTATACTGCTTAGTATGGCTATCAGCAGTTGGGTTCTGTACCATAAGGTGAAACTGGTGAGTACTCTTCTAACCAGTAACAATAATACAATACAAACACACAGCACAACATTTGCCTCACAGAAATAGTGAAAATACAATATACTGTATTATTAAAACTTGAAAATTGTATGCTTCAAAAACATTCTTAGTACACAACACACAATATTTAGTTTGCAGTCCTGGAATTAATCATCTTATCATTCTCTTTACAATCATGCCATCTTGCCTTTACTCTTACCTTGACAAATGGGAAATGCTAAACTTGAAAGGATCATCCAATGTCTGGGGAATGAGAAGTAATTAGATATGAGCTAAGGAAGAGGAGGGTCATTCAAATTGCTTGAATCAACAGTCCTTCAGCAGCATTAAAGCACCTCCTCCCTTCCTTCCCAGTTCTTTAAGGGTTAAATCTTCTCATACACACACCTGTACATTCCATATCTGCAAGGTTCACAAAGATTCAATGGTCCAGATATTGATATAACATTTTCTTTTAGTTCCACAGACTCATGCTTCAGTATCAGTCTTAACTGTAAGCTGTAGATGTCCTTGCTTACACTACCTCTTTTCCCATCTCTATTAAATTTGATATTACAATCCTGAAATTAGTGAGTTTTCTGTGCCTTCAAATTACAAACCCTAATTCTTTACCTTATACCTTTCAAACATCAGGTAAAACTGCTTGAAGACAAGGAACATTTTCATCTTCCTTTCACTGTCACTTATTAAAACTCCTGATGAATGTATTGATTAAGAGGTTGTAACTTTAAACGGCTGGTTAATACACCTTATTCAGTACAGTATTAAGTTTAATTCTGATACCTTTAATTTATGGAAAGACCCAAGTTTGAAGTATTTTCATACTACTACTGTATATGCAGAAATGTAGCTTTGGTATAAATTATATTATTGTTAGTTATAAACATAATATGATAGTTATATAGACAGATTAGTATTTTAGTTATTTAAAATATGCTAACAGTGTGTACATTATATATAATTTATATAGTAATTGTTGAATTTTTCTTTTAAAATTTTAGATCAATTTAATTCAGGGAAATGGATAAGAGACAAAGATTTTCAATCATGTCATTGGAAACTATAATGAAAAGTAAGATAAAGCCTCCTCTACAGATGAACCGGGAGGCTAACAGTCAGTGGCCTGATGAGAGAAGAACCAGAGGAGAATGGCAGGGCCTCAACCCTACCAGCAAAGTTCATCAGTGCCCCAACTGTGCGTACACCACAACTGATTCCAATAAACTCAAGAGACACTCTCTGAAGCACACTGGAGAGAGGCCACATTCATGCCCATATTGTTCTTATGGCACTACAAGAAAAGAGCTTTTAAAAGAGCATATAAATATTCACACAGGAGAAAAACCATTTTCCTGCCCATTTTGCTCGTATACTGCTTCTCATAGGAATTATCTGAAAGACCACATACGCAGACACACTGGTGAAAAGCCTTATCTATGTCCCTTTTGTCCATACCGTGCTTCTCAGAAATCTAATTTAAATGCTCATCTAGTGGTGCATAAATCAGAAGGTCAGCCATTATAACTATAAAATCATTGATAAAAACTTTATTACTGAAGAAAAATTGTAATACCTTCTTACAGCTCTTATTTTTTAAATTCCTGAAGATTATTCTACTCAGAGATTATACTGAGACTGTACCCCATAGTCAGTCTTGTTTTATTGTTAGGACATTATCTCAAGTGTCCAGTTCAAGTTCTTCCATGAGAAACAACCTCGGTCCCTCCCACTAGCTCCTGATTTGTTTACTTTCTGGTAGATTTGGGATAAATGTCCTCTAGTATTAGATTGCAAACCATGGTTTAGAAGAAACATTAAAAATTGTAGCACCTTTGCTTATACTAAAATTAGCCATGTTAATATGATTTACATGTACAGTTGAACCCCATAATCTGTGTGATTTAATTGCTGCATTTTCCAGCATACAAGGCACACCCCAGTTTTGGCAGGCATATTCTGGGAAAAAAATAAAATATGTGAGCCAGTGGCTAGCTGCTTATGTGCACAGTGTAGCTAAAAAAAGAGATGGGGTATTGTGCAGGCTGTCCTCTGCTACACTGCCACCAAAACAAACATAGCTGTCTATTGTTTACAGATGGCTACACCCTTTGATATTCGTAATTATAATTACCTAATGACCCTGATACTTTACAGATATTTAGAACTACTGAAGTTGGTTTGCTTATTACATACCAATAAAATGCAAATTATAATTTATAATAGTTAATAATCATTCTAAAGTAATCTGGGAAACAATTTCTAGGGAAGAAGGTTGTTTGGAGGTTTCAATACTGAAACCAACATTTGCCAGTAACCCAAAGCCTACCATTGTTTCTGATCTTGAACATATAAGATGCTGTATGATTTTCTGAGAAACTTTTGGGGGAGAAAACAGTATGTTTTATATTCTGGAAAATATGGTATATGTTTTTCCTGAAGGTCATTTCACAGACAACTTTGATGATTCACGTTTATTCTTGGTACCCATTGTTTGTTTGCTAGTTGCATAACCCCTAAATTGAAAACTAACAATAGAATTTCATTTAAAACATGCTTATTCTTTCTTATAAATGTCAAAATTAAGCAAATTAGAGGAACACTTAAAGAGATGAGCAAAAAACATTTAACTTGAATAAGCAAGATTTCCTGTAAGACATGATTTCAGGATTTACATCACCTCCAGGAACCTAACTCCCATGAATTACAGGGTTCAACTGTCTTAGATTGAGATTGAGTTCAGAAGTCACTGACTGACTAATGGGGCATAGTGTGCAGTATTTCAAGATAATTTTAGTCAGGTCATTTGTGATGCTTAATTTATTACTGTAATGATATTTTGAATAACCAAAATAAGCCTTTATTAACCCATGCTGTTCTCTGATTTGCAAGATTTAGGAATATTTTTAAGACATAATGGCTAAATATTTACTTTACAAAGATAATGTAACCTGACTTCAAAGAAACAGATAGTCTCTTTAGAAACCCCTTTTATATTTGCAATTCTATATACTTTATCTCTAATTAAATGCACTGTAACATTAAACTTCAATAAACAAACCATCTTCTAATAGCATGACAGAGCATCGTTTCACATTTATCCTAATTTTATTATTTAACACAGAAATTGACTTACTACTTTGGGCATATGCAGTATAGATACATAAACCGGGGCAGAAATTATTAAAAGCCAAATATCGTCAAGTGGAACAGAAAGTATATTTAAACAATTGTTAAATCTGAATAGGTCACACAGTATTGACTATATACTTGTGATATTCTGCAAAGTAACTTATATTTTCTGGGAGTGAAAGTCCTTTATTTAAACAGAGCTTCTCTGACAAAGTTTTAACTAGTTGTGGAAGTGATAAGATGTCATGGAAGATGTGGTAAACATGGCCAGTCTTTGATAGATAGTGATTCAATTTTCAGATTAAATGGTGTGAAGCTTGGACTTTCCAAGTGTTCAACTTTTATAAGATAATTATTATTATATTTATGGGGTAGCACTATACTAGTAGGGGTCATACAGTGTCTGGGGAATGGGAAGTAATAAGGTTTGATCTAAACAAGAGGTTAGTTACAATTCCTTGAATCAAAAAACTTTCACTAGCATCATAACATGCTTTTCCTCTTCCACTTGAAGGAGTTATGTAATAGGAATTAAAAGCAGAAATGTCTTCACAAAGGTGGCCTGTGGTACTGAATAAAAGTTAAAAATTAGATGTAGTTATGAAGGCCAGAGCTGTGGTTTGTATTTTTAATTGTTCACTAAAAGTTACCAATATTTCTGCTTGCGGAGTTAGCACCTTTGAGTATTAATTTAAAATTAATAAAATCTTAATCTGCCAAGATCATGATATTGAACCCTGTGAGCAGTGCTTCTTTCTGACTAAAGAAGTTGCAATCTCACCATAGTTGCCAAAAAACATTTTGCATCAAAATAAAAATAATAAATAAAGTCTTTATTTCTAAGAAGCATAGATAAAAGTTACAATGATTGAGAGGTTAATTTTGATTACAGGCTGATACAATGACAAAATTATTTGATACATTTGAATAGTTTAAAAAAAGTCACTTACTGTGCAAAGCATTTGGGGCAAACTAATCTTAAGATTATTCTAATCTTACGGTGGTTTACATTATTTCATATCAGTTTAATGAGGTGCATTTTTTGGACCAGAAGAATTATGGCAATGACAAAATTTCCTGAGCATTTACATCAAGTACTTGACAATGTTGTTGTAGATGTTGGCAAATAGGAAATTTATGGCATTTCAGACAGTTTTTTATATATATATATACAGTGGACCCTCAATCAGCGATATTAATCCGTTCCTGAGAGCTCATCGTTAATTGAAATAATCGTTAGTCAAGTTAATTTTCCCCATAAGAAATAATGGAAATCAAATTAATCCGTGCAAGACACCCCAAAGTATTGAAAAAAAAAATTTTACCACATGAAATATTAATTTTAATACACACAAACTGAAGAAGACATGCACAGTTACATGACACTTACCTTTATTGAAGATCTGGTGATGATTGATGGGATGGGAGGAGGAAAGAGCATTGATCTTCTTAGTGTATAGAAAGGGAATCCCCTTCCATTAGCACTTGAGGTAGCAAGTCTTTTTCTGGGGTTAGTTCCCTTGTTCTTTTAATGCCACTAGGACCAGCTTCAGAGTCACTGGACTTCTGTTACACAACATGTCTGTCCATAGATACCTGTACCTCTCACTCCTTTATGACTTTCCTAAAGTGGTTCACAACATTGTCAGTGTACAGGTTGCCAACACAGCTTGCAGTAGCTGTGTCAGGGTGATTTTCATCAATAAAGGTTTGCACTTCAAGCCACTTTGCATACATTTCCTTAATCTTAGAAGTAGGCAACTTCTTCAATTTCTCTATCCCCTCCTCCGAAGCAGTTTCCTCAGGTCTGCCCTCTTGCTGTTCAAGATGATCTAGCAGTTCATCAGTGGTTAGTTCTTCATTGTCCTCCACCACCAACTCTTCCACATCCTCCCCACTAACCTCCAACCCCAAGGACTTCCCCAATGCCACATTGGATTCCTCAACTGGCATAGGATTCTCAGGGTTAGCCTCAAACCATTCAAAATCCCTTTTGTCTACACATTCTGGCCACAGTTTTTTCTAAGCAGAGTTCAAGGTCCTCTTAGTCACTTCCTCCCAAGCCTTACCTATAATGTTTACACAATTGAGGATGGTAAAGTGATCTTTCCAAAACTCTCTTAGAGTCAGTTGAGTTTCTGAGGTCACTACAAAGCACCTTTCAAACATAGCTTTTGTGTACAGTTTCTTGAAGTTGGAAATGACCTGCTGGTCCATGGGTTGCAAGAGAGGAGTCATATTAGGAGGCAAAAACTTCACCTTAATGAAGCTCATGTCCCTAGAAAGTCGCTCTGCCAAGTCTGAAGGATGACCAGGAGCATTTTCTAATACCAGGAGGCACTTAAGGTCTAATTTCTTTTCAATTAGGTAATTTTTCACATTGGGGGCATATGCATGGTGTAAAAAGTCATAGAAAAAGTCCCTAGTGACCCATGCCTTACTGTTTGCCCTCCACAGCACACACAAATTAGCCTTGACGACATTGTTTTTCCTGAACACTCTGAGAGTTTCAGTGATACACCAATAAAGGCTTCACTTTGCAATCACCACTAGCATTGGCACACATCAACAGAGTAAACCTGTCTTTCATAGGCTTATGTCCTGGGAGTGCCTTTTCCTCCTGAGTAATGTACGTCCTGCTTGGCACCCATGGGACAAGTGGGGCATGCTCAGGCCAAAGTGGACGCGTCTTGAATGGAATGAGTAGCATTGGTCAGGTTTTTAAGGACTAGTCGAGGCAAAATTTTTGCATTAAAATGTATCGCTAGTCAGATTTATTGTTAATCGATGCCATTGCTGGTTGAGGGTCCACTGTATATATATATATATATATATATATATATATATATATATATATATATATATATATATTTGGTCCTTTATAAGAAAGGAATTTCTAAACCGGAAGAGTCATACAGATGGTACATTAAACAAGTACCTGTTCCTTGTATTGTGTCTGTGTTCTCTTTCATCTCTAGGTTAATGTTTGTACCGAATGCACAATTTATTTATTTATTTATTTATTTATTTATTTATTTTTTATTTGGACATGATACATAGTTGTACAAAGAAATATAGTGACTGGGTGCACATGCCAAAAGCCCCTTGTATGCAGAGCATTATGGGCAAGCTTAAAATTAACTTAAGATTAACTAAGCAATGATATATACAGTTCAATTAAGTTTATTAAGTCACAGGTACACACAAGTACAACTATCTTATATAGTGTGCATAGTGTGCAGTAGTGTGCATATTTTGTATATTAACCCTTTCAGGGTCCATCCTGTAGATCTACGGCTTTACGTTCAGGGACCAAACCGTAGATCTACGCCAAAATTCTAGCGGCGTCAAATTTAGCGCGAGAAGGCTGGTAGGCCTACATCTGAGAGAATGGGTCTGGGTGGTCAGTGTGCACACCATAGAAAAAATCTGGACGCCCTCATGGCATTGTGGGAACGCTGGCAAAGTAGCTTTATTCGTCGTGCCTGGCAGCAAGGAAGCTCTCACTCCCCACTCACTCTCGGGGTGAATTCTGACTCTCCTCTTTACAACTTACAGTTCTAAGACTGATGGAAGTGGAGCTGAAGACAAATTCTATGGTTTTGAACCATATGGTACAATGGTGCCATATGGTACAATGGTGCCATGTCATACAATGGTATCATATGGTACAATGGTACCATATGGTACAATGTACCATATAGTACATTGTACCATATGGTACATTGTACCATATGGTACATTATATCATATGGTACAGGGTACAGGGACCCTAATGGAAATAAGTCTGTCTGACTTTTTTGGGTTATCCTAGGTTCTCCAAACATATCCTGCTAAGTATGATATTCTATGTAACTTTATTTGTGTATAACTAAATAAACTTACTTATGATGCCACATGCACTTGAGTAAGTTTATTCAGGTGTACAGAAATACAATTACGTAGATTATCATACATAGCAGCATACGTATAAAATCTTAGGATAACCCAAAAAAGTCAGGGTGACTTATTTCAATAGTTATCCCTGTATCTGTACCATATGGTGTCCTGTACTGTTTGGTACCCTGTGCCATATGGTACCCTGTGCCATATGGTAACCCTGTACCATATGGTACCCTGTACTATATGGTACCCTGTACCATATGGTACCCTGTACCATATGGTACCCTGTACCATATGGTACCCTGCACCATATGGTATCCTTTACTGCATGGTACCCTATACCATATAGTACAATGTACCATATGGTACCCTGTAACATATGATACCATGTACCATATGGTCAATAGGTGTTGGTGGCATGAGACACCAGCCAAGACTGAGTGAGTGGCGACGCAAGCTAGCTACTGACTCCGCAGTTTCCGAGACAAAGTGCTTTGTCATCCACCTCAAGGAACACATCAGGTTCCTGTACACTTGTAAATATATAATAGAACATTACTAATATACAACATTTTTGCATATTTTTGTTGTAAACAACTATTGTAAACAAAATAATAATGAAAATATTAGTGTTTATTGTGTTGAATACAACAGTACCATATGGTACAATGAACGATATGGTATCATTGTACTGTATGGTACAATGTACTATATGGTACCATTGCATCATATGGTACCATAAGGTACCATTGCACCATATGGTACCATTGTATCATATGGTGCCATTGTACCAAATGGTGCCATTGTAACATATGGTACCATTGTATCATATGATACCATTGTATCATATGGTACCATTGTATCATGTGCCATTGTGCCATATTGTACCATATGGTACCATTGTATCATATGGTGCCATTGTACCATATGGTACAATTGCACCCTATGGCACCATTGTACCATATGGTACTATATGGTACCATTGTATTCAACACAATAACTGCACTAATATTTTCATCATTTTGTTTACAGTAAACTTGTAAACAAGTTTTGTAAGCAATATAATGATAAATTCAAATTTAAATTCAAAGTTTATTCTCTATAAGGATTACAATGCTGAGTTTACAGAATTTGGTTATTGTGTGGTTTACATGTAGTAAAATAATAATTACAGAGTGTACCACTAGAACACCTAGCATGGCTAGGCATTTCGGGCAGACTTAAATTAAATCTTAAGTTTAAAATATTACAAAATTATGAGGTAAGTTGGTATTATGGCTAAGTGACTAAATACTAGTTTGTGAGTTTAGCAATGTGAATGCTTTTGTTTTGGCACTATACATAGTTTCAGTATTGGAGTATCACAGGCCAACTTATGACTAGTTAAGATTCATTATTTTGAGATTGAGATTGATATTTCTGTTTATGGTCAAATGGGTGAGTGAGTGTAAGTGTGAACCACCAGGTGGTATTCGTATAATTAGTTGACAGGGTGTATCAGGGAGATAAGATGTTTTCTGATGGTAGTTTTGAAGGTGATGAATGTGTCTGCAGTTTTAGAATTTTCAGGTAGGGTGTTCCAGATTTTAGGGCCTTTGACATACATTGAATTTTTGTAAAGGTTTAGTCGGACACGGGGAATGTCATAGAGATGTTTGTGTCTGGTGTTGTGCCTGTGGGTTCTGTCACAACTATCAAGAAAGCATTTTAGGTCAAGATTAATATTGGAATTTAAGGTCCTGTAGATGTAGATTGCACAGTAGTAAGTGTGGATGTACTGAACAGGGAGTAAGTTTAGATCTATGAAGAGTGGGGGGGTGTGTTGCCAGGGATGGGATTTAGTGATTATTCTTACTGCGGCTTTTTGTTGGGTTATTATTGGCTTTAGGTGTGTTGCTGCAGTTGAACCCCAAGCACAGATAGCATAGGTGAGGTATGGATATATAAGTGAATGGTATAGTGTGAGAAGGGCAGTTTGCGGCACGTAGTATCGTATCTTGGAGAGGATCCCAACCGTTTTGGATACTTTTTTGGTTATATGTTGGATATGGGTGCTGAAGTTCAGGTTGTTGTCGAGGTATAGGCCTAGGAATTTTCCCTCATTTTGCCTGGCAATTAGAGTGTTGTCGATCTTAATGTTAATTTGCGCATCTCCTGCTCTGCTACCAAACATAATGTAGTAGGTTTTGTCAGCATTAAGCGTAAGTTTATTGGCTGTCATCCAAGTCGATATTTTGATCAGCTCCTCATTAACAATGGTGTTGAGGGTGGCAAGATTAGGGTGAGAGATGACGTAAGTCGTGTCATCAGCAAAGAGAATGGGGTTCAGGTGTTGAGATACGTTTGGAAGATCATTGATGTATATGAGGAAGAGCAGGGGACCAAGGACACTTCCCTGTGGAACTCCAGTATCAAGTGGCCATGTTGTTGATGCTGTGTCTTTAATAGTGACATACTGATATCTATTAGAAAGGTAGGATTTAAAATATGCAAGCGCATGGCCTCTTATACCATAGTGGTCAAGTTTGTGGAGTAGGATGCCGTGGTCTACTGTGTCAAACGCTTTTCTTAGGTCAATAAAAATTCCTAGCGGATATTCCTTATTTTCCAATGCTGTGTAAAGCAGGTCTAGCATTTTTATAATTGCATCATTAGTGCTTTTATTTTTCCTGAATCCAAATTGGCAGGGGTTGAGTATGTTTTGTGACGTTATAAATGAATATAATCTCCTGTGCACTAAAGCTCATAACAGTAGTTTTATTTTCTCATGATGTGACACTTTGTTTTTAATCAACTGAGTGGCACAAGATGTGATGATAAGGTTACTACAGGAGGGCCTCGCTTATACAGCAGGTTAGGTTCTGGGCTATTGCTGTACAATGAAAATCGCTGTAAAGTGAAACATAGCCTTTTCTCATTTTCAAATGCATTTAAAAGCCTGATAACATGTTTACACTATCATATATTAAGTGAGCAGTAGAACTAGGCCTAAAAAATGCATATACCGTACACACATCACTTACCTTAAAATATTTTTGTCCTTAGCTTATAGTGAGTAGTCAATATATTTACTGTAGAAAATCTGAATAAATAAAGAATGGGAATAATTGAAAACCACTGCATTAGCAAAATGTCGTAAAGTGGGGCCCACCTGTATTCTACTATGATTATAAAGGAAATCAAATATTGAACTATGTACGGTACCTGATTTGCTTCAGTCATGGAAAAGTTGATACTGCAGATAATTTTTAAATGTTTTCCTTTGAGGTAAATCTGGTACCAATTACTTTAACATTAGTGGTACCAGTTATAATGTCATCCAAAAAATGTCTTGATATGATTTTGTTAAAGGTTTTTGGTTAATTTATTGTATTGATTGTATATTTTTTATTCATAAATTGATTCATTATTGAGAATGAAAAAGAAACAATTTCATGCAGTTGAACCTGTAGTTATTACATGTTCTTTATTAGAGCAACCTAATTTCTATCCTTTAACATAAAGATGGGCATCTCCACAGGTGGTGCAGGAGACAGGCTGGGAGAGAAACACAGGAACAAGGAAAAATGTGAATGCCTGCAAGATGCACAAGTGCTCATACTGTGACTACATCACAAACAAGACCACTAATTTAATGAGACATATTCATACCCACACTGGAGAAAAGCCATTTTCCTGCCCTTACTGTCCATTTCGAGCATCACAAGAGATCAATTTGAAGTCTCATATTCGTACACATACCGGAGAAAAGCCCTACATGTGTTCCCTGTGTCCTTACCGCTCTTCTCAAAAAACTAATTTGAATAATCATATTTTAACACATAAGGCAAAACCTCATTATGATTATTCTAAATAATGTTTAATGTTATACTGTACTTGTGTATATCAATAGCAGTTACACTAAGTTTTATACAATAACTGTACAGCATTATTGAATATAACAGGTACTGCACAAGTTGAGTTTAGCATGCAGTTTACATAGTTATTAACTAAATCTTCACAAGTTTATTAAAAGAGAAAGTAATATTTTTGTCCAGATACAATTTTTCAGTTTTTCAGAAGTTTCTAATCAGTCATATGACAACTGTTTTTAAAAATTCTGCTAAATAAAACTATGTTTAAAAAGAATTGGGAAACACTAGTGTAAACAACGCTACCGAAGCTTTGTACAGAAGAGAATATCCAATGTAACTGATGATTATTAATATGTACATATATCATACAGTGATAGGTAGTTGGTAAATCTATAAATAATTATAATTTGTCACAGTGGCACTTTCTTTTAAGAGTTAAGCAAGCTGAATATACACACAAGCCTCCAAAATCGTATTTAATTTTGAGATTTTGGGAGGGTGAGAGGGATTTTTGCAGTTTAGTGTATGATTGCCGGAGGATGATATCTTGACCCTGCAAGGAGCAAGTGATAGTGATGTGTTTCCTTCTTCATGCCAACCTTTCTTGGTGGCAAATAGCTAGTGAGTGTGAGGGCATGTGCGTACGTGTGTGTGCATGTGCATGTATGTGTGTACTTGCGCTTGCTTGCTAGGAAAGGTTGGGGAGGGAGGGACAGAATAATGGTTTGAGTGTTAGGGACTTGGACATGCACCAGGCTTATGTAAGTGGAGGGAAGCAGTTTTAATTATTCAACATGCTGTAGGAGTGTAAGGTAACATTTATGCATTTATGAAGGATTCATGGAAACCAGACAACTGGACTTTAGTCTTGGAGGTAGGAAGTACAATGCTTCCACTCTGAAGGAGGGGTGGGGGAGTTTGCAGTTTGAAGGGACAAATGAACTGTGATATTGGAGCTTTTCTGGCAAGACAGTGATTGAATAAGTGACAGTGAAAGTGTTTTCTTCATCATTGGGTCACCCTACCTCCATGGGAGATGGAGGATGATAGCAGTGTTAAATAAATAAATAAATATATATATATATATATATATATATATATATATATATATATATATATATATATATATATATATATATATATATATATATATATATATATATATATATATATTTCAACAAATCGGCCATCTCCCACTAAGGCAGGGTGACCCAAAAAGAAAGAAAATCCCCAAAAAGAAAATACTTTCATCATCATTCAACACTTTCACCTCACTCACATATAATCGCTGTTTTGCAGAGGTGCCCATAATACAACAGTTTAGAAGTATATACATATAAAAATACACAATATATCCCTCCAAACTGCCAATATCTCAAACCCCTCCTTTAGAGTGCAGGCATTGTACTCCCCATTTCCAGGACTCAAGTCCAGTTATGTAAAATAACCGGTTTCCCTGAATCCCTTCACTAAATATTACCCTGCTCACACTCCAATAGCTCATCAGGTTCCAAATACCAGTTGTCTCCATTCACTCCTATCTAACACACTCACGCACGCTTGCTGGAAGTCCAAACCCCTCGCCTACAACACCTCCTTTACCCTCTCCCTCCAACCTTTTCGAGGACAACCTCTACCCCGCCTTCCTTTCCCTACAGATTTATGTGCTCTCCATGTCATTCTACTTTGATCCATTCTCTCTAAATGACAAAACCACCTCAACAAACCCTCTTCAGCCCTCTGACTAATACTTTTATTAACTCCACACCTTCTCCTAACTTCCACACTCCAAATTCTCTGCATAATATTTACACCAGACATTGCCCTTAGACAGGATATCTCCACTGCCTCCAACCACCTCCTCGCTTCAGCATTTACAATCCAAGCTTCACACCCATATAAGAGTGTTGGTACATTATACTTTCATACATTCCCTTCTTTGCCTCCATAGATAATGTTTTTTGTCTCCACATATACCTCAATGCACCACTCACCTTTTTTCTTTCATCAGTTCTATGGTTAACCTCATCGTTCATACATCCATCCGCTGACACGTCAACTCCCAAATATCTGAAAACATTCATTTCTTCCATACTCCTCTCCAATTTGATATCCAATTTTTCTTTATCTAAATCATTTGATACCCTCATCACCTTACTCTTTTCTATGTTCACTTTCAACTTTCTACCTTTACACACTCTCCCAAACTCATCCACTAACCTTTGCAACTTTTCTTTGGAGTCTCCCATAAGCACAGTATCATCAGCAAAAAGTAACTGTGTCAATTCCCATTTTGTATTTGATTCCCCATAATTTAATCCCACCCCTCTCCCCAGCACTAGCACTTACTTCTTTTACAACCCCATCTATAAATATATTAATCAACCATGGTGACATTACACATCCCTGTCTAAGACCCACCTTTATCAGGAAGTAGTATCCCTCTCTTCCCTCACTATCCTCATAAAAACTCTTTACAGCATTTAGTAACTTACTACCTATTCCATATACTTGCAACATCTGCCACATTGCTCCCCTATCCACTCTATCATATGCCTTTTCTAAATCCATAAATGCAATGAAAACATCCTACCTTTATCTAAATACTGTTCACATATATGCTTCAATGTAAACACTTGATGTACACATCCCCTACCCACTCTAAAACCTCCTTGCTCATCCACAGTCCTACATTCTGTCTTGCCTCTAATTCTTTCAATAATAACCCTACCATACACTTTTCCTGGTATACTCAGTAATCTTATTCCTCTATAATTTTTACAATCTCTTTTGTCCCCCTTCCCTTTATATAAATGAATTATGCATGCTCTCTGCCAATCCCTAGGTACCTTCCCCCCTTTCATACATTTTTATTTATTTTTATTTATTTTCACACCGGCCGATTCCCACCAAGGCAGGGTGGCCCGAAAAAGAAAAACTTTCACCATCATTCACTCCATCACTGTCTTGCCAGAAGGGTGCTTTACACTACAGTTTTTAAACTGCAACATTAACACCCCTCCTTCAGAGTGCAGGCACTGTACTTCCCATCTCCAGGACTCAAGTCCGGCCTGCCGGTTTCCCTGAACCCCTTCATAAATGTTACTTTGCTCACACTCCAACAGCACGTCAAGTATTAAAAACCATTTGTCTCCATTCACTCCTATCAAACACGCTCACGCACGCCTGCTGGAAGTCCAAGCCCCTCGCACACAAAACCTCCTTTACCCCCTCCCTCCAACCTTTCCTAGGCCGACCCCTACCCCGCCTTCCTTCCACTACAGACTGATACACTCTTGAAGTCATTCTGTTTCGCTCCATTCTCTCTACATGTCCGAACCACCTCAACAACCCTTCCTCAGCCCTCTGGACAACAGTTTTGGTAATCCCGCACCTCCTCCTAACTTCCAAACTACGAATTCTCTGCATTATATTCACACCACACATTGCCCTCAGACATGACATCTCCACTGCCTCCAGCCTTCTCCTCGCTGCAACATTCATCACCCATGCTTCACACCCATATAAGAGTGTTGGTAAAACTATACTCTCATACATTCCCCTCTTTGCCTCCAAGGACAAAATTCTTTGTCTCCACAGACTCCTAAGTGCACCACTCACCCTTTTCCCCTCATCAATTCTATGATTCACCTCATCCTTCATAGACCCATCCGCTGACACGTCCACTCCCAAATATCTGAATACATTCACCTCCTCCATACTCTCTCCCTCCAATCTGATATCCAATCTTTCATCACCTAATATTTTTGTTATCCTCATAACCTTACTCTTTCCTGTATTCACTTTTAATTTTCTTCTTTTGCACACCCTACCAAATTCATCCACCAATCTCTGCAACTTCTCTTCAGAATCTCCCAAGAGCACAGTGTCATCAGCAAAGAGCAACTGTGACAACTCCCACTTTATGTGTGATTCTTTATCTTTTAACTCCATGCCTCTTGTCAAGACCCTCGCATTTACTTCTCTTACAACCCCATCTATAAATATATTAAACAACCACGGTGACATCACACATCCTTGTCTAAGGCCTACTTTTACTCGGAAATAATTTCCCTCTTTCCTATGTACTCTAACTTGAGCCTCACTATCCTCGTAAAAACTCTTCACTGCTTTCAGTAACCTACCTCCTACACCATACACCTGCAACATCTGCCACATTGCCCCCCTATCCACCCTGTCATACGCCTTTTCCAAATCCATAAATGCCACAAGGACCTCTTTAGCCTTATCTAAATACTGTTCACTTATATGTTTCACTGTAAACACCTGGTCCACACACCCCCTACCTTTCCTAAAGCCTCCTTGTTCATCTGCTATCCTATTCTCAGTCTTACTTTTAATTCTTTCAATAATAACTCTACCATACACTTTACCAGGTATACTCAACAGACTTATCCCCCTATAATTTTTGCACTCTCTTTTGTCCCCATTGCCTTTATACAAAGGAACTATGCATGCTCTCTGCCAATCCCTAGGTACCTTACCCTCTTCCATACATTTATTAAATAATTGCACCAACCACTCCAAAACTATATCCCCACCTGCTTTTAACATTTCTATCTTTATCCCATCAATCCCGGCTGCCTTACCCCCTTTCATTTTACCTACTGCCTCACGAACTTCCCCCACACTCACAACTAGCTCTTCCTCACTCCTACAAGATGTTATTCCTCCTTGCCCTATACACGAAATCACAGCTTCCCTATCTTCATCAACATTTAACAATTCCTTAAAATATTCCCTCCATCTTCCCAATACTTCTAACTCTCCATTTAATAACTCTCCTCTCCTATTTTTAACTGACAAATCCATTTGTTCTCTAGGCTTCCTTAACTTGTTAATCTCACTCCAAAACTTTTTCTTATTTTCAACAAAATTTGTTGATAACATCTCACCCACTCTCTCATTTGCTCTCTTTTTACATTTCTTCACCACTCTCTTAACCTCTCTCTTTTTCTCCATATACTCTTCCCTCCTTGCATCACTTCTACTTTATAAAAACTTCTCATATGCAAACTTTTTCTCCCTTACTACTCTCTTTACATCATCATTCCACCAATCGCTCCTCTTCCCTCCCGCACCCACTTTCCTGTAACCACAAACTTCTGCTGAACACTCTAACACTACATTTTTAAACCTACCCCATACCTCTTCGACCCCATTGCCTATGCTCTCATTAGCCCATCTATCCTCCAATAGCTGTTTATATCTTTCCCTAACTGCCTCCTCTTTTAGTTTATAAACCTTCCCCTCTCTCTTCCCTGATGCTTCTATTCTCCTTGTATCCCATCTACCTTTTACTCTCAGTGTAGCTACAACTAGAAAGTGATCTGATATATCTGTGGCCCCTCTATAAACATGTACATCCTGAAGTCTATTCAACAGTCTTTTATCTACCAATACATAATCCAACAAACTACTGTCATTTCGCCCTACATCATATCTTGTATACTTATCCTCTTTTTCTTAAAATATGTATTACCTATAACTAAACCCCTTTCTATACAAAGTTCAATCAAAGGGCTCCCATTATCATTTACACCTGGCACCCCAAACTTACCTACCACACCCTCTCTAAAAGTTTCTCCTTCTTTAGCATTCAGGTCCCCTACCACAATTACTCTCTCACTTGGTTCAAAGGCTCCTGTACATTCACTTAACATCTCCCAAAATCTCTCTCTCTCCTCTGCATTCCTCTCTTCTCCAGGTGCATACACGCTTATTATGACCCACTTCTCGCATCCAACCTTTACTTTAATCCACATAATTCTTGCATTTACACATTCATATTCTCTTTTCTCCTTCCATAACTGATCATTCAACATTACTGCTACCCCTTCCTTTGCTCTAACTCTCTCAGATACTCCAGATTTAATCCCATTTATTTCCCCCCACCGAAACTCCCCTACCCCCTTCAGCTTTGTTTCCCTTAGGGCCAGGACATCCAACTTCTTTTCATTCATAACATCAGCAATCATCTGTTTCTTGTCATCTGCACTACATCCACGCACATTCAAGCATCCCAGTTTTATAAAGTTTTTCTTCTTCTCTTTTTTAGTAAATGTCTACAGGAGAAGGGGTTACTACCCCATTGCTCCCGGCATTTTAGTCGCCTCATATGACACGCATGGCTTACAGAGGAAAGATTCTTTTCCACTTCCCCATGGACAATAGAAGAAATAAAGAAGAACAAGAGCTATATAGAAAAAGGAGAAAAACCTGGATGTATGTATATATATATGCATGTGCATGTCTGTGAAGTGTGACCAAAGTGTAAGTTGGAGTAGCAAGATATCCCTGTTATCTAGCGTGTTTATGAGACAGAAAAAGACACCAGCAATCCTACCGTCATGCAAAACAGTTACAGGTTTCTGTTTCACAGTCATCTGGCAGGACGGTAGTACTTCCCTGGGTGGTTGCTGTCTACCAACCTACTACCTACATAAATTTATTAAACAAAAATACTAACCACTCCAACACTATATCCCCCCTGCTTTTAACATTTCTGTCATGATCCTGTCAGTTCCAGCTGCTTTACCCCCTTTCATTCTACATAATGCCTCACGCACCTCCCCACACTCACATCCTGCTCTTCGCTCCTAAAAGATGGTATACCTCCCTGGCCAGTGCCTGAAATTACTGCCTCCCTTTCTTTGTTGACATTTAAAAGTTCCTCAAAATATTCCCGTCATCTACCCAATACCTCCATCTCCCCATCTATTAATTCCCCTACTCTGTTTTAAACTGAGAAATCCATTCGTTCCCTAGGCTTTCTTAACTTGTTTATCTCACTCCAAAATTTTTTCTTATTTTCATCAAAATTTCTTGGCAGTGCCTCTCCCACTCTATCATCTGCTCTCCTTTTACACTCTCTCACCACTCTCTTCACCTTTCTTTTACTCTCCATATACTCTGCTCTTCTTATAACACTTCTGCTTTGTAAAAACCTCTCATAAGTTACCTTTTTCTCTTTTATCACACCGTTTACTTCATCATTCCACCAATCAATCCTCTTTCCTCCTGCACCCACCTTCCTATAGCCACAAACTTCTGCCCCACATTCCAGTATTTTTAAAACAATTCCAACCCTCTTCAACCCCCCCTACTACTCATACTTGCACTAGCCCACCTTTCTGCCAATAGTTGCTTATATCTTACCCAAACTTCTTCCTCCCTTAGTTTATACACTTTCACCTCTCTCTTGCTTGTTGCCATTTTCCTTTTGTCCCATCTACCTCTTACTCTAACTGTAGCTATAACTAAATAATGATCCAATATATCATTTGCCCCTCTATAAACATATACATCCTGAAGCCTACCCATCAACCTTTTATCCACCAATATATAATCTAACAAACTACTTTCATTACATGCTATATCATACCTTGTGTATTTATTTATCCTCTTTTTCATAAAACATGTATTACTTATTACCAAACCTCTTTCTACACATAGCTCAATTAAAGGCTCCCCATTTTCATTTACCTCTGGCACCCCAAATTTACCTACTACTTCCTGCACAACATTTTTACCCATTCCAGAGAGACCGGCGAGAACTGAAATCTGCAAAAACAGAAACCATTTTCCGCATAAGAAATAATGTAAATCTAATTAATCCGTTCCAGACACCCAGAAGTATTAACAAAAAAAAAAAAATTACCTTAAAGACAGATTTACATGCACAAAAGAATGAACATTCAACATAACACTTACCTTTATTGAAGACTGTTGTTAGTGGATGGGAGGCAGGGAGGAGGGAAGAGGGAAGAGAGGTTATTCTTTGGAAGGGGAATCCCCCTCCATAAGGCCTCTAGGTACCAAGTCCTTATCTGTGATCACTTCCCTTCTTTGTTTTTTAATGCCACTAGGACCAGCTTGAGAGTCACTGGACCCCTGTTGCACAAAATATCTGTCCAAATAGGTCTGTTTCTGGCATCTCTTTAACCCCTTCAGGGTTCAAGGCCAAAATCTGAAGTGGTGCTCCAGTGTCCAAGAAATTTTGAAAAAAACAAAAAAAAATATTTTTTCTTACAGAATTAAAGAGTATATTTTTGTGAAGGTAATAAGACATAAAAAAAAAATTTCTGATCAGTACTTACCAAGATACAGTGCCGAGAAATTGACCCAAAATTGATTGTGGGGGCAACATCGACGCTTTTCACATACGCCCATTACTTTATTTAACGTTTTTTGTAGTTTTTTCTTTTCTTTTCTAATTTTTTTCTTTTCCTACTAACATTTGGGGCCTGAGAGACCAATACTATATATAATGTATATATATAAACTCACTGTATTGAACACAATAACTGCACTTAAGTTATTATCATATTATTGTTTACCACTTTCGTTTATTACAATAAACATGCACAAATCTTGTATAATACTAATGTTCTATCATATATTTACATATTTACAATCACTGGACATGGTATTAGAACTGCTGGAGCTTGTGGAACTCCTTGAAACAAGGCACCATGCACAGAGATACCTTACATTCCTCACACATAAACCAAGTATCTTTGCGTCTATGTTGCGATCGTTTTGTTTGTGCACAGACAACACATCTCTTCTGAGTTGAAGGAAGCTGTATTATGAAATGATCACCTTCCCTCCTCAAATGCTTGGGTATATCCTGAGGAGTTCGAGGACCTTGTTGTATAGCAGGTGTTGTTACCTGGTGCTTCATTATGAGTTGTCTGACAACAGACAAACAAAATTCACCATACGGTGGTCTGTTGCCAGTCTTCATTTGGTACATATTATATGTATTGAGTGTTGAAATGTCCATGAGATGGAAGAAAGGTTTCATGTACCACTTGTAACTCTTACGAACACAATCAACAAAGCCAATCTGCATGTCACATTTGTCAATCAATCACTGTCACTGGTTTTCGAATACGTTCATTAGTCACTCGATCAACTTTGCCAGTCTTGCATTTCGTTACGATGAATGGTTGTCAACAATGTGACATTTCGTTTGTCATGCCACCGTAGTGCCATGATGTCATTGGCAGTAAACACCTGCACGTCATCACCATGAGCACCTGTGTCGAGCCTGGGCATATGTTTACGATTAAAACCCACTGTGCCACACACATCTGTCTTGTTCACTCGCAAGAAATCACTGAGTAAAGGACTTGTGTACCAGTTATCGGTATATAATGTATGCTCCTTACCAAGATAAGGTGCCATCATGCTTCTCACTACGTCACCTGAGGTACCCAATAACATCTTGGTATCTTTCAATGTTTTACTTCACGTGTATACAACAATATCCAATACCAGGCCACTGTCACAGTCACAGAGTACAAACAGTTTTATACCAAAGCGTTTCCTCTTGCTCAGTATATACTGCTTGAATGACAGCCTGCCTTTGAACAAAATCAAAGACTCGTCAATTACAAGTTTCTTGAATGGGTAAAAGTACATGCTGAATCTTTGTTTGAGATACATAAAAACATTTCTAATCTTGTATAACCTGTCACTTTTGTCAGGCCTGGTTTTGTCAGAGAAGTGCAACATACATAACAGTAAGATAAACCTGTTCACTGGGATGGTTTCACTGAAGACCAGGGTAGAAATTAGCCGATCTGTGGACCAGTATGCTTTTATATTATGCTTATAGACATGAGGCATAAGCATTATTGTTGCAAAAAGCAAATACATTTCTGCAACAGTTGTCTCTTTCCACCGGTGTAGTCTTGACTGTGGTGATATGATTGTATTTGCCATGGTGTACTCAAAATATTTGTTACTTTCCCTGACAATAATTTCCATCAAGGGCTGGTCAAAGAATATTTCAAAAAATTCCAGTTCATTGGCCGTGGTTTCAAGGAGACAAGTAGGTAGAATTCCACTTTGAGAGTCATCAAAGTGGTGAGGCTTGGGAACAAAATTGGGATTTTGCTGCCAATCCCAGATATGGTTTGCTGGTGGATACTGGACATCATAGGCTGGTTGTGCGGGTAGTTGTGGTTGTGGTGGGCTGGTGGCTGATGCTCCGCTTTGTCTTTGAACTGCGGAGTCAGCAGCACGGGTCCCAGCCTGGGCTGGTGAGTCACGCATGGCCATGGCACTACCATCACCACTACCACCATCTACTGATGCCTGTGGTCTACCCATGCCAAGTGTAGCCACATCATCCTCACTTTCACTGTCTATTCCTGATGTAGGGCCACGGGATGTACTCTGGGATGTACTTCGTCCCTTGGGTATGGCATAGGGTACACTAACTGAGTGCATGCAGCGACGTACATCCCGACGCTTCACTGGTGAATATGTTTCCTCACTATCACTACTCGACTGATCGCCAAGAGCAATAAAATCATAATCCACGTCACTATCATCATCATTACTGAAGTCAGAGGCCTGGCCATGCGAAAATAATAGTTTTCTCTTGTGTTGAGGTACAACTGATTGTGACTGAGGAGTGCCCACACCAGAGGTATAAGGTTGAGGATCGTCAGGGTTTTCTGCACTATTATCGATATCCTGGTCATTCCTTTCGGTCACTAACTGATCAAAGCCAAAGAATTCGTCTTCATTTCCACTTCCATCAGTGTCAGAACTATCAGATAGGAAGAGGAGAGTCCCAATTTTCCTTGGAGTGAGAGCTGCCTTGCAACGAGGCATGGTGAACAAGGGTAACTGAGCTGGCATTCCCACAATGCTATACGGGTGCCTAGATTTTTTTGTTTATGGCGCACACCCACCACACAGACCCGTTCTCTCACATGTAGGCCTATGAGCATTTTCGTGCTAAATTTGACGGCGCTAGAATTTTGGCATAGATCTACGGTTTGGACACTGAACGTGAAGCCATAGATCTACGGGACGGACCCTGAAAGGGTTAAGATTTGCCTAAAATGGGACATGGGATTGTCATTGTAAAAGTTGCCAGCACAGATTGCAACAGCTTTCTTAGGGTGATGTTCTTCCACAAATGAATGCACCCTGCTCCACATTGCACAAATCTCCTTAATCTCTCAAGAGGGCACCTTCTTCCATCTCTCTTCCTCCTCCTCATCTGAAGCAATTTCCTGAGCTGTGGTCTGTTGCTGTTGCAGATGAAGCTCTTGCAGCTCATCAGCGGTTAGCTCATGATTGTGGTCCTCCACCAACTCTTCCACATACTGGCCACTCACATCCAACCCCATGGAATTCCACAATGCCAAAATACTTTCCACAACAGGCAGAGGGTCGACAGGGTCAGCCCCAAACCCTTCAAAATCCCTCTCTTGTATACAATCTGGCCACAACTTTCTCCAAGCAGAGTTCATCGTCCTGGAAGTTACTTCCTGCCAAACCTCATCTATAAGGCTTATGCAATGGAAGATGTTGAAGTTATCCCTCCAGAACTCTCTTAGGGTCAATTCAGAGTCTGAGGTTATGTCAAAGCACCTTTGAAACAGTGCTTTGGTGTACAGTTTTTTGATGTTTGCAATGATCTGCTGGTCCATGGGCTGGATGAGAGGAGTGGTGTAAGGAGGCAAGAACTTCACGGTTACAAAACTGAATTCCTTAGACAATTGGTCTTCCAGGTCTGGAGGATGAGCAGGAGCACTGTCCATTACCAGGAGGCAATTGAGTGGTAATTTATTATACAGGAGGTATTTCTTCACACTCGGGCCAAACACTTCATTGAACCATTCCAGGAAAATTTCCCTCGTGACCCATTTCCTACTGTTAGCCTTCCACATCACACACAATTTACTCTTGACGACACTGTTTTTCTAGAACACTCTGGGATTTTCAGAGTGATACATGAGCAAAGGCTTCACTTTGAAATCCCCACTAGCATTACCACACAGCATGAGAATTAGCCTGTCTTTCATAGGCTTGTGTCCTGGGAGTGCCTTTTCCTCCTGCGTGATGTAGGTCCTCTTTGGCATTTTCTCCTAAAACAGGCCTGTTTCGTCACAATTGAACACTTTTTGGGTTGGAATTTTTCAGCCTCTACATAGTCTTTGAATTCCCGCATGAAATTTTCAGCCGCATGTTTGTCTGAACTGGCACCTTCACTATGCCTTACAACACTGTGTAGGCCACTTTGCTTTTTGAATTTTTCAAACCAGCCTTTGCTGGCCTTAATTTCACCAAAATCAGCAGTCGTTCTAGGCAGTTTCTTTATGAGATCATCATGCAGCTGCCTTGCCTTTTCACAAATTATCGACTGCACAACACTATCTCCCGCTGTTTCTGTTTGATCCACACCAACAACAATTTCTCCACATCTTCAATTGTTTGGGATCTCTGTTTCATTATTGCATTCACCCCTTTCACAACATCGGCTTCCATGACTTCTTTTCTCTTTGCCAGTTTAACTAATGGTTGATGGCATCTTCCTGTACATCCTGCCAAGGTCGGCAATACGTATGCCACTATCATATTTTTAAACGATTTCTTTTTTTCAATTCTACAGTGTTCCTCATTTTCTTTACCAAAGGATTGGCACTAGGAGCTTTCTTTAGGCCCATGGTGGCTTATTTAACAGTCACACACAATAAACAAGTGCCAAAAAAATGGATTATTAAGAAATGTTTCGTATGACCTTGCAGAATATGTTCACTCACCGAGAAACAATGCAACACTGCCTCAGAATGCGCGTGGGCGGCGGCTTTGTGTGCACGCTGGGCACTGGACAGATTCCATATCATTGACGAAAACAGAAGAAATCGATGAAAACAAACCAATATTTTGACAAAATAACTTGGCGATAATTCGTAGTTTGGAAGTTAGGAGGAGGTGCGGGATTACCAAAACTGTTGTCCAGAGGGCTGAGGAAGGGTTGTTGAGGTGGTTCGGACATGTAGAGAGAATGGAGCGAAACAGAATGACTTCAAGAGTGTATCAGTCTGTAGTGGAAGGAAGGCGGGGTAGGGGTCGGCCTAGAAAGGGTTGGAGGGAGGGGGTAAAGGAGGTTTTGTGTGCGAGGGGCTTGGACTTCCAGCAGGCATGCGTGAGCGTGTTTGATAGGAGTGAATGGAGACAAATGGTTTTTAATACTTGACGTGCTGTTGGAGTGTGAGCAAAGTAACATTTATGAAGGGATTCAGGGAAACCGGCAGGCCGGACTTGAGTCCTGGAGATGGGAAGTACAGTGCCTGCACTCTGAAGGAGGGGTGTTAATGTTGCAGTTTAAAAACTGTAGTGTAAAGCACCCTTCTGGCAAGACAGTGATGGAGTGAATGATGGTGAAAGTTTTTCTTTTTCGGGCCACCCTGCCTTGGTGGGAATCGGCCGGTGTGATAATAAAAAAAAAAAAAATAAATAAAAAAAAAAAAAATATATATATATATATATATATATATATATATATATATATATATATATATATATATATATATATATATATATATATATATATATATATATATATATATATATATATATATACAGTGCACCCCCAGTTCGTGATATTAATCCATTCCCGAGAGCTCATCGTAAATCAAAAATATCGGAAAGCGAATGAATTTTCCCCATAAGAAATAATGGAAATCAAATCAATCCGTGCAAGACACCCAAAAGCATGAAAAAAAACTTTTACCACATGAAATATTAAGTTTAATGCACACAAACTGAAGACATGCACAGCTTGTAGTATGTACTCTACTAACAATAGAATACATGACACTTGCCTTTAATGAAGATCTGGTGGTGATTGATGGGATGGGAGGAGGGGAGAGTGTCGAAGTTGTTAATGTTTAGAAGGGGAATCCTCTTCCAATAGCACTTGAGGTAGTAAGTTCTTTTCTGGGGTTACTTCCCTTCTTATTTTAATGCCACTAGGACCAGCTTGAGAGTCACTGGCAGCCTCACCATGCCTAATCACAGTATGTATGCCACTACGATTCTTAAATCTTTCAAACCAACTTTTGCTGGCCTTAAATTCACTCACATCACCACTAGTTGCAGGCAATTTCTTTACCAAATCGTCATGCAACTGCCTAGCCTTTTCACAAATGATCGCTTGAGAGATGCTATCTCCTGCTATCTGTTTTTCATTTATCCACACCAATAACAGTCTCTCAACATCTTCTAGCACTTGCGGTCGCTGTTTTGTAATCACAGTTGCACCTTTTGCAACAACAGCCTCCTTGATTGCCGTTTTCCTGGTCACTATAGTAGAGATGGTTGATTGGGGTTTGTACACAACCTGGCCAGCTCCGACACACGCACTCCACTTTTGTACTTTGCAATTATCTTTCTTCATTTCAATAGTCATTAGCACCCTTTTTCTCGAAGGGTTGGCACTAGAAGCTTTCTTGGGGCCCATGGTGACTTATTTTGCAGAAACAAGCACCAAAAACACTGTGATAATATGGAATGTACCAAATGTATCCTTAGATGCGAGCACACTGGCTGGCTTGTAAACACTGGCACACACGTGGACACGTCTCGGACGAATCGTATACCGGGTTTTGTAACGGGAACCAAGGCATTGCGAACCGGGGGTCCACTGTATATACTATATATATATATATATATATATGTGTGTGTGTGTGTGTGTGTGTGTGTGTGTGTGTGTGTGTGTGTGTGTGTGTGTGTGTGTGTGTGTGTGTGTGTGTGTGTGTGTGTGTATGTGTGTTTGTGTGTGTATCTATATGGATAGATAGATTGATAGATAGATATTACCTGTAAGTTACTCATGGTTGGTTTTGGGGGGCCAGTACTGCAATGGCCAGTGTATCAATTTCGGTGTTATGCTATACATACTTGTACTTTGTACTAAACAAGTGCATGTGTGAGGCAGGGCTGGTGTCTCCCTCTTCCCCCCATTTATGTGAACTAAAATATAATGAAAAATTATATAATATCAATTTTGTATTGTTTCACATGTTTAAGAAACATAAAGTATCAGTGTTAACATGCCAATATAAATTACCAATATTTGTATAGTACAGTATTTATATTTATGGTAGGTGTACATCAACATCGTTATAACCAAGGCTGTTTTGCTATATAGATACTTAATGCAATGTAGTCTTTATTAATACATTTTACGAAACAATGGATTTTATCAAGTACATAGCACAATAAAAAAAACTGTATCTTATATAGGACATTCAGGCAGGTAGTCAAGTGAAAATAAGCTGACTATTTGTAGAGTACTGCTAGATTCCCTATATAAACTATAATAATTTTTCTCACAGTGCCATGAGCTTTATAAATCCCACTCAAGGGTGAAATGTACCAGTAATGACATCAGTGCATTAACCCTTAAACAGTCCAAACATATATATACGTTCACTCGCGCAGCGCCCTGAATATTTTGAAAAAAAAAAAAAATCTTTTTTTTTATAGAAAAAAAAAGAGCACATTGTTTTAAGTGTTTCAGAATAAGAAAAAAATTAGGATCAGTACTTACAGAGATATGAGGCCGAGAAGTTGGCACTGGATGCTCACGTGACAGCAACATGGAGTCCTGCCGCTTGCAGAAGTGTTGCCGATGTACCTTTTTTTATATTTTTCATTTTATTTTATATAATTTTTACGTTCTAATAATTACAATTTATAGTAATTCTTGTCATTTCATAACCAGTCTTTGTTCTGACACTAGTATTAGGTACTGAAATTGTACTCAAATTGTCACAAACACATTGACAGGTGGACATTTACACCTGCCTTGGCCATTTACTGTCTCGGAATATATACAAAGTATTTATAGGTCCCAGCAATGTTTTGGATATGTGGAAGTATATAATAATAATGAGGAGGAAGAGGAGAAGGAGGAAGAGGAGAAGGAGGAGAAGGAGGAGGAGGAGGAGGAGGAGGAGGAGGAGGAGGAGGAGGAAAAGGAGGAGGAGGAGAAGGAGGAGGAGTAGGAGAAGAATATGTAATAATAATAATAGGTAATAATAAGTTCCCTTGAAGCATGAAAAACAAAGTCCACCCCTGACAGTGACATGATAAGATGAGATAACATCTGATAAGAGCTGATGTTCGATGAGCATACACGAGGGTGGGGGAGGGTGCAGCAGATAAGAAAAGATTAGAAGTGACATTTGATGAGCATCGCCCTTTCTTTGTTTTCGCCAGTACACAAACATGCCTGTCTGTCTATTTGTCTGTCTGTCAAGCTCCCTGTCTATCTGTCTATCTGTCTAGCTTTCTGTCTCAGAGAGAGAGCCACAAGACTGCGTCATCACCTTTACTCACATCTTCAAGCAGAGTATAGCACTTTATCTGGATTTTTTGGGTTATCCTAGGTAATTTATACTTCGTATACTTGTATTTATGTGTACCTGTGAGACAGAGATAGACAGAGACAGACTGAAAGAGATAGACAGAGACAGATAAACAAAGGCAGAGACAGAAAGATAGACAGAGACAGACACAGACAGAGACACAGATAGACAGAGACTGATAGAGACAGATAGAGAGACAGACAGAGACAGAGACAGACAGAGATAGACAGAGACAGACAGAGATAGACATAGATCGACAGACCCTAAACTTCGGGTTAACATCACATTCCTCTTAAAAGAGAAGTGTTAATATGACATTACATCAGTGAATCCTTGGTGTTTGCTGCACTGTTTGCTCTAGCTGGTGCTCAATTTGACTGGTGCTCCCACAAGCTACTAAGTGGTCCTAGATTTTTTTAATATGGTGCACACCGAGTGTTAAGACACATTTTATGCTGACCAGGCATCTCAGGCCAATCGTGCCAAATTTGGAGGCAGGAAAATTAAAACATATATATACGTTTGGGGCGCTACTCGTAAGAACGTATATATACGTTTGGACCATTTAGGGGTTAAGTGCTTTCACTTTTTGCCATTATGTTTAATTTAGCATACAAAGTTGTTTTGCTAGGAATAAAATGTGAATTACAATTTTTGCTTGATTAATAATTCCTTATTGTAAATTAGCATGAATGTAGTGAAATAACTTATACATATAAATACTCTGAGCTGCTCAAAAAATGCGACTTCCGTAAAGTCACATTTTTTATTTTACTTTTATCTTACTTTTTTTCTTTTCTTTTCTAATTTTTTTTTCCAGTAACTTTTGTGGCTTCTGAGAACAATATAGTATATAATGTACAGGTACCATCTGACTTACAACTGAGTTCGGTTCCGAGAAACCGGTCGTAAGTCGAAATGGACATAAGTCGAACCTTACCACTGAATATCAACATCACATTTTTGTAATGACTTTATTTTATTGTTTTATTTTGGCATTTCATTTTTTACTTCACTTTTTATGCTGTTAGTACTGTATTTTATACTGTAAGGTTTAGGATAAATGCTGTGTACAACACAAACCGTTGTTTATTTCCCAGAAATTTGGCATAGAAAACAAGGTCGTAAGTCGAATGGTCGTATGTCGAGCAGGTCGTAAGTCGGATGGTAGGTGTATATATATACACTCGTTATATTGAACACAATAACTACACTAATGTTTTTGTCATAACATTGTTTAGCAGTATTGTTTACAACAATAAACATGCACAAATGTTGTATATTAGTAATGTTCTATTATATATTTACATATGTACAGTCACTGGACATGTTTCTAGAACCACTGCAGTTTTTGGAAGTCTTTGAAGCAAGGTATCATGTACAGTGGTATCTTACATTCCTCATACATAAACCGAGTTTCTTTGTGTCTTTGTTGCCGTCATTTTTTTTGTGCACAGACAACACATCTCTTCTGAGCCCATTTCTTCTTAGTTGCAGGAAGCTGTAGTATTAGGAAGTGATCACCTTCCTGCCTCAAACGCTTGGGTAATTGCTGATCAGTTCGTGGAAGGTTTTGAATAACAGGTGTTGTTACTTGGTACTTGATATATTATTGGTTGTCTGATGACAAATAAACAAAATTTACCATACGGTGGTCTGTTGCCGGTCCTTATTTGGTACATATTATATGCATTGAGCACTGAAATGTCCATGAGATGGAAGAAAAGTACTACTTGTAACCCTCATGAACACAATCGACAAAGCCAATCTGCACGTCACATTTGTCAACCAAATGCATGTTTTGTGTATAATCAATCACTGTTGCTGGTTTTAGAATACGTTCATTAGTCACTCTATCCACCTTGCCACTGTCTTTCATTTCGTTATGGTGAATGGATGTCAACAATGTGACATCTCATTTGTCATGCCACCGTAATGCCATGATGTCATTGGCAGCAAACACCTGCACCTCACCACTACAAGTGCCTGCTTTAAACCTGGGCATATGTTTACAATTAGAATGCACTGTGCCACACACATTTGTCATGTTCACTCACAAGAAAACACTGAGTAAGGGGCTTGTGTACTAGTTATCAGTATATAATGTATGCACCTTACAAAGATATGGTGCCATCATTGTTCTCACTATGTCACCTGAAATACCCAATAACATCCTGGTATCTTTCACTGTTTTACTTCCTGTGTATACAATTATGTCCAATACCAGGCCACTGTCATAGTCACAGAGTACAAACAGTTTTATACCAAAGCGTTTCCTCTTGCTCGGTATATACTGCTTGAACGATAATCTGCCTTTGAACAAAATCAAAGACTCGTCAACAGGGTTCTTGAATGGATAAAAGTGCATGTTGAACTTTTGTTTCAGATGCATAAAAACATTTCTAATCTTGTATAACCTGTTATTTCTGTCAGGCCTGGTTTTGTCAAAGAAGTGCAACATATGCAACAGTAAGATAAATCTACTCACTAGGATGATTTCACTGAAGGCCGGGGTAGAAATTAGCAGATCTGTGGACCAGTATGATTTTATATTATGCTGACTGACGTGAGGCATAAGCATTATTGTTGCTAAAAACAAAGTTGTCTCTTTCCACCAGTGTAGTCTTGACTGTGGTGATATGATTGTGTTTGCCATGGTGTAATAAAAATACTTGTTACTTTCCCTGACAATATTTTTCATCAAGGGCTGGTCAAAGAATAGTTCAAAGAATTCCAGTTCATCTGCAGTGTTTCCAAGAGAACAAGCTGGCAGTATTCCACTTTGAGAGTCATCAAACTGATGGGGATTGGGAACAAAATTGGGATTTTGCTGCCAAACCCAGATGTGGTTTGCTGGTGGATACTGGATATCATAAGCTGGTTGTGGTTGTAGTTGTGGTTGTGGTGTGGTGGTGGATGATGCTCCACTTTGTCCTGGATCTGATGAGTCAGTGGTGTGGGTCCCAGCCTGGGCTGGTGTGTCATGCTGTGTGCCCATGGCACCACCATTACCAGCACCTACTTACGTCTGTGGTCTATCCATACCAAGTGTAGCCACATCATCCTCATTTTCACTGTCTTTTCCAGGTGTAGGGCCACAGGATATACTCTGGGATGTACTCCATTCCCTTGGAATTGTATATGGTACACTACCCAAGTGCATGCAGTGGCGTATATACTGACGCTTCACTGGTGAATGTGATTCATCACTATCACTTCTCGAATGGTCATCAAGAGCAGTAAAATCAAAGTCCATGTCACTATCATCACCATTACTCAAGTCCAAGGCCTGGCCACATGAAAATATTGGTTTTCTCTTGCAATGAGGTATAAATGAATGTGATTGAGATGCACCAGCACCCGAGGTGGAAGGCTGAGGATCGTCAGGATTTTCGGCACTATTTTCGATATGCTGATCATTGCTTTTGGTCACAAATTGATGAAAACCATAGAATTCCTCTTCAGATCCACTTCCTTCAGTGTCAGAACTATCAGTTAGGAAGAGGAGAATCCCAATTCACCTCAGAGTGAGAGCTGCCTTGCTGCAAGGCATGGTGAACAAAGCTTACTGAGGCAGTGTTCCCACAATGCCATGCGGGCACCCAGATTTTTTGTTTACTGCACACTCTGACCATGCAGACCCATTCTCTTAGATGTAGGCCTACCAGCCTTCTCGCGCTAAATTTGAGGCTGCTAGAATTTTGGCATAGTTGTACGGTTTGGACCCTGGCTTCAAAGTCATAGAACTACGGCACGGACCCTGAAAGGGTTATGTAGTCTGTAAGCATTTGTATTAACCTGCCCAAAATGCTCTGCATGCTAGTGACTTTCTTTGTGCTTGAAATTTTTAATACATGTAAAAACTACGTTTTTATACTGCAAGAAGAAATAAAGTTTGTTTGTTTGTAAAAACTATAAAACAGACAGGGGGAGACACTAACCTACCTTAGAAAAATAGCCAAAAATAAAATATTTCTGCTACTTTGAGGCCTATTTCAGGCCACCTCCAATCTGAAACCAACTGAAATCATCTCTAATTCACTAGTATATCTTCTGATCTTTCAGCCAATAAAACCATGAAAACTACCTTAGAATACCTCAAAATATTATTTTAACCCAAACACAGGGTCAGAGGTTAGCAGTTTCCCATCAAACACACCATGGGGCATGATTTTCTTATATATTCCTCACATGAAGCATATGAGCATGGATCTTCTCTGGCCCAGCTGCTGTTGATTGGTACTCTGATGGCATTGATGTGAGTTTGCAGATCATAAAGAGAACATTGTAAGATTCTTCAATATGGGACATGAAATTTTGTGGGTTAGATTCTCAGTTCTGGTTTGGATTGAAGAATAGAAGGTGATAAATGTAGCTCTCGAGAAATATGAACACAGTTATGCCCATTTGTTTCCACAGCTTCAACAGGGCCTAGTACATTTATTCCAGGCAATGGTAAGAATGGGGGCAGGGTCTGGTGAGTAACTGCCTACTAACTTTCATGTTCTTTATTCCAGACCCCACACACAGATGTAGTCTCATATACAGTGGATATGTAAGCAATAAGTTCATTTGCCTATTTATATAACTTAATGTACATGTGCTCTTGTTTGTTTTTAAGCTAATAAACAGTAGTACAGCTTTATCAGTAGTGGCCCCATGCAGCTCATCTCAAACAAACTCAGTGAGCTCAATCAGTAGATCACCAGGGAAGACTTTTTTTTTAATTTTTACCTGAGGTCCAGGGAATGGCAAGTATAACTGCACAGAGAACAAGGGTGGTGAAGAGTTGCAATTCATCTATACAGAAGGAATCAAGATGGATACCCAGGAAATAGGTATGTTGTGCATACAGGCATCCAATCTGCATGTTTAAATTACTGCCAGGATCAATAAATAGGGTGGGTATAGGAGCGAGAAGTATGAAAATAGGAAAATGTTTGAATGAGTGATATCATGGAGATATTTTATTACCATCCAAACAAATTCTAAGACACTGAATAAGGAGCAGACAGAGAGACCTATACATGAGAGTGTACAGGTTTGGGGACCTAGATATGTTGGCATACCAGTGTTCATAACACTGAAAGGTATTATTATTATTTATTATTATAATCATGGGGGAGTGCTAAACCCATAGGATTATGCAGTGCATGTGGGTGAGGGGATGGAAGGTATTCAGGCTCAATTCAAGGAACTGGAGCACAGATCCAATTCCTTAGATCAAGAGCCCCTCACCAGCATCAAGGAACCTCCCTTGAGGGGTGTACATTAAAAGGTAGTAAGGTAAGAAAAGATTAAATGGTCTATGTGAGTCACAATGCAACTCTTTCCAAAGTACAGTGCTTGCTCATCATTAAAGTATGCTGGGTGGAAGGCACCCAGTGACTGTTTTGTATCGATGTTAGTCCTGCATCATGTGGCTTTTAGGGCCAAGTTTGTCAGACATTTTTGGAAACTGAAAAATTAATAAGGGCAGGAGCAAGTTGCTGACACAAGAGACAATTGCATAGATCACTGGATTACATAAGGCAAGCCATCAAACAAAGGAAACGGTGGAAGTCACCTATGTGTGTGAGCTTCCAGTAAGGACCTGGTTGTTAGTTCCTTGAGGACAATGTTAATGACATGCCCACACCAAAAGTATGTCCAAGGAAATCTCAAAAAATGCCCCCACTAATGTTATCTGTTTAACATACCTAGAATTGCTGTGTTATTACTTGTCCCAATCTTTTACACAGTGTGGTGTGTGGTGCAAGGTTTTTATGCTTGACAGTGTTCCATGCCATACTGTGAAATCTGTTGTTCACTTGCTTCAAGCCTGTGAGGTATCCAACTTCAGTGACTTACCAGGATATTCCCTAGACTTAAACTCCACAGAGAACCTCCAGGCTGAGATAGAGAGAGATTTATTAGAGGGAAGGATATCAGCCCACTGCCATGGCTTCAGGATGCAATCCGCAAGTTGTAGATTAATTTACCACATGAAACCTTTCGACCTAGATGGCTGAAGGTATCCAAAGAAAAAGAAATGACCTATTTTGTGGTTGTGGTTTTAGAGGGGGCAGCATACTTTAATGACGAACATTGTATATGATGAGCATTAAAATCACCTAATATAAGGAGTGGTGTGGGCAGGGATATAATTAAAGCTTGTATGTCAGTTAAAGATAAAGGATATAAGAGAGAGGTACAAAAAGCAGACTATGTACCACTTGTTTAAATATACGTGGGCTGTGGTGTAGTGAAGTAGGGGTACATACAGAAATTCAAGAATGCTGACCAATACTGTTCACCAGACGTGTGCCTAATTTTGTAATTAAGTACATGTACATCCTGAAAATGTTTTCTTTTTGTTGTACAAAGGTCAAATAATTATAAAAGAACATATGCAGAGATAGAACATTATATAATTGATATAAACAAATATGGTATACAGTAGACAACCACCTTTCATGCCAGTTAGGTGCTAGAAAACTGGAGCTATTCATGAAAACATGATCGACAGAGTGAACAACTTATGTGAAAAATTAAGTAATGTGCAATGACACCTCAAAAAAATCCATAGTTCTTTTAATTCTTAAATTGACAATATTAATAATGACTTTGACAATTTACACTGAAGATTTTTCTTGTTAACCTAGAAATGTGTAGAGGGGGTTCATGTTGCCCTATCAGACCTAGTTAAATGTACTGAGGTTTAGATCCTCAAATATGTAAACATTGCTTTTCTTAACCCTTTGAGGGATGAGAGGCTCTCTCCCAAACTCATTCTCAGGGTTGAAAAATTTAAAAAAAAAAAAAAAAAAAAAATCTTGTGAAATGATAGAGAATCTTTTTCTGATCATAATGACACCAAAAGTATGAAATTTGATGGATAACTTATGGAATTATGCTCTTGCAAAGTTAGCGATCTCAAAATGGGCGATCTCACCCAATTTGAGCCATGTTTTCAGTCAATTCCAATGTGGCAGTTGACTAAAATCACAGCTATTCCCTAGAACTCCACTTGTTCTATCGATTGAGCACAAGAATCTGCCCATTTACTGATTTCAACTACCCAGTAGAGTGGTCAGAAATTGGCAATTTGAGCAATTTCACACAAATTTCAAAAGATGCCAATTTCGAGATAGGGTCCAGAATAAACAGGACAGACATTCATGGCACTAAAATAATATTTTATCTGTTCATTAGTCACATCTCTAGGCCCCTCTTACATTACTTTTGCTTTCCACTTTGATTTTTTATTCTCACAGAAAATAGAAGGTTTTCTGTTATGTATACTACTACATCATTGTAAAAATGGTATAAATTATATCAGCACACTTGTGAAAGAATATTAGACTCACCAGTTGATGTGTATTGGACGTGTGGCTTGATTTGTTTACTCTTGAACATCGGCAAAACTTGATCATTTCCGCTACTTGGAGCTCAATTTCAAGGTACTTGTCATTGTGAAACCAATCAAAATCATCTTTATTTCTGTAATATATCTTCCATTTTATCAAATGAGACCAAGGAAACGAGAATACAACCATAAATACCATATGAAAATACACAAGAAAGTTGCTGTTTTAAACCAAAAACTCAAAGTTTTTTTTTCTCGTTATGCACAACGTGCTTCAGGATTTTTTTATACTGTGCACATTAACCACACAGACCCATTCTTTCATATGTAGGCCTGCCAGCTTTCTTCCACCAGATTTGAAGGCACTAGAATTTAGGCGTACAAGTACGTGACCGACCCTGGCTGCAATGATGTACTTGTACATGACCGACCCTCAAAGGGTTAAATGGGTTATCCAAGATTAAATTTGCATAATCTACTTTTTATGTGCCCATAGTGTGCTGTCAAGACCATTGTAAGAAAAAAAATTGCATGATATATACCAAACCTAAATAAAAAAAAATTACTAAATAAACCTGCTTAATCCTTTCACTGTTAGTCCTGTAGTACAATGGCTTGAGAGCCAGTGTCAGTCCCATAGTACTATGCCAAAATTCTAGTGCCTTCAAATCTGGTGGAAGAAAGCTGGTAGGCCTACATATGAAAGAATGGGTCTGCATGATCAGTGTGCACAGTATAACAAAAAAAAAAAAAACTTCAGCACGCAGTGAATGAGAAAAAAAAAACTCCGATTGTGTTTTTGGTTTAAAACAGTGACTTTACAGTGTATTTTCGTATGGTATTTATGGTTGTATTCTCATTTTTCTTGGTCTCATTTGATAGAATAGAAGATATAGTATTACAGAAATAGAGATGATGTTGACTGGCTTCACAATGAAAAGTACCTTGAAATTGAACTCAAAGTAGTGGAAATTTTCAATTTTTGTCGATGTTCAAGAGTAAACAAATGATGTCACTGTCCAATATGTGTCCAACTGGCTAGTCTAATATACAGTCAGGAATGGGTTGAGATTATACAAATATAATAACTGTATAAGTCTGCATAACAGTAAATCTATTTCTTGTGAGAATAAAAATTCAAAATGGAAAGCAAGAGTAATATAAGAGGGGCTTGGAGATGTGACTAATGAACAGAGAAAATGTTATTTTAGAGCCAGGAATGTCTGCCTTATTTATTCTGGACCCTATTTTGAAATTGGCATATTTTGAAATTTGTGTGAAAATGCCAGATTGCCAATTTCTGACCACTTTATTGGGTTGTCAAAATTGGTAAATGGGCAGTTTGTTGTACTCACTCGATAGAACAAATGGAGTTCTAGCAAAATAGATATGATTTTAGTTGACTGGAACAATGGAATTGGCCGAAAATAGGGCTCAAAGTGATGCATAAATATTGCCGAGAGCACTAACTTTGCGAGAGCGTAATTTCATAAGTTTTCGATCAAATTTTGTACTTTTGGTGTCATTACCACTGGGAAAAGATTCTCTATCATTTCATAACAAAATTTTTTTTTTTTTTTTTTTTTTAATTTTTCGACACAGAGAGTGAGTTAACCCTTTGACTGCTTCAGTCGTATACAGTAAGGCCCCGCTTTATGGTGTTTCACCTTATGGCGTTCTGCTAATACGGCGATGTCAAATTAAGACCAAAATTTGCTATACGGCAAGCGGTCTTTTAAATACGGCGCCCCCCACCCAGTTTGTTTACATTTTCCGTGACCACATCTATTATGTCAGGAAACTTTCCAAAATTTCAAGTGTTTTAAAGTTACTGCATATTTTATATGTACTCTGATAATTATACTTATGTGTACCTGTACCTAAATATACTTACACACTGTGCTGGTGTGCAGGTACACATTAAAATCGCTAAGTCTCTCTCTACTCATGACGCCAATACTACGTAATAATAATCACCCTTGGGCACACTAAATGTCTTATTTTACATCAATATAGGCATTTTAATTAATCTATCTATGATATTTTCCTCAAAATCATATATGAAACCCATTACATAGCATATAAACATGATACATACACTCAGAATAAAAATTGATGTAAATATGAGATTTGTTTACAAAGCAGCTGTGTAGGTAGTGTCAGAAGAATTACGTTTTCTCTAGTCAAACACTGGGGGGTAACTGTAGAAAAATATTCTTTTTGTATGCCTTTACTCTATGTATAGCAATTCACGACCCTTGTGGGTTTAGTGCTTTTTATAATAAATAATAATAATAATAATTATTATTATTATTATTATTATTAATAATAATAATAATATTGTTATTAATATTATTATTAATAATAATAATAATAATATTATTAATATTAATAATAATAATAATAATAATAATAATGATCGACACCATGCCTAACCCTTCTAGGGTAGGGTAGGTGCCTGAGCCCGAGCCTTTAGCTCATAAGACTGTCATTCCCATTTGCCCCCTTGGGGCGGGGATGGCAGACCAGAGAGGCCTAGCTTGTGGCTAGGCCTGGGGACAGTTGGTCCCAAAGATGAGGAGGTACTTGTGCCTCCTCCCATGGGAGACTTAGGTTTCAGACACTCCCTAAAGAGGGAGCCAAGGCCGGGCCACCACTTGGACAAGGCCCGGGCCAGGAGAATACCGGCTAATCTTTAACTAACTAATAATAATAATAATATTATTATTATTATTATTATTATTATTAATATTATTATCTTCTTTCACTCTAAAAATAGTGTGTTGCTGTTTGTTTATTCTGAACTAACTTGTACAACTTGTACACAATGTAAGAGTATTTGTATTGTGAGGTAATTATTATTAAAATAAAAAAATATTGAGGTAAATGTTTTACAAACTCTTACAAATGGACGTGAATGAACTGAAAGTAGACACATACTAATACGCATTTCGCCTGACCAAGTGATCGTCCACTACTTGTTCAGTTTGTGTTCTTACATTGTCTCAACTCTGTATCTCGTTCTCTCTCTCGTTTACTCTTTCGTTAACTAGTTGGCTCTCATTGACAATGGCGTCTAAGGTTAGCTGTAATAAAAAGAGAAGTCGTAAGTCTCTTGCTTTAACCCTTTGAGGGTTTCGGCCGTACTAGTACATCTTACGCGTAGGGGTTTTTGACGTACTAGTACGCATAAATTCTAGCACTGTCAAATCTCGCAGGAAAAGGCTGATAGGCTTAGATGTGAGAGAATGGGTCTGTGTGGTGGGTGTGTGCAGTAGGAAAAAAATCTGGGACCCAGTGGTGCATTGTGGGAATGCCATCATAGTACACAATGTCCACCATGCCTGGCGGTAAGAAGTTCCTCATTCCTCGGCGAATTGGGACACTTTTGTTCCCCAGTGACAGTTCTAATACAGATGGAAGTGACAGTGAAGATGAGTTTCAAAGTTCTGGTGAGGTTTTGACTGAAACTAATGGACCATAATATGGGTAATAGTGAGGAAAACCCAGACAACCCACAGCCTTCCACCTCTGGTGCTGGGCCGGCTTGTTCACATTCAGTTGTACCAGAATCAAAGAGGAAACTCCTATTTTCCCAAATCCCAGACTCAGATGTGAGCATTGGTGATGATAGTGATAGTGATTATGAACTACAAGCTCTTCAAACTTGTTCCAAGAATGGAGGAGGAGGAGGAGGCAGAGGAGGAGGAGGAAGAAGAAGAAGGAGGAGGAGGAGGAGGAGGAGGAAGAAGAGGAGGAGGAGGAAGAAGAGGAGGAGGAAGAAGAGGAGGAGGAGGAAGAGGAGGAGGAAGAAGAGGAGGAGGAAGAAGAAGAAGAATAGGTAATAATAACAATAATACATAATAATAATAATACATAATAATAATACATAATAATAATAATAATATGTAATAATAAATGTTCACCCATGACAGTAACAAGATAAGGGGAGATAACATCTGATAAGTGCTGATGTTTGATGAGGGTAAATGATGGTGTAGCTGATACCAAAAGATTAGATGAACATCCCACTCCCTTTGTTTTTGCTGGTATACTAACATTTCTGTCTATTTGTCTGTCTGTCAAGCTCCCTGTCTATCTGTCTATTCGTCTAGCTCTCTGTCTCAGAGAGCCACAAGACTGCGTCATCACTTTTACTCACATCTTCAAGCGGAGTACAGCACTTTGTCTGGATTTCTTGGGTTATCCTAGGTAATTTATACGATGTATACTTGCATTTATGTGTACCTGTGAGACATAGATAGACAGACAGATAGAAAAAGAGACAGATTAAAAGATATAGAATGAGGGAGAAAGATAATTAGATAGAATGGAGGGGAAGCAGCATCCGACCCCATTGTTTTGACAGGTGGGAGGGGGAGTGAGTAATGAGACAATATATCACTTTGACAGCTGCCGACTCCTGGTAATTTACACTATGGAGGAGGAGGAGAAGGAGAAGGAGGAAGAGAAAGAGTAGGGGGAAGAGGAAGAAGAGGAGGAGGAGGAAGAGGAAGAGGAAGAGTAGGAGGAAGAGGAAGAAGAGGAGGAGGAGGAAGAGGAAGAGGAATAGTAGGAGGAAGATTAGGGGGAAAAGGAGGAAGAGGAAGAAGAGGAGGAGGAGGAGGAAGAGTAGGAGGAAGAGGAAGAAGAGGAGGAGGAGGAAGAGGAGGAGGAGGAAGAGGAAGAGTAGGAGGAAGAGGAAGAAGAGGAAGAGGATGAGGAAGAGGAAGAGGAATAGTAGGAGGAAGATTAGGAAGAAGAGGAGGCAGAGGAAGAGTAGGAGGAAGAGTAGGGGGAAGAGGAGGAAGAGGAAGAAGAGGAGGAGGAGCAAGAAGAGGAGGAGGAGGAAGAGGAGGAGTAAGAAGAGGAAGAGGAGGAGTAGGAGGAAGAGGAAGAGGAGGAGGAGGAGGAAGAGTAGGGGGAAGAGGAAGAAGAGGAGGAGGAGCAAGAGGAGGAAGAGGAGGAGTAAGAAGAGGAAGAGTAGGAGGAAGAGGAAGAGGAGGAGGAGGAGGAGGAAGAGTAGGGGGAAGAGGAAGAAGAGGAGAAGGATGAGGAAGAGGAGGAGGAGGAGGAGGAAGAAGAGGAAGAAGATGATGTAATAATATTTTTCCCTTGAAGCAAGAAAAAAAAATCCACCCCATGACAGTGACAAGATAAGGGGAGATAACATCTGATAAGAGATGACTTTTGATGAGCGTAAACGAGGGTGGAACTGATAATAAAAGATTAGATGAACATCGCCCTCCCTTTGTTTCTGCTGGTACACTAACATTTCTGTCTGTCTATTTGTCTGTCTGTCAAGCTCCCTGTCTATCTGTCTATCCGTCTAGCTCTCTGTCTCAGAGAGCCACAAGACTGCGTCATCACTTTTACTCACATCTTCAAGCGGAGTACAGCACTTTGTCTGGATTTCTTGGGTTGTCCTAGGTAATTTACACTATGTATACTTGTATTTATGTGTACCTGTGAGACAGAGATAGACAGACAGATAGAAAGAGAGAGACAGATTGAAAGAGATAGAATGAGGGAGAAAGATAAAACACCATTGTGTATGACACCATGTTTCAAAGAGTTCCACAAGCTGCAGAACTAATAGGAATATGTTCAGTGACTGTATATTGGTATATATATTAGAGAACAATAGTAATAAACAATGTTTTGTATTGTTTGTTTTTGTAAACAAGTTTTGTAAACAATATATTGATAATTATGTTTGTGTGCTTATTGTGTTGTATACAACAAGTGTATATATGTACATTGCACCTTGCTTTTGTCTCATAGGCCACATAAGTTATGTGAAAAAATAAAATAGTGAAAAAACAACAAACCTTCAAATACAAGTAAACCAAAGTTTACCGGTGAGCGGCAGTCGCCGCTGTTGCCATACGGGGCTCATTTTCTGCAAACTTTACGCCTCCATATCTCCATAAGTATTGATGGTAAAATTTTTTTTGTTTATCCTATAATGTTTAGAAAAAAAAACTCAATTTTTTCATAAGAAAATTTTTTTTTTTTTTTTTTTTTGGAAATTTGGCCGACCCTGAGAACAAGTTTCTGAGAGGGCCTGTCGACCCTCAAAGGGTTAAGTGCCAAGTTAGAGGATGATGGTGTGCCATTTTGATTTTATTCAATAAACACCCTGCCACTCACCTCTCACACATTAATATTAATATTTTAAGGTAAGTAATAAGTGTACTCTGTGTGTATCTTACCTTTTATTGTGTTTTTAATGCCTATTTCTATTGCTAACTTAATATAAGTTAGTGTAAACTTGTTGTCTGGCATTTATTGCATATTTTATATGTTCTGATAATAATACTTGTGGAGCCGGGTGGAGGGACAACATTACGTTTTCTCTGTTCAGCCATCAGAGAAAACGTGTATGAATCTGCATTTGGCCCAGCCACTCCCCCACTCCGCTTTTGTTTACAATTTTCGGCATGAATTATTCATTACTTCTACCTTCGTTTATGATGGCATCTAAAGGTAGTTGTTAGAAATTATTAAATTCAGTGAACAAGGCATGTCGATGTTAATAATACGGCTCTGGGCCACAGTGTAGGTAGCAGGTAGGTGTAGCCCAGGCTACACCTACCAGCTACACCTACCAGCTACACCTACTGGCTACCTACACTGACTTTATACAAATAACTACTACTCACCTCTCTTCCTATATTAAGACTACACATATTTTAAGGTAAATAATGAGTGTACTGTACGTGCATTTTACCTCTCTGGGATGTTTTAAATATCGTATATTAAGTATGAGATGGGGAGCCAGGGCTACCTACACCTGGGCTACCTGCACCTGACCCTACAAATAAGCACTACTCACCTCTCTCCCTACATTAAGATTACAAATACTTTAAGATAAGTAATGAATTTACAGTGACTGTATTTTACTTTGAGTGTTTTTAATGCCTAGTTCTATTACTAACTTAATATAATTTAGTGTAAACTTGTTGTCTGGCATTTATATGCATTTATAAATGGAAAAAATGGAGTTCTGCCTTCCGGTGATGTCTGCTTTCTGGCGACAGCCTGGAACCTAACCCGCTGTATAAGTGGGGTCCTACTGTATATACGTCTTACGAGCCACCATGTTTGACGTATATATACTCATAAATTCTAGCGGCTTCAAATCAAGCAGGAGAAAGCTGGTAGGCCCACATGTGAGAGGATGGGTCTGTGTGGTCAGTGTGCACCATATAAAAAAATCCTGCAGCACGCAGTGCATAATGAGAAAAAAAAACTCCAACCATTTTTTTTTAATTAAAATGACAGCTTTGTGGGCTATTTTCGTATAGTATTTATGGGTGTATTCTCGTTTTCTTGGTCTCATTTGATAGAATGGAAAACAAATTATAGAAATAGAGGTGATTTTGATTGGTTTTACTATGAAAAGAACCTTGAAATGGAGCTCAAAGTAGGAGAAATGTTTGATTTTTGCCGATGTTCAAAAGTAAACAAATGATGTCATTTTCCAATAAATGTCCAAGTAGCCATTCTGATATGAAGTCATGAATGGGTTGACATTATTTATACAATTATTACAATATTGCAGTAGTCTGTATAACAGTTAATCTTCTATTTTTTGTTTGAATAAAAATTCAAAATAGAAAGCAAGAGTAATATCAAAGGGGCCTGGAGACGTGACTGATGAACAAAGAAAATGTTATTTTAGAGTCAGGAATGTCTGATTGTTCATTCTGGACCCTATTTTGAAATTGTCATATTTTTTAATTTTCATGAAATTGGCCAAATTGCAAATTTCTGACCATGTTATTGGGCAGTTGAAATTAGTAAATGGGCAGTTTCTTGTACTCAATCGATAGAAAAAATGGAGTTCTAAAGAAATAGCTATGACTTTGGTTGACTGGATCAATGGAATTAGCCAAAAATAGGGCTCAAAGTGGGCAAAATCACCAATTCATAAATATTGCTGAGGTCGCTAACTTCGCGAGAGCGTAATTCCATCAGTTTTCCATTAATTTTCATTCTTTTGGTCTCATTACAATCGGGAAAAGAGTCTCTACCATTTCATAAGAAATTTTTTTTTTTCGGAAATTTTGCGACACCAGGAGACACCTCAGGATTGGGGGTTGTGACAGTCAAGGGGTTAAGGATTAAGGGTCTCAACGCTGAAAGGGTTGTCCTTTCACTGTCGGTCCTGTAATATTACGGCCTGCAAGCTATTGTCAGTCCCGTAATATGCCAAAATTCTAACGGCTTCAAATCTGGTAGGCCTACATCTGAGAGAATGGGTCTGTGTGCTCAGTGTGAGCAGTATAAATAAAATCGAGGAGGCCGCAGTGCATTATGGGAGTGCCAATTCAGTACACCTTGTTCACCATGCCTAGTGGTAATGAATACGTACCTTACTCCCTGGCAAATTGGGACTCTTCTCTAACCAACTGATAATTCTAACACAGATGGAAGTGTCAGTGAAAATGAATTTCATGGTTTTGAGGAGTTTGTGACCAAAAGCAATGCCCAGGATACCAGAAATAGTGCTGAAAACCCAGATGACCATCAACTTTCTACCTCTGGTGCTGGGCTGTCTCGTTCATGTTCAGTTGTACTATGGCGAAAGAGGAAATTCATATTTTCCCATGTCCAGGACTCAGATGTGAGCAATGGTCATGATAGTGATACTGATTGTGATTGCTAAGCTCTTGATTACAATTCCAGTAGCGACAATGAAGAGGAATATTCAATTTATACAAGGCTACATGCATTTTGGTAGTGTGCCATATGCTATTCCAAGGGAAAGGAGTACATCTTGGAGTACATGCCCTGGCCTTACACCAGGAACAGATAGTGAAAAGAGAAGACAACGTGGGTGGTGGAGAAGACAGCATGGGTAGTGGGGAAGACAGTGTGGGTGGTGGGGAAGATGGTGTGGATGGTGGGGAAGATGGCGTGGGAAATGGGGAAGACAGTATGTAAGTTTATTCAGGTATACACAAATACAATTACATAGATTATCATACATACTAGCATATGTGTAGAGAACCAAGGATAACCCAAAAAAAGTTGAAGTGACTTATTGCCATGTGGATGGTGGGGAAGATGGTATTGGTAATTTTACAATTGTGATGGATAATATACATGCAGCAGCAGGTGGTGGTGGTAGTGTAATGCTTCATGTGGCACCAGCGGCACCCCAGGCTGGTAGCCATGCCGCTCACTCAGCACATCTACAACAAAGGCCACCTTCAACCACCCACACACCACAACAACCTGCACAACCACAACAACCCACCCACAAAAACGCAGACACTTGTTTTATGTTTGAGGAGTGTAAAACAGCACTGTGCATAACACCAGGTTTCGAAGAGTTCCACAAATTATAACAGTTCTAGGAATGTGTCCCGTGACTATGTATGCATATATATCACAGAACAATAGTAATAAACAACTTTTTTAATTGTCAGTTTGTGTAACCAAGTTTTGTTAACCAAATAATGCTAAAAAATATTTGTGCAGTTATTGTGTTGTATGCAACACAGTAACCGCAGTGGATATATATATATATATATATATATATATATATATATATATATATATATATATATATAATAACCGAGTGGATATATATATATGCAATAAGCATTATAAAGTGGACCCTCAGTTAACAATGTCATCGGATAACATAAAAATCAGATAACGACACTTTTTGTGTCAAAATATTGGCTCAGTTAACGACAAAGAACTTGGTTAAAGTCATTTGTCCAGAACGTGTCTGTGCACCATGAGCGGCCCTGCCGCTCCATGTACAGCCAGTGTGCCATTGTTTACACGCCAGTGAGGACAATTCCACGCGTACATGCGATACATTTTGTATTATTCCATTTTTTTGGTGCTTGTAACTGCTAAATAAGCCACCATGGGCTTATTCTAGTGCCAGCCCTGTGGTAAAGAGGGTGAGAAATACTAGTGAATTCAAGAAAGAGATCATCGCAAAATATGAAAGTGGAGTGCGTGCCTTCAAGCTGGCCAGGATGTATAACAAACCCCATACAACCATTGCTACTATCTTGGCCAACAAAAAGGCAGTCAAGGAAGCTGTTGTTGCGAAAGGTGTAAATGTGCTTACAAAACAGAGATCATAAATACTCAAAGATGTGAAGAGACTGTTGTTGGTGTGGATCAACGAGAAACAATTATCAGGAGATAGTGTTTCACAGTCAATTATATGTGAAAAGGCAAGGCAGTTGCATGATGATCTCATTAAGAAAATGCCTGAAACTAGAGCTCGTATTGGTGAATTTAAGGCCAGCAAAGGTTGGTTTGAGAGATTTAAGAATCGTAGTGGCATACACAGTGTGATAAGGCATAGTGAGGCTGCCAGTTCTGACAAAAAAGCAGCTGAAAAATATGTGCAAGACTTTAAGGGGTACATAGAGGCTGAACAATTCAAACCCCAACAAGTGTTCAGTTGTGACAAAACAGGCCTGTTTTGGAAGAAAATACCAAACAGGACCTACATTACTCAGGAGGAAAAGGCACTCCCAGGACACAAGCCTGTGAAAGACAGGCTAACTCTCATGTTTTGTAGTAATGCTAGTGGGGATTGCAAAATGAAGCCTTTACTCGTGTATCACTCTGAAACTCCCAGAGTGTTCAAGAAAAACAGTGTTGTCGAGCCTAAATTGTGTGTGATGTGGAGGGCAAACAGTAAGGCATGGGCCACTAGGGACATTTTCCTCGATTGGTTCTATGACGTGTTTGGCCCCAGTGTGAAAAATACCTCCTGGAAAATAAATTAGAACTCAAGTGCCTCCTGGTAGTAGACAATGCTCCTGCTCATCCTCCAGACTTGAAGAGCGAATTGTGGGGGAGTTTAGTTTCATAAAAGTCAAGTTTTTGCCTCCTAACACCACTCCTCTCCTCCAGCCCATGGACCAGCAGGTCATTTCAAATTTCAAAAAACTGTAGACCAAAGCAGTGTTTCAAAAGTGCTTTGAAGTGACCTCAGACACTGAATTGACCCTAAGAGAGTTCTGGAAAGATCACTTCAGTATCCTCAGTTGCATAAACCTTATAGGTTAGGCTTGGGAGGGAGTGACTTGCAGGACTTTGTACTCTGCTTGGAGAAAATTGTGGCCAGATTGTGTACAAGAGAGGGATTTTGAAGGGTTTGAGGCTAACCCTGAGGAGCCTATGCAAGTTGTGGAATCTATTGTGGCATTGGGGAAGTCCATGGGGTTGGAGGTTAGTGGCAAGGATGTGGAAGAGTTGGTGGAGGACGACGATGAAGTGCTAACCACTACAGAGCTGCAAGAGCTTGAGGTGCAACAGCAACAGACCACAGCTCAGGAATTTCCTTCAGAGGAGGGGGAAGAGAGATGGAGGAAGTTGCCTTCTTCAACAATTAAGGACATTTGTACATTGTGGACAAAGGTGCAAGCATTTATGGATGAACATCACCCTGACACAGCTGTTGCAAGCTGTGCTGGTGACTTTTGCAATGACAATGTTGTGTCCCATTTTAGGGAAATCTCAACCCCTTGACTGTCACAACCCCAAATCCTGAGGTGTCTCCTGGTGTCACAAAATTTCCAAAAAAAAAAAAAAAATTATTTTTTATTATGAAATGATAGAGAATCTTTTCCTGATTGTAATGACACCAAAAGAATGAAATTTGATTGAAAACTTATGAAATTATGCTCTCGCGAAGTTAGCGACCTCGGCGATATTTACGAATCGGCAATTTCGCCCACATTAATCCCTACTTACTGCTAATTCCATTGTTCCAGTCGACCAAACTCATAGCTATTTCTTTAGAATTCCATTTTTTCTATCAATTGAGTACAAGAAACTGCTCATTTACCAATTTCAACTCCCCAATAATGTGGTCAGAAATTTGCAATTTGGCCAATTTCACGAAAATTAAAAAATATGACAATTTCAAAATAGGGACCAGAATAAACAATGCAGACATTCTTGGCTCTAAAATAACATTTTCTTTGTTCATCAGTCACATCTCCAGGCCCCTCTGATATTACTCTTGCTTTCTATTTTAAGTTTTTATTCAAACAAAAAATAGAAGATTTACTGTTATGCAGACTACTGCAATATTGTAATAATTGTATAAATAATGTCAACCCATTCATGACTGCATATTAGAATGGCTACTTGGACATTTATTGGAAAATGACATCATTTGTTTACTTTTGAACATCGGCAAAAATCAAACATTTTCCCTACTTTGAGCTCCATTTCAAGGTTCTGTTTATAGTAAAACTAATCAAAATCACCTCTGTTTCTAGAATATGTTTTCCATTCTATCAAATGAGACCAAGAAAACGAGAATACAATCCTAAATACTATATGAAAATAGACCACAAACTCAGCATTTTAATTAAAAAAAAAAGGTCAGTTTTTTTTCTCATTATGCACTGCATGCTGCAGGATTTTTTATATGGTGCACACTGACCATACAGACCCATTCTCTCACATGTGGGCCTACCAGCTTTCTCCTGATTGATTTGAAGCCGCTAGAATTTATGAGTATACAGTGGACCCCCGCTTAACGATCACCTCCCAATGCGACCAATTATGTAAGTGTATTTATGTAAGTGCATTTGTACGTGTATGTTTGGGGGTCTGAAATGGACTAATCTACTTCACAATATTCCTTATGGGAACAAATTCGGTCAGTACTGGCACCTGAACATACTTCTGGAATGAAAAAATATCGTTAACCTGGGGTCCACTGTATATACGTCAAAAACAGTGGCTCGTAAGACGTATATATATACAACCAAAACAGTCAAAGGGTTAAAGAGATGCCAGAAACAGAGCTCTTTGGACAGATTTTTGGTGCGACAGGGGTCCAGTGACTCAAGCTGGTCCTAGGGGCATTAAAAAACAAAGAAGGGAGGTAACCCCAGAAAAGGACTTGGTACCTAAAGTCCTTATGAAAGAGGATTCCCCTTCCAAACAATAATAAACCTCTAACCTCTCCACTCCTCCCATCTCATCACTCTTCAATAAGTCTTCAATAAAAGTAAGTGTCATTTTAGTATTGTTTATTCTGCATGTCTCATTGTTTCCTGTGTAGGGAAATGTATATTTCAGTAAAAAAATTATTTTGTTTAATACTTTTCGGTGTCTGGAACAGATTATTTGGATTTCCATTATTTCTTATGTGGAAAATTAATTCGGATAACAACAGAATCGGTTAAAGACAAGATCTCTGAAATGGATTAATGTCGTTAACTGGGGGTCCACTGTACTGGTCTCAGGCCACAAAAGTTACTTGAAAAAAATAAGATATTAGAAAAGAAACAATAGAATAAAAGTAAAAATAATATTACCGAGTGAGCAGCAGTCACCGATGATGCTGTCAGCGGTTCACGTTCTGTCAACTTCACGCCTCAATATCTCGGTAACTACTGATTGCAATTTTTTTTTTCTTTTATAACACTCAGAAAATTATTCTTAAGATTTGGGTAAGAAAAAATAATTTTTTTTTTTTAATATTTTTTGACACTGAGAGCAAGTTTGTAAGCAAGGGTCTTGACAGCGAAAGGGTTAAGTAAAGCTCTTGAAGGAAGCATGTTTGACACAGTTAATGTGTATTCCTTCCATAAAAATGGGCACTTGCTCCTTCCAGAGAATATAAACATAGCTAATACAATCAAACAACTTTACTTCTATGAAATGGCATACTGTACATTATATAATTAGGGTAACTGACATGTATAAACTACCTTATAGAAAGCCCCTTCGTAATCAAGGCATTTTGCCCAGTCTTAAAGCTAACTTATGATTACTAGACAAAGAGGTACAAATAGTACCTGAAAATAAGAAAACTTAGTTTCTAATACATGTATATTGAAGGTATTCAGTAATTTAATGACAATCCTTACTAAAGACACACTGAAGATGAAGCTAGGTACATGAGTTAAGCAAGGATGGCACAAGAACACGGTTAGTAATGGGTGAGAGAGTCTCAGGACTTATTTGGCATAAGGAAATGTTGTCAGGATCACATTAAGGTAAGAAGGAATTTTTTAACAGTAGCTTTGAAGTGGTTAGCAAAGACAGAATATTCAGGCAAAGAGTTCCATATTTTTGGTCTTTTTATGCACAATGAGCTTTTACACAGGTTGAATCAGACATGGAATATCATGATGATTTTTGATAAATTAGACATGTACAACTCTTGGGTATCTTTATTGAGGAAACATTTCTATTCAAGATTGATGGACTGACCACATCAACTCAAGACTTATTACCTCATTCTCCTCCTGTTCTTCACGATTCTCCTTAGTATGGACTGATGAAGCCACTGTGTGGCAAAATGTTTCCTCAATAAAGATACCCAAGAGTTGCACATGTGTCTAATTTATCAACGTGTTGGTTCTCTGAACCATTCATCTACAATAATGATTTTTGTGTATGGTATTATGCATGTGGGTTCTGTTATGGCTATCAAGAAAGTGTTTCAGAGCAGGATTGACATTAGAATTGAATGCCTTGTATATGTAGTATGCACAGTTGTATGAGTGAGTTTTATATATATTAAGTAAGTGTAGACTTTTGAAGAGTGGAGGAGTGTGCTGTCTTGCACTAGACTGAGTGATCGTTCATACAGCTGCCTCTTTCTGTAGAGTTATTAGTGACTTTAGGTGTTTTGCTGTAGTAGATTCCCAGGCATTAATAGCATAGGTGAGGTAGGGGTAGATTACAGAGTATTATAATGTAAGTACAGTAGTACCTCGGGATACGAAGTTAATTCATTCCAGAAAGCTGTTTGAGTGCCGATACCAAACGAATTTGTTCCCATAAAGAATAATGTAAATTAGATTAATCTTTTTCAGACCCGCAAAAATACACTTACAAAAGCACTTACATAAATACACTTACATAATTGTTCGAGTTTTGAGCTGTTTGTATCCCAAGGTACCACTGTAGTGCTGTTTGAGGTACATAATAATGTATATTAGAGAGTATGCCAACTGATTTGTTATGTGCTGAGTTTAGGTGTTGCATTTCAAGTTGCTGTCAAGAAGCAGACCTAAAAATTTCCCTTCATTTTGTCGTGTACTCAGAGAACCATTGATGATAATATTTAGATGGACATTTGTAGCTCTGTTCCCAAATATCGTACAGAAGGTCTTGTTAATGTTAAGAGTAAGTTTGTTAGTAGTCATCAGGTATCTATCTTTATGAACTTCTCATTAACAGTTTAACTGAAAAAGTTCAAATCAGGGTGGGAGATAAAAGTTGTGTCATCTGCAAACAGAACAGGTCTGAGTTGTTGGGATAAATTTGGAAGATCTGATGTATACATAGGGCTGCCCTATGTCTATAGGTCACATTGATGAGGTTGTGCTCTTAATGAGGATGCATTGGTGTCTGTTGTTAAGGTAGGACTTCAGATATGTAAGTGCATGACCTCTGATATCATAATATTCAACTTAAGGTGCAGGTTTGTAGATGAATTGTTCAGAGAACCGACATGTTGATAAATTAGACACATGTGCAACTCTTGGGTATCTTTATTGAGGAAACGTTTTGCCACACAGTGGCTTCATCAGTCCATACAAAGGAGAATCTTGAAGAACAGGAGTAGAATGAGGTAATCAGTCCCTCAACCTTGAGTCGATGTGGTCAGTCCATCAATCTTGAATAGAATACGGCATACGTGCGGAGAAGGAGCTTATAAACCATTGGTAGGAGAGGTGCAGCAGTCATAGGCGGTGTCACATTTGTTCAATGTGGAAGTAGGTCGTGCCCAAGAATTAGGCAAGCGAAGAATTCCCAAGTATTAAGATCCCAAGAAGTTGCAGTGTCTGACAGGTTTGTAGATGAATTGTTCAGAGAACCGACATGTTGATAAATTAGACACATGTGCAACTCTTGGGTATCTTTATTGAGGAAACGTTTCGCCACACAGTGGCTTCATCAGTCCATCAGCCACTGACTTATTTTCCAATGCTGTGTAAAGCAGATCTAGCATTTTTATGATTGCATCATTAGTGCTTTTATTTTTCCTGAATCCAAATTGGCAGGGGTTGAGTATGTTTTGTGCCGTTATAAATGAATATAGTCTCCTGTGCACGAGTTTCTCAAAGATTTTGGATAGCAATGGTAAGTTTGATATTGGCCTATAGTTGTTTAAATCTGTAGGGTCACCACCTTTATGTATTGGTGTAACCCTTGCCGTCTTGAGTAGTTTCAGGAAGGTGCTAGTTTCCATTGACTTGTTAAAAAGTAATGAGATAGCATGCGAGAGGACATGGGCCGCTCTCTTGTACAATAATGGTGGGACATGAGACAGATTCCCTGAGTTATTTTTAAGTGACTTTATAATCTCTGTGATTTCTGTGGGCTCAGTTGGAGCAAGATAGGAATTTGGGAAATTCCCATCTAGGTAGTCCCCGGCATGGGCATTGGTACGTGGGATTTTATTGGCGAGATTAGAACCTATGGTTGAGAAGAAGTCGTTTATCTTGTTAGCTGTGTCAGTGGGATGCAGTGGTGTTTCATTAGGTTTAGTTAGGACAATATTCTTGTTTTTTTTCAGTTTGTGGGTCCCTAGAATCTGAGAGAGTGTTTTCTAGGTCTTTTTTATATCTCCTCTTGTGTCAGTGAATCTACTGGAGTTGTATAGTTGTTTGGTTTTCTTTATTACTTTGGTGAGGACTGATGAATAGTGTTTAAGAATATCTTTGTGTATTAAGCCCTGTCTATATTGCTTTTCATATTGGTGTTTCTTATCAATGGATTTCAGAATGGTGCTGGTTAGCCATGGGCAACCAAGCCGTTTGTTTGTGATCTGTTTTGTTTTTATAGGACAATGTTTGTTGTATAGTCTAAGTAATTTGTTAAGAAAAATGTCTGTCCAGTCATCAATACCATTGGCCTTGGAGAATTCTGTAGGCCAGTCAACAGTCTCTAGGATGAGGTTAATCATAGAATTGATGAAGGAAGAAAGGTGAGTGGTGCATTGAGGTATAGAGGCAAAGAAGGGAATGTATGAAAGTTTAGTAGTACCAACACTCTTATATGGGTGTGAAGCTTGGGTTGTAAATGCTGCAGTGAGGAGGTGGTTAGAGGCAGTGGAGATGTCCTGTCTAAGGGCAATGTGTGGTGTGAATATTATGCAGAAAATTCAGAGTGTGGAAATTAGGAGGTGTGGAGTTAATAAAAGTATTAGTCAGAGGGCTGAAGAGGGGGTGTTGAGGTGGTTTGGTCATTTAGAGAGAATGGATCAAAGTAGAATGACATGGAGACCGTATAAATCTGTAGGGGAAGGAAGGCAGGGTAGGGGTCATCCTAGAAAAGGTTGGAGGGAGGGGGTAAAGGAGGTTTTGTGGGCTAAGGGCTTGGACTTCCAGCAAGCGTGCGTGGGTGTGTTAGATAGGAGTGAATGGAGACGAATGGTATTTGGGACATGATGAGCTGTTGGAGTGTGAGTGTTGGGAGGGTTCGTGGAGATGTGATGGTTGGAGTTAAACACACTAGTTGGATGGTAACACTATATTGCAGAGTGTGAGAAGGGGGAGCCCAGACTGGCCTGTCCTGTTTCTAGGCCTATGCATGGAGAACTGAGAGAGGGGATGAGCACGCAGCGCTCACAACGGCATCATGTGACGTCGGATGGTAACACTATATTGTAAAGTGTGAGAAGGGGGAGCCCAGACTGGCCTGTCCTGTTTCTAGGCCTATGCGTGGAGAAGTGAGAGAGGGGATGAGCGCACAGCACTCACAATGGCATCACGTGACGTCGGATGGTAACACTATATTGTAAAGTGTGAGAAGGGAGAGCCCAGACTGGCCTGTCCTGTTTCTAGGCCTATGCATAGAGAACTGAGAGAGAGGACGAGCGCACAGCGCTCACAACGGCATCACGTGATGTCACACAAGCTAGTCACTGAGCCTAGCAAGGGGTCATGTATGTAAAACATATGGATGGTACTAACTATGACACTCAGATAACATATACATATACAGGGGATCAGCAACTATGCTGACATGAGTAGGGTAATATTTAGTGAAGGGATTCAGGGAAACCGGTTATTTTTATATAGCCAGACTTGAGTCCTGGAAATGGGAAGTACAATGCCTGCACTTTAAAGGAGGGGTTTGGGATATTGGCAGTTTGGAAGGATTTGTTGTGTATCTTTATACGTATATGCTTCTAAACTGTTGTATTCTGAGCGCCTCTGCAAAAACAGTGATTATGTGTGAGTGAGGTGAAAGTGTTGAATGATGATGAAAGTATTTTCTTTTTGGGGATTTTCTTTCTTTTTTGGGTCACCCTGCCTCGGTGGGAGACGGCTGACTTGTTGAAAAAAAAAATAATAATAATAATAGCTTAGCTTCATGAAAGGGATGCAGTTTTTCATGAAAAACCCATGGTATGCACAATATTCAGGCAGACTTAAACCAGGACTATAATTTTTTGATACTGACAAAAATACAGGAGTGGGGAGCTATTTTGCCTTACAAATTTAGTATTCAGTATTCACAGGCAAGATGGGGAAAAAGTACTATATACTGTAAATAGTACATAGTTTCTGTTTTTAACTCACATGCTAATAGAATTTGTTGGTGATATTACCCAGTATTTACATAAAAGACAAAATTAATAATTGGATGGGTCATCTTGGCAGAACAGCCAGTGTGTTATAAAATTACATGAAAAGCAGTAGTGATAATGATGTAATAAAGGTTAACAATCAGTAAATTTAAATTCAGGGGCAAAATTAAAGGTATGGTTACATACTGTAATTACTGAAAATGCAGTAAATTAATAAGTTGCTAGTAATTAAAGAAATCTGTATTAGTAATGTTACCATTAGGCAATAAAAGACAGTGATCAGAATCTCTTAATTACAGGCACATGTTGAAATCCTTAAACCTGCTAAACATTAATGCTATACTTCAAATTCAAATCTTTATTTCTTTGCATAGTATACAATGTGAGATTTACATGTTATAAAATAGTGTTAAGCACAAAGAAAGCCACTAGTATGCCTGAGCATTTTGGGCAGACTTACTACTGTTTTCCACATTTTTAAAATTCTGCATTGTAATGCCAACATTGACCTAAGACTCTTCCTGGAACACACTAACAAAACACACAGGTATCATCACACTTGAAACAAATAAATGTTACTTTGGTATTCCTCATGTTTATCTGAACCTTCACATTGTCTTCAATACATATCTGTTAGTACATCTATTGCAGTACAAGCACCAATAATGTGGAATAGCCTACTAGATTATTTAAATAACATTAAAATGCTTAATGAATTAGAACTAAATGAAAAAGTTGTTCTTAATGCAATCATAGTTATTCCAAGTGTCTCTCTGAAACCAATCTCTTATTATAATTTCAAAATTATTCTACCCTTTGTAAATGATTATAATATTAATTGTATTGAACAATCCTGCAATTTGAAGATGATCTTTTATTGCAGCTTCACAAACTACCATTCAACTATTTCTAATTTAACACACAATTTGTAATTTTAGGGAATAATCTTGTACAGTACGTAATTTGCATTTTAACTATTATTTTTTATTTTTCTGTCAGCATCTTGTACTAGGCCCACAAGCATAAAAATGCTACGTCTATGAAATCACTTTAGTACAAATTATATTATAGTTGTAACCTTAAGTTTACCCAAAATGCTGAACATACTGTAGACTTTTTAAATTATAATGCATTTATTTATAGCAATCTGAAAAAAAAGTCATATCAAATAAAGAATAAAAAGAATAAAGATTTTATTTCTTTGCAAACGTTAAAGTGTGTAACTACAATTTTGATTTGTTAAGTACAAAGAAAGCCATTATCATGCCAGGGCATTTCAGACAGACTAATCCTAACACAATAATTACTTAAGTCTAGACAAGATAAGAGTTGTTATGTTTTGACCCTTTGACTGTTTACGTCGTACATATATGTCTTACGCGCCACTGTTTCTGATGTATCTATACGCATAAATTCTAGCGGCTTCAAATCAAGCAGGAGAAAGCTGGTAGGCCCACATGTGAGAGAATGGGTCTCCATGGTCTGTGTGCACCATATAAAAAAATTGGGGAGCCATTGGTGCATTGTGGAAATGCCATTTCAGTAGTCCTTTTTCAGCATGCTTAGCGGTAAGAAATATGTGACTCTCCAGCAAATCTGGGACTCTTCTCTTCCCAAGTGATGCTCTAACACAGATGGAAGTGTCAGTGAAGATCAATTTCATGATTTCAAGGAGTTTGAGACCAAAAGCAATGGAGGAGGACGAGGAGGAGGAAGAAGAGGAGGAGGAGGAGGAGGAAGAGGAGGAGGAGGAGGAGGAGGAAGAGGATTAGGAAGAGGAGGAGGAGGAGGAAGAGGAAGAGGAGGAGGAGAAGAGGAGGAGGAAGAGGAAGAGGAGGAGGAAGAGGAAGAGGAGGAGGAAGATGAGGAAGAGGAAGAGGAGGAGGAGGAAGAGGAGGAGGAGGAGGAAGAGGAGGAGGAGGAGGAAGATGAGGAGGAAGAGGAGGAGGAGAAGGAGGAGGAGGAAGAAGAGGAAGAAGAAGAGGAAGAAGAAGAAGAAGAAGAAGAAGAAGAAGAAAAAGAAGAAGAAGAAAAAGTAGAAGATGTAATAATATTGTTCCCTTGAAGCAAGAAAAAAAAAAGTCCACCCCATGACAGTGACAAGATAAGGGGAGATAACATCTGATAAGAACTGACGTTTGATGAGCGTAAATGAGGGTGCAGCTGATAAGAAAAGATTAGATGACCATCGCCCTCGCTTTGTTTTTGCTGGTACACAAACATTTCTGTCTGTCTATTTGTCTGTCTGCCAAGCTCCCTGTCTATCCGTCTAGCTCTCTGTCTCAGAGAGAGCCACAAGACTGTGTCATCATCATGTTTACTCACATCTTCAAGCAGGGTATAGCACTTTGTCTGGATTTTTTGGGTTATCCTAGGTAATTTACACTATGTATACTTGTATTTATGTGTACCTGTGAGACAGAGATAGACAGACAGATAGAAAGAGAGAGGCAGATTGAAAGAGACAGAATGAGGGAGAAAGATAATTAGATAGAATGGAGGGGAAGCAGCATCCGACCCCATTGTTTTGACAGGGGGTAGGGGGAGTGAGTAATGAGATAATATGTCATTTTGACAGCTGCCGACTTCTGACTCAAAACAATTATAAGCCACACACTCCCACACAAGACAAGCGCTGCTGAATGACGATAATAGCAGTTATATGAAAGCATCTAGCGACTATATATGTGTACGTATATATATTATAGAAACCAGAAGGAAGGAAGAATGGAAGGCAGGAATGAAGGAAGGACGAGATGAAAGGAAGGAAAAAAGTAAGGAAAGACAAAGGAATGTAGGAAGGAAGGTAGGAAAGGAATGTAGGAAGGTAGGTAGGAAAGGATTGCAGGAAGGTAGGAAGGTAGGTAGGAAAGGATTGTAGGAAGGTAGGAAAGTAAGTTTATTCAGGTATACACAAATACAGTTACATAGATTATCATACATAGCAGCATATGTGTAGAGAACCTAGGATAACCCAAAAAAGTCAGACAGAGTGACTTATTTCCATTGGGGTCCTTTTACCTTATTATAATATAAAGGTTATAATATTTTCTTATTATTCTATAATGAAGATAACATATTATTATTATACTAAAAAGACTATCTACTACACGAGGGTCATTAAGACTATCTACAATACGAGGGTCATTACTAGGAATAAGGTAAAATTACACATGTTAGCTAAAAAATAAAAAATCATTCCCCTCCCTTTCTGTAACTACATTCATCAGACAGAACAATAGTAATAAACATTCATCGGACAGAACAATAGTAATAAACAATTTTTTGTATTGTTCACTTTTTAAACAATATATTGATAATTATGTTTGTGTGCTTATTGTGTTGTATACAATGAATGTACATATGTACATTGCACCTTACTTTGGTCTCACAGGCCACATAAGTTATGTGAAAAAATAAAATAGTGAAAAAAACAACTAACCTTCAAATACAAGTAAACCAAAGTTTACCGGGTGAGCAGCAGTCGCCGCTGTTGCCATACGCGGCTCATTTTCTGCAAACTTCACCCCTCTATATCTTGGTAAGTACTGATGGCAAATTTTTTTTTTTTTTTGGATTAAAACACTCAGAAAAATAATCTTAACATTTTCATAAGAAAAATTTTTTTTTTTTTTTTTTCAAATATTTTGCGACATAGAATGACAGTTTCAGAAAGGGGCCTGCGACAGTCAAAGGGTTAATAAATCTTTATTTTATCATAATAACAATGCAAGGTGGTTTGTAAATATAATAATCTTGAAATTGTACATAATAAAATCAATATTACAATTAATGGTTCAAACATTAATATTTTATGGATTGGCAGATGTTTTAATAGACTAGAGGTCATATAATATAATATTTGGGAGTTGCTTCAAACTGATTAGAAGTTGTTTTGGTTGGTTTAGCTAGCATTGAGAGATGAGATGATTTTTAAGCATAGCCCTAAATTTGTATATATTCATTATTAACTTGAAAACTGAAATGATATTAGTAGAGGTAAAATAAAAAATACCTGATTCTTTCTTAAGAATTCACTTCAGTTATTGATACTAGTATGACAAAATTTCTGAGGAATATTTAGTATAATGTGCCATCATATGCATATCAGTATTTTTTATTTATAATTAAAATATTTATTACTAATACATATAAGTAATTTATTAGTGTATGATAATTTGGCATCCTTCAGTAAGTTGGGCATCCCCTACAGGTGAGACTGGACTGCAACGATCAAAGAATTAGCAGACAAGGATGTTCATTGCTGGAATACGATCCTGATCCTACCCAGAGGCAGCAACTGTGTTCCTTCACTTCCTACTCTACTAATAAAAAAGATCTTCACGTAAATCAACTACGTATGAAATCTGGAGATAAGCCATTTGTTTGCCCTTATTGCTCATATGGTGCTGCCACAAAAGACTATTTGAAGATCCACATCCGCACTCACACTGGAGAGAAGCCTTTTACCTGCCCTCACTGTCCTATAAGTTTTTCTCAGAAAAACAATTTAAACAGACATCTTCGCATTCATACCGGAGAGAGGCCATATGCATGTGGTATCTGTCCATACAGATCTTCCCAGAAGAGTAACTTAAAAAGTCACATGTTAACTCATAAATCTCAATGTCAGATGGAAAATCCATTGTAAAGTGAAAATAATTTTACAATTTAATTTTAATTATTTTTTACTTTTCTCTGTGTTCACATTACATCAATTTCCCTTTCATTACTTATAGTGTTAAAATATTAAAATTCTGTTTAAACTGAAATTTTTAAGTCAAAAAGTAGTCAAATATTTTTAAATAGAAATTGTATGTTTTAAGAGAATATTTAAATTAGTTTACCTTATAAATTTATTTATACTTTATGAATAATTATATCAGTTTCTTTCCTTGGTAGTTATAATTAATTTCTTTTTGTTAAAAACAAAACCTGTATAATAGAAAGACCTCATTATTATTTATAAAAAGTACTGAGAAGTAAGTTTTCTAATGAAAGAAGACTAAAGTTTTTTCCTTGCATACAAAGGTTGTATACATAAGCATTTGCACCTTTGTTTATGTATTTCACCTGTCTTCTTTTATTACCATGGCAAAGACAGTGGCGCAGCCAGGATTTCAATCTGTGGGGGCTTAAAAATCATAAGAAGCTAAAATAAAATCAAAGAAATCATCTTTAAAAAAGACACGATTTTCTGAATGTGAGAATTTTAAATTATTGTTGTTATTTTGTAGTCACTGGTTAATATAGTAGAGTAAAAGAGGCCATCATTGAAAAAAAATATGAAATACATGTATTTGTATCTGGTGGGAGGGGAGAAGGGCATTAGCCACTTTAGCCTCCACTATGGCTGCCCCACTGGGCACAGAGGGTTACACAGGAGGTCCTGGTGTTTCAGCTTACATATGAGTTTGTATAGACAACAACAGTACAAAAGATGGTCATGGTTCATGTGTATTTTGCACTGCAAATCGGCTATTATAAAAAAGGAAATGCATTTGTTCCTAAGTGCCTCATTTGCAAGTGCTGCTTTTGTAATTTGGGATGTTTGTAAGCTGGGACATCTCCTGTGCTATATATTATGAAAAACTTCTTGCAGAATAGAATTTAAAATGCTCATGACTGGAAATATCAATTCAGGGATAGTCAGTGATTGTATATGTGCTAAACTAGCTCTGCATAATATTCAGGGATATGTGGTGCCATTTAGCCTTTTGCAAGAAGGATCCCTTCCTAAAGTCACGGAATCCCCAATGTATGATGAGCTAAAAAAAAAAAAAACTATAAAACATTGCTTTAACTAATATTGTAGATTTTTTAATTATTTAAAGATAACTTGCAAATAAAAATATTTGCAAGTTTGCAGTTGTCAAATTAGTTATATAGTAGTAAGAAACTCCAAAATTAAAAAGGAAAAACATGAATTAAATATTTTACTTTTAATATGATGATTATAAAAAGCATTTATTACAAATTTAATATTTTTTTATTCACAAGAAAAATACATATCAGAAGTAACACAGAATTTGAGAAACAATGCACATCTTTGTTAGCAAGTCTTGCCACAATTAGATCTGTACATTTCAAACAGATCACTTGGATATGAGTTTATGTTGTACATTTCATATAAGAATTACATATTGAAACTTCTTTTTTTAGATAAAAATATAGGTGAGATATTTTAAACCCAGTAGGTAAAATTATACTAGGGAATCTGTAGTTTTTTTTTTTTAAATGTTTTTTATTTCATATGAAGTGTAAGCTAAATAAACCAGTCACTTCAACTTAATATTTGTTGTAACTTCCTCATATAAAACAATTCTCTTTTCACCGAGACAATAACTACAGTGTATAACAAAATACTTAAATATTTTGTGACTGGAAAACATCAGTGCTTCATGTATTTGTAAAACCAAGTAGCACAATTATTAGTTTTTCCTGCTAGTCATAAGACATGATGGTACTATTCAAATAATGTAGTACGTATCTCAAATGAATTATTTAAATTTTGTACAATACAGTTAACTTACATATACCATATCACAGACAGGTGTGCTTAAAAGTTCAAAAGCAAAGAGAATTTGTGTATATGTACTTGTATAGTTATGTGTGTGTGCAGATGCAAATACATATACAGTAGGGCCCTGCTTTACGGTGTTTTGCCTTACAGCATTCCGCTAATACGGACATTTCAAATTATGAGCAAAACTCGCTGTATGCCTAACCCCACCTGACTTTATAATATGGTCACTGTGAGCTCTGTGAGCACTGCATCTCTCCATTATGTCTGGAAACTTTCCAAAATTTCAAGTGTTTTAAAGTTATTTCATGTTTTATATATACTCTGATAATTATACTTATGTGTACCTGTACCTAAATAAACTTACACACTGTGCTGGCATGCAGATACATATTAAAATCACTAAGATATTATTAGTCTTGAGGATGCCATATTAATAATGATAATAATAATACGCAATAATAATCACTCTGAGGCACATTAAATGTCATATATTACATTAATATAAACATTTTCTTCAACCCTTTCATTGTTGGCATCATATTAGTATGGCTTACAAGCCAGTGTTGGTGCCGTATTAATATGCCAAAATTCTAGAGGCTTCAGATGTAGCGAGAGAAATCTGGTAGACCTACATGTGAGAGAATGGGTCTGCATGGTCAGTGTGTGCAGTACAAAAAATCTTGCAGCACGTAGTGCATGACAAAAAAAAAAAAAAACATTGTGTTTTTGGTTTAAAACATCAACACTGAGGTGCACCTCAAAGTCGACGTTTTCTTGGTCTCATTTGACAGCATGGAAGATACATTACAGAAATGGAGATGATTTTGATTGGTTTCACAATGAAAAGTACCTTGAAATTGAGCTCAAATTAGCAGAAATGTTTGATTTTTGCCAATGTTCAAGAGTAAACAAATGATGTCACTGTCCAATATATGTGTTGGTTGACTCACGAAATCGTAATGACACGATTGCAAACAAACCATACCACAGGCAGGATTTGAACCCGCGGTCAGAGAGTCTCAAAACTCCAGACCGTCGCGTTAGCCACTGGACCAGCTAGCCACAATAAGATTCATCCAACTAGGTATATTTCTACACCATAGGAAGGTTAGCATAGGCACCACTGTGACCACAGTGGTGGTCACAGTGGTGCCAGTGGTCACAGTAGTGCCTATGCTAACCTTCCTATGGTGTAGAAATATACCTAGTTGGACGAATCTTATTGTGGCTAGCTGGTCCAGTGGCTAATGCGATGGTCTGGAGTTTTGAGACTCTCTTGACCGCGGGTTCAAATCCCGCCCGTGGTATGGTTTATATGTGTTGGTGTATGACAGACATGTAGGAGGCAAGAGGAAGGCAAGTTTATTATGCTTCAATCTGACAGTAATATCATCTCTACGGCTTATTTATCTATCACAATTCATCTAATATTACATTATCAACAATATTAATAACATAGAAACATGATATATACTCTAGAATGAATAAAATGTGCCATAATGTATGACAGGAGTAAATGGTGTAAGTGTTGTTGTTGGGTTTAAGGGCCGCCACTGAGAGAAGCCATGTTGGTGGCAGTGGAGGCTTCTGCCAGCACCACCACCATCAGACTTAAACAATGTATGTAATTTATAAATAAGAAATATTTACATTTTAATTTATAAATATTTTTTTTTTTTTTTTATTATCACACCGGCCGATTCCCACCAAGGCAGGGTGGCCCGAAAAAGAAAAACTTTCACCATCATTCACTCCATCACTGTCTTGCCAGAAGGGTGCTTTACACTACAGTTTTTAAACTGCAACATTAACACCCCTCCTTCAGAGTGCAGGCACTGTACTTCCCATCTCCAGGACTCAAGTCCGGCCTGCCGGTTTCCCTGAATCCCTTCATAAATGTTACTTTGCTCACACTCCAACAGCACGTCAAGTATTAAAAACCATTTGTCTCCATTCACTCCTATCAAACACGCTCACGCATGCCTGCTGGAAGTCCAAGCCCCTCGCACACAAAACCTCCTTTACCCCCTCCCTCCAACCCTTCCTAGGCCGACCCCTACCCCGCCTTCCTTCCACTACAGACTGATACACTCTTGAAGTCATTCTGTTTCGCTCCATTCTCTCTACATGTCCGAACCACCTCAACAACCCTTCCTCAGCCCTCTGGACAACAGTTTTGGTAATCCCGCACCTCCTCCTAACTTCCAAACTACGAATTCTCTGCATTATATTCACAGCACACATTGCCCTCAGACATGACATCTCCACTGCCTCCAGCCTCCTCCTCGCTGCAACATTCATCACCCACGCTTCACACCCATATAAGAGCGTTGGTAAAACTATACTCTCATACATTCCCCTCTTTGCCTCCAAGGACAAAGTTCTTTGTCTCCACAGACTCCTAAGTGCACCACTCACTCTTTTTCCCTCATCAATTCTATGATTCACCTCATCTTTCATAGACCCATCCGCTGACACGTCCACTCCCAAATATCTGAATACGTTCACCTCCTCCATACTCTCTCCCTCCAATCTGATATTCAATCTTTCATCACCTAATCTTTTTGTTATCCTCATAACCTTACTCTTTCCTGTATTCACCTTTAATTTTCTTCTTTTGCACACCCTACCAAATTCATCCACCAATCTCTGCAACTTCTCTTCAGAATCTCCCAAGAGCACAGTGTCATCGGCAAAGAGCAGCTGTGACAACTCCCACTTTGTGTGTGATTCTTTATCTTTTAACTCCACGCCTCTTGCCAAGACCCTCGCATTTACTTCTCTTACAACCCCATCTATAAATATATTAAACAACCACGGTGACATCACACATCCTTGTCTAAGGCCTACTTTTACTGGGAAAAAATTTCCCTCTTTCCTACATACTCTAACTTGAGCCTCACTATCCTCGTAAAAACTCTTCACTGCTTTCAGTAACCTACCTCCTACACCATACACTTGCAACATCTGCCACATTGCCCCCCTATCCACCCTGTCATACGCCTTTTCCAAATCCATAAATGCCACAAAGACCTCTTTAGCCTTATCTAAATACTGTTCACTTATATGTTTCACTGTAAACACCTGGTCCACACACCCCCTACCTTTCCTAAAGCCTCCTTGTTCATCTGCTATCCTATTCTCCGTCTTACTCTTAATTCTTTCAATTATAACTCTACCATACACTTTACCAGGTACACTCAACAGACTTATCCCCCTATAATTTTTGCACTCTCTTTTATCCCCTTTGCCTTTATACAAAGGAACTATGCATGCTCTCTGCCAATCCCTAGGTACCTTACCCTCTTCCATACATTTATTAAATAATTGCACCAACCACTCCAAAACTATATCCCCACCTGCTTTTAACATTTCTATCTTTATCCCATCAATCCCGGCTGCCTTACCCCCTTTCATTTTACCTACTGCCTCACGAACTTCCCCCACACTCACAACTGGCTCTTCCTCACTCCTACAAGATGTTATTCCTCCTTGCCCTATACACGAAATCACAGCTTCCCTATCTTCATCAACATTTAACAATTCCTCAAAATATTCCTTCCATCTTCCCAATACCTCTACCTCTCCATTTAATAACTCTCCTCTCCTATTTTTAACTGACAAATCCATTTGTTCTCTAGGCTTTCTTAACTTGTTAATCTCACTCCAAAACTTTTTCTTATTTTCAACAAAATTTGTTGATAACATCTCACCCACTCTCTCATTTGCTCTCTTTTTACATTGCTTCACCACTCTCTTAACTTCTCTCTTTTTCTCCATATACTCTTCCCTCCTTGCATCACTTCTACTTTGTAAAAACTTCTCATATGCTAACTTTTTCTCCCTTACTACTCTCTTTACATCATCATTCCACCAATCGCTCCTCTTCCCTCCTGCACCCACTTTCCTGTAACCACAAACTTCTGCTGAACACTCTAACACTACATTTTTAAACCTACCCCATACCTCTTCGACCCCATTGCCTATGCTCTCATTAGCCCATCTATCCTCCAATAGCTGTTTATATCTTACCCTAACTGCCTCCTCTTTTAGTTACACAGATTATCATACATAGCAGCATATGTGTAAAGTACCTAGGATAACTCAAAAAAGTCAGAGTGACTTACGTATTTCCATTGGGGTCCTTTTATATTTACATTTAATATATTTATTTTTATGCTTACACTTTTATATTTATACTTACCTTGGAGGAGATGTTAGTTTAATTAGTTAGTTTGATGGAGGAGATGCTGGCAGAGGTTTAGGGTAGTGGAAGATAGCTGGTGTATGTTCAGCGGATATACACACATCCATCAACATTGGAGAGTTACTTTCATGTTGTTTTTCTATTGCATACTCACTTAACTTACTTGCTACACTGTTAATTCTACACTTTATCATACATATCGTAGAATCACTGAATCACTGAAGAAGGCACATTCTCCCCTCTCTCTTCCTCCTCTACTTTGGTACTTTGCTACGAGTTTTTTCCTGAATTTTATTGCGTTTCTTTCCTTCTTTATCACAGGGCTGGCACTAGAAACTTTCTTTGGGCCCATGGTGGCTTATTTAGTGGTTACAAGCACTAAAAACACTGGAATAATACAAAATATATCGCAGGTACATGTGGAATCGACCAAAACGACTTGTAAACACTTTCACACTGGCTGTACATGGAGTCTTGGAGTGGCTAGGCCCGCTCAGGCTGCATGGACATGTTTGGGACGAAAGCCTTTAGATGAGTTTTATGCCATTGGTAGAGCCAATTTTCTGATGCCAAAGAGCGTCATTAGTCAATTTTGGCATTAGTCGCTGCTGTCTTTGGTTGAGGGTCCACTGTATATATATACATGTATACAGTGGTACCTCGGCACACAAACAGCTCCCAACTCGAACAATTATGTAAGTGTATTTTTGTAAGTGCTTTTGTAAGGGTTAGAGCATCATGTGATTTTCACTCACCATGAGGTGGGCCAAAATGACATGGGTTTGAGTCCTTGGCTAATCACAGTGTTGTTATTGTGTGTGTGTGTGTGTGTGTGTGTGTATACACATTGGTACCCTGAGTTTCGTACAGCTCCCAACTCAAACAATTATGTAAGTGCTTTTACAAATGTATTTTTGGGGGTCTGAAACAGATTAATTTAATTTACATTATTTTTGATGGGAACAAATTCGTTCGGTATCGGCACTCGAACAGCCTTCTGGAACGAATAAAGTTTGTAACCCGAGGTACCACTGTACAGTGGAACCTCAAATTTCGAACGTATCACTTATCGAACTCTTCGAAAATTGGACTCACCCCTATTTTCGAACAGCCGGGTACTGGACCTGTCTGGCAGCCCGCTCTGTCCGCATCTCCGCGCAGGCGCCATGAGCCAGTCTGGTTTTGTTGATACTTGAGTGAACACTAACCTGCGCTCTCATTCAAACATTTTACGATTATTTAATTGTGATTAGTGCTTGTGGGACTGTGAAATAAGCTACCATGGGCCCAAAGAAACTTGCTAGTGGTACCCCTGTGGTAAAGAAAGTGAGAAACACCATAGATGTGAAGAAGGAAATAATGCAGAAGTATGAGAGTGGTGTGAGACTTGCTGAGCTTACCAGGATGCATTGGAAAAACAAGTCGACCATCAGTTCTATCCTGGCAAAGAAAGAACAAATCAAGGACGCTGATGTTGTGAAAGGTGTTAATATGCTAACCAAAAAAAGACCACAGACAATCAATCAGGTTGAGAAGTTGTTGCTGATGTGGATCAAGGATAAAGAGATGGCAGGTGATAGTGTTTCAGAGACCATTATTTGCGAAAAGGCAAGGAAGTTGCATGCTGACCTGGTACAGAAAACTCCTGGAATCAGTGCTGATAGTGAATTTAAGGCCAGCAGAGGCTGGTTTGACAGATTTAAGAAGCATAGTGGCATACACAATGTTGTAAGGCATGGTCAGGCAGCCAGTTCAGACAAACAAGCAGCTGAGAAGTTTGTAAAGGAGTTTAAGGGGTACATAGACACTGAAAAATTAAAACCCCAACAAGTGTTCACTTGTGACAAAACAGGCCTGTTTTGGAAGAAAATGCCAAAGAGGACCTACATTACTCAAGAGGAAAAGGCACTCCCAGGACACAAGCCTGTGAAAGACAGGCTAACTCTTTTATTCTGTGCTAATGCTAGTGGTGATCTTAAAGGGAAGCCTTTACTTCTGTATCATTCAGAAAATCCCAGAGTGTTTAAGAAAAACAATGTCACAAAAAACAAGTTATGTGTCTTGTGGAAAGCAAATAATAAGGCATGGGTCACAAGACAAATTTTCAAAGAATGGGTCCATGAAGTGTTGGGCCCCAGTGTGAGAACATACCTCCTAGACAATAAATTACCACTTAAGTGCTGCCTGTTAATGGACAATGCTCCTGCTTATCCTCCAAACTTTTTAGACCTCTTGTCTAGGGACTTCAGTTTTATAACAGTGAAGTTCTTGCCTCCTAACACCACTCCTCTCCTCCAGCCCATGGATCAGCAGGTCATTTCTAACTTCAAAAACATCTACACAAAAGCAGAGTTTGAAAAGTGCTTTGAAGTGACCACAGACACTAAGTTGACCCTAAGAGAGTTCTGGAGGAATCACTTCAGCATCTACAGCTCCATAAGCCTTATAGGTAAGGCTTGGGAGGGAGTGACTTCCAGGACTTTGAACTCTATTTGGAGACAATTGTGGCTAGATTGTGTCCAAAAGAGGGATTTTGAAGGGTTTAAGGCTGACCCTGACCCTGTCCCTCACCCTCTGCCTGTTGTGGACCATATTGTGGCATTGGGGAACACCCTGGGGCTGGAGGTGAGTGGCGAGGATGTGGAAGAGTTGGTGGAGGACCACAGGGAAGAGCTAACCACTGAAGAGCTGCAAGAGCTTCATCTGGAGCAGTATCAGACCATAGCTGAGGACCTTGCTTCAGAGGACGAGGAAGAGGGAGTGGATGAGGTGCCTTCTTCAAAGATGAAGGAGATTTGTGCCAAGTGGAATGATGTCCAAATGTTTGTGCAGAAGTACCACCCTGACCAAGCTGAAACAAGCCATCTTTGCAACAAGTTCAGTGACAAAACCATGTCCCATTTTAGGGAAATGTTAAAGAGGCACCAGAAACAGAGGACTCTGGACAGTTATTTTGTGAGACAGGGGCCCAGTGGTTCTCAAGCTGGTCCTAGTGGCATTAAAAGACAGAAAAGGGAAGTAACCCCAGAGAGGGCTTTACCTGAAGTCCTCATGGAGGGGGATTCTCCTTCCAAACACTAACCCCAACTCCCTCTCTCCTCCTCTCTATCTTCCAGATGCGATTAATCTTCAATAAAGGTAAGTAAAAATGTTATTTTATATTTATATACATAATTGAACACTATAGAATTTGTTGTGCATATGTAAAACTGTAATTAATCTCTTTAAAATGTATTTTTTTGTGAATAGTTTTGGGTTTCTGGAACGGATTAATTGTATTTCCATTATTTCTTATGGGAAATATTGCTTCGCTCTTCAGACTTTTCGAATTTAGAACTAGCTCCTGGAACAGATTAAGTTCAACATTTGAGGTTCCACTGTATCTATATATATATATATATATATATATATATATATATATATTATTTATTTTTTTTTATTATCACACCGGCCGATTCCCACCAAGGCAGGGTGGCCCGAAAAAGAAAAACTTTCACCATCATTCACTCCATCACTGTCTTGCCAGAAGGGTGCTTTACACTACAGTTTTTAAACTGCAACATTAACACCCCTCCTTCAGAGTGCAGGCACTGTACTTCCCATCTCCAGGACTCAAGTCCGGCCTGCCGGTTTCCCTGAATCCCTTCATAAATGTTACTTTGCTCACACTCCAACAGCACGTCAAGTATTAAAAACCATTTGTCTCCATTCACTCCTATCAAACACGCTCACGCATGCCTGCTGGAAGTCCAAGCCCCTCGCACACAAAACCTCCTTTACCCCCTCCCTCCAACCCTTCCTAGGCCGACCCCTACCCCGCCTTCCTTCCACTACAGACTGATACACTCTTGAAGTCATTCTGTTTCGCTCCATTCTCTCTACATGTCCAAACCATCTCAATATATATATATATATATATATATATATATATATATATATATATATATACATATATATATATATATATATATGCATATATATATACACATATATGTATATATATATACACATATATATATATATAAGTATATATATATACATATATATATATGTATATATATACACACATATATATATATATATATATGTATATATATTATATATATATATATATATATATATATTTATATATATATATATACAGTGGACCCCCGGTTAACGATATTTTTTCACTCCAGAAGTATGTTCAGGTGCCAGTACTGACCGAATTTGTTCCCATAAGAAATATTGTGAAGTAGATTAGTCCATTTCAGACCCCCAAACACACACGTACAAACGCACTTACATAAATACACTTACATAATTGGTCGCATTCGGAGGTAATCGTTATGCGGGGGTCCACTGTATATATATACAGTATATATATATATATATATATATATATATATATATATATATATTATCAAGTTCCTTGATAATGTGAGTAGTCACGAAAGCGCTTGGAATTTCTCTATTCTTTCACAGTGGTTGTTTTGCATATATATATATATATATATATATATATATATATATATATATATATATATATATATATATATATATAAATATAAATATATATATATATATTTATAAAACTGGGTTGCTTAAATGTGCGTGGATGCAGTGCGGATGACAAGAAACAGATGATTGCTGATGTTATGAATGAAAAGAAGTTGGATGTCCTGGCCCTAAGCGAAACAAAGCTGAAGGGGGTAGGAGAGTTTCAGTGGGGGGAAATAAATGGGATTAAATCTGGAGTATCTGAGAGAGTTAGAGCAAAGGAAGGGGTAGCAGTAATGTTAAATGATCAGTTATGGAAGGAGAAAAGAGAATATGAATGTGTAAATTCAAGAATTATGTGGATTAAAGTAAAGGTTGGATGCGAGAAGTGGGTCATAATAAGCGTGTATGCACCTGGAGAAGAGAGGAATGCAGAGGAGAGAGAGAGATTTTGGGAGATGTTAAGTGAATGTATAGGAGCCTTTGAACCAAGTGAGAGAGTAATTGTGGTGGGGGATCTGAATGCTAAAGTAGGAGAAACTTTTAGAGAGGGTGTGGTAGGTAAGTTTGGGGTGCCAGGTGTAAATGATAATGGGAGCCCTTTGATTGAACTTTGTATAGAAAGGGGTTTAGTTATAGGTAATACATATTTTAAGAAAAAGAGGATAAATAAGTATACACGATATGATGTAGGGCGAAATGACAGTAGTTTGTTGGATTATGTATTGGTAGATAAAAGACTGTTGAGTAGACTTCAGGATGTACATGTTTATAGAGGGGCCACAGATATATCAGATCACTTTCTAGTTGTAGCTACACTGAGAGTAAAAGGTAGATGGGATACAAGGAGAATAGAAGCATCAGGGAAGAGAGAGGTGAAGGTTTATAAACTAAAAGAGGAGGCAGTTAGGGTAAGATATAAACAGCTATTGGAGGATAGATGGGCTAATGAGAGCATAGGCAATGGGGTCGAAGAGGTATGGGGTAGGTTTAAAAATGTAGTGTTAGAGTGTTCAGCAGAAGTTTGTGGTTACAGGAAAGTGGGTGCAGGAGGGAAGAGGAGCGATTGGTGGAATGATGATGTAAAGAGAGTAGTAAGGGAGAAAAAGTTAGCATATGAGAAGTTTTTACAAAGTAGAAGTGATGCAAGGAGGGAAGAGTATATGGAGAAAAAGAGAGAAGTTAAGAGAGTGGTGAAGCAATGTAAAAAGAGAGCAAATGAGAGAGTGGGTGAGATGTTATCAACAAATTTTGTTGAAAATAAGAAAAAGTTTTGGAGTGAGATTAACAAGTTAAGAAAGCCTAGAGAACAAATGGATTTGTCAGTTAAAAATAGGAGAGGAGAGTTATTAAATGGAGAGTTAGAGGTATTGGGAAGATGGAAGGAATATTTTGAGGAATTGTTAAATGTTGATGAAGATAGGGAAGCTGTGATTTCGTGTATAGGGCAAGGAGGAATAACATCTTGTAGGAGTGAGGAAGAGCCAGTTGTGAGTGTGGGGGAAGTTCGTGAGGCAGTAGGTAAAATGAAAGGGGGTAAGGCACCCGGGATTGATGGGATAAAGATAGAAATGTTAAAAGTAGGTGGGGATATAGTTTTGGAGTGGTTGGTGCAATTATTTAATAAATGTATGGAAGAGGGTAAGGTACCTAGGGATTGGCAGAGAGCATGCATAGTTCCTTTGTATAAAGGCAAAGGGGATAAAAGAGAGTGCAAAAATTATAGGGGGATAAGTCTGTTGAGTGTACCTGGTAAAGTGTATGGTAGAGTTATAATTGAAAGAATTAAGAGTAAGACGGAGAATAGGATAGCAGATGAACAAGGAGGCTTTAGGAAAGGTAGGGGGTGTGTGGACCAGGTGTTTACAGTGAAACATATAAGTGAACAGTATTTAGATAAGGCTAAAGAGGTCTTTGTGGCATTTATGGATTTGGAAAAGGCGTATGACAGGGTGGATAGGGGGGCAATGTGGCAGATGTTGCAAGTGTATGGTGTAGGAGGTAGGTTACTGAAAGCAGTGAAGAGTTTTTATGAGGATAGTGAGGCTCAAGTTAGAGTATGTAGGAAAGAGGGAAATTTTTTCCCAGTAAAAGTAGGCCTTAGACAAGGATGTGTGATGTCACCGTGGTTGTTTAATATATTTATAGATGGGGTTGTAAGAGAAGTAAATGCGAGGGTCTTGGCAAGAGGCGTGGAGTTAAAAGATAAAGAATCACACACAAAGTGGGAGTTGTCACAGCTGCTCTTTGCTGATGACACTGTGCTCTTGGGAGATTCTGAAGAGAAGTTGCAGAGATTGGTGGATGAATTTGGTAGGGTGTGCAAAAGAAGAAAATTAAAGGTGAATACAGGAAAGAGTAAGGTTATGAGGATAACAAAAAGATTAGGTGATGAAAGATTGAATATCAGATTGGAGGGAGAGAGTATGGAGGAGGTGAACGTATTCAGATATTTGGGAGTGGACGTGTCAGCGGATGGGTCTATGAAAGATGAGGTGAATCATAGAATTGATGAGGGAAAAAGAGTGAGTGGTGCACTTAGGAGTCTGTGGAGACAAAGAACTTTGTCCTTGGAGGCAAAGAGGGGAATGTATGAGAGTATAGTTTTACCAACGCTCTTATATGGGTGTGAAGCGTGGGTGATGAATGTTGCAGCGAGGAGAAGGCTGGAGGCAGTGGAGATGTCATGTCTGAGGGCAATGTGTGGTGTGAATATAATGCAGAGAATTCGTAGTTTGGAAGTTAGGAGGAGGTGCGGGATTACCAAAACTGTTGTCCAGAGGGCTGAGGAAGGGTTGTTGAGGTGGTTCGGACATGTAGAGAGAATGGAGCGAAACAGAATGACTTCAAGAGTGTATCAGTCTGTAGTGGAAGGAAGGCGGGGTAGGGGTCGGCCTAGGAAGGGTTGGAGGGAGGGGGTAAAGGAGGTTTTGTGTGCGAGGGGCTTGGACTTCCAGCAGGCATGCGTGAGCGTGTTTGATAGGAGTGAATGGAGACAAATGGTTTTTAATACTTGACGTGCTGTTGGAGTGTGAGCAAAGTAACATTTATGAAGGGATTCAGGGAAACCGGCAGGCCGGACTTGAGTCCTGGAGATGGGAAGTACAGTGCCTGCACTCTGAAGGAGGGGTGTTAATGTTGCAGTTTAAAAACTGTAGTGTAAAGCACCCTTCTGGCAAGACAGTGATGGAGTGAATGATGGTGAAAGTTTTTCTTTTTCGGGCCACCCTGCCTTGGTGGGAATCGGCCGGTGTGATAATAAAAAAAATATATATATATATATATATTTATTTATTTATTTTTTTTTTATTATCACACTGGCCGATTCCCACCAAGGCAGGGTGGCCCGAAAAAGAAAAACTTTCACCATCATTCACTCCATCACTGTCTTGCCAGAAGGGTGCTTTACACTACAGTTTTTTTTTTAAACTGCAACATTAACACCCCTCCTTAAGAGTGCAGGCACTGTACTTCCCATCTCCAGGACTCAAGTCCGGCCTGCCGGTTTCCCTGAACCCCTTCATAAATGTTTCTTTGCTCATACTTGACGTGCTGTTGGAGTGTGAGCAAAGTAACATTTATGAAGGGGTTCAGGGAAACTGGCAGGCCGGACTTGAGTCCTGGAGATGGGAAGTACAGTGCCTGCACTCTGAAGGAGGGATGTTAATGTTGCAGTTTAAAAACTGTAGTGTAAAGCACCCTTCTGGCAAGACAGTGATGGAGTGAATGATGGTGAAAGTTTTTCTTTTTTGGGCCACCCTGCCTTGGTGGGAATCGGCCAGTGTGATAATAAAAAAAAATTAAAAATATATATATATATATATATATATATATATATATATATATATATATATATATATATATATATATATATATATATATATATATATATATATATATATATATATATATCTACATATGTATATGCAAAACAACCACCGTGAAAGAATAGAGAAATTCCAAGTGCTTTCGTGACTACTCACATTATCAAGGAACTTGATAATGTGAGTAGTCACGAAAGCGCTTGGAATTTCTCTATTCTTTCACAGTGGTTGTTTTGCATATTCTGAAATCACCTGTTTACTGTGATCTTATTGCATATATATATATATATATATATATATATATATATATATATATATATATATATATATATATATATATATATATATATATATATATATATATATATATGTATATATATATATATATATATATATATATATATATATATATATATATATATATATATATATATATGTATATATATATATATATATATATATATATATATATATATATATATATATATATATATATATATGTGTGTGTGTGTGTGTGTGTGTGTCGTGCCGAATATGTAAAACTGGTCAATTCCCAAGAACTCATTTAAAATTAAGTCCTTTCCAAAATTTTCTCTTATACGTTTAAAGAAATATTTTTTTCATCAATGTTAATGTAATTTTTTTTAATTTTGCACCAAAAGAAACTTAGAAAACTTACCTAACCTTGTTTTAACAAGAGCAATTTATTTTAGCCTAACCCAACTAAATGTATTTTAGATTTGTTTACAGTAATTTAATACTAAACAAACACAATGAAATGTATTTTTTTCGTTAGGTTCAGAATGATTTTGGCTAAATTATTGCATACACAAATTTTCGGTTGTCCTATATGTCAAGATGAACATTGCTATTTAAGCCAAGATCGCAAGTTCTGCCTATTCGGCACGACATATATATATATATATATATATATATATATATATATATATATATATATATATATATATATATATATATATATATATATATATATACATACATACACAGTGGACCCTCGCATAACGATATTAAGCCATTCCTGAGAGCTCAACGTTAGGCGAAATTATCGTTAGCTGAATTAATTTTCCCCATAAGAAATAATGGAAATCAAATTAATCCGTTCCTGACACCCCGAAGTATGAAAAAAAAAATTTTAACCACATGAAATATTAATTTTAATACACACAAACTGAAGAAGACATGTACAATTACATGACACTTGCCTTTATTGAAGATCTGGTGATGATTGATGGGATGGGAGGAGGGGAGAGTGTGGATGGTGTTAATGTTTAGATGGGGAATCCCCTTCCATTAGGACTTGAGGTATCAAGTCCTTTTCTGGGGTTACTTCCCTTCTTCTTTTAATGCCACTAGGACCAGCTTGAGAGTCACTGGACCTCTGTCGCACAACATATCTGTCCATAGAGGCCTGTACCTCCCGTTCCTTTATGACATTCTTAAAGTGTTTCACAACATTGTCAGTGTAATAGTCACCAGCACGGCTTGCAATACCTGTGTGAGGGTGATTTTCATCAAAAAAGGTTTGCACTTTAAGCCACATTGCACACATTTCCTTAATCTTTGAAGTAGGCAACTTCCTCAATTTCTCTAACCCCTCCTTTGGAGCAGCTTCCTCAGGTCTGGCCTCTTGCTGTTGAAGATGATCCAGCAGCTCATCAGTGGTTAGTTCTTCATTGTCCTCCTCCACCAACTCTTCCACATCCTCCCCACTAACCTCCAACCCCAAGGGCTTCCCCAATGCCACAATTGATTCCACAACTGGCATAGACTTCTCAGGGTTAGCCTCAAATCCTTCAAAATCCCTTTTGTCTACACATTCTGGCCACAGTTTCTTCCAAGCAGAGTTCAAGGTCATCTTAGTCACTTCCTCCCAAGCTTTACCTATAATGTTTACACAGTTGAGGATGCTAAAGGGATCTCTCCAAAACTCTCTTAAAGTCAACTGAGTTTCTGAGCTCACTACAAAGCACCTTTCAAACATAGCTTTTGTGTAGAGTTTTTTGAAGTTTGCAATGACCTGCTGGTCAATGGGCTGCAGGAGAGGAGTGGTATTAGGAGGCAAAAACTTAATGAAGCTCATGTCCCCAGAAAGTCGCTCTGCCACGTCTAAAGGATGACCAGGAGCATTGTCTAATACCAGGAGGCACTTAAGGTCCAATTTATTTACCAGGAGGTAATTTTTCACAGTGGCAGCAAATGCATGGTGAAACCAGTCATAGAAAAGGTCTCTAGTGACCCATGCCTTACTGTTTGCCCTCCACATCACACACAAATTAGCCTTGAGGACATTGTTTTTCCTGAACACAATGGGAGTTTCAGAGTGATACACCAATAAAGGCTTCACTTTGCAATCACCACTTGCATTAGCACACATCAACAGAGTAAGCCTGTCTTTCATAGGCTTATGTCCTGGGAGTGCCTTTTCCTCCTGCTTGGCATTTTCTTCCAAAACAGGCCTGTTTCGTCACAATTAAACACTTGTTCAGGTTTCAATTCTTCACTGTCTATGTACTCCTTGAATTCCTTCACATATTTTTCAGCTGCTTTTTGGTCTGAACTGGCAGCCTCACCATGCCTTATCACACTATGTATGCCACTACGATTCTTAAATCTCTCAAACCAACCTTTGCTGGCCTTAAATTCACTCACATCACCACTAGTTGCAGGCATTTTTCTAATTAAATCATCATGGAACAGCTGTTAAAAATTGACCACTGTCTGGAATATCTTCCAGCTCCTGCACCCAACATCTTGCTCCTGGGGGATTTCAACTTAAGGCACCTAAAATGGAGGAATATAGCAAATAATATTGCTGCAGTAATAACACCAGGAGGCAGCTCTGATGAAAACTCACACTCACACAAGCTTTTAAATCTCTGCACAAAATTCAACTTAAACAAGCAATTAATAGAGCCTACTAGAATGGAGAATACACTAGACCTCATCTTCACTAACAATGATGATCTGATAAGAAATGTCACCATATCAAAAACAATATACTCAGATCACAACATAATTGAGGTTCAGACATGTATGCGCAGAGCCCCAGACCGACAAAATGAGATTAGTCACGAGGGAGCATTCACCAAATTCAACTTCAATAACAAAAACATAAAGTGGGACCAAGTAAACCAAGTCCTAACCGATATAAGCTGGGAAGATATACTAAGCAACACAGACCCCAACTTATGCCTAGAACAGATTAACTTGGTGGCACTCGATGTATGCACAAGACTTATTCCTCTAAGAAAAAGGAGGAGTAGATGTAAAATAGAAAGAGACAGGCGCTCTCTTTACAGGCGACGGAAAAGAATAACAGAGCGGCTAAAAGAGGTCAATCTATCTGAAATGCGTAGGGAGACACTGGTCAGAGAAGTAGCAAACATCGAACTTAAGCTAAAGGAATCTTATAGGAGTCAGGAATCGCGGGAAGAACTAAAAGCCATAAATGAAATCAAAAGAAATCCAAAGTATTTCTTCTCCTATGCCAAATCAAAGTCGAGAACAACGTCCAGTATTGGGCCCTTACTTAAACAAGATGGGTCCTACACAGATGACAGCAAGGAAATGAGTGAGCTACTCAAGTCCCAATATGACTCAGTTTTTAGCAAGCCACTAACCAGACTGAGAGTCGAAGATCAAAATGAATTTTTTATGAGAGAGCCACAGAATTTGGTTAACACAAGCCTATCTGATGTTATCCTGACGCCAAATGACTTCGAACAGGCGATAAATGACATGCCCATGCACTCTGCCCCAGGGCCAGACTCATGGAACTCCGTGTTCATCAAGAACTGCAAGAAGCCCCTGTCACGAGCCTTTACCATCCTATGGAGAGAGAGCATGGACACGGGGGTCGTCCCACAGTTACTAAAAACAACAGACATAGCCCCACTCCACAAAGGGGGCAGTAAAGCAACAGCAAAGAACTACAGACCGATGCAGATGTAATATATACAGACTTTGCAAAAGCCTTCGACAAGTGTGACCATGGCGTAATAGCGCACAAAATGCGTGCTAAAGGAATAACAGGAAAAGTCGGTCGATGGATCTATAATTTCCTCACTAACAGAACACGGAGAGTAGTAGTCAACAGAGTAAAGTCCGAGGCAGGCACGGTGAAAAGCTCTGTTCCACAAGGCACAGTACTCGCTCCCATCTTGTTCCTCATCCTCATATCTGACATAGACAAGGATGTCAGCCACAGCACCGTGTCTTCCTTTGCAGATGACACCCGAATCTGCATGACAGTGTCTTCCATTGCAGACACTGCAAGGCTCCAGGCGGACATCAACCAAATCTTTCAGTGGGCTGCAGAAAACAATATGAAGTTCAACGATGAGAAATTTCAATTACTCAGAAATGGTAAACACGAGGAAATTAAATCTTCATCAGAGTACAAAACAAATTCTGGCCACAAAATAGAGCGAAACACCAACGTCAAAGACCTGGGAGTGATCATGTCAGAGGATCTCACCTTCAAGGACCATAACATTGTATCAATCGCATCTGCTAGAAAAATGACAGGATGGATAATGAGAACCTTGAAAACGAGGGATGCCAAGCCCATGATGACACTCTTCAGGTCACTTGTTCTATCTAGGCTGGAATATTGCTGCACACTAACAGCACCTTTCAAGGCAGGTGAAATTGCTGACCTAGAAAATGTACAGAGAACCTTCACGGCGCGCATAACGGAGTTAAAACACCTCAATTACTGGGAGTGCTTGAGGTTCCTAAACCTGTATTTCCTGGAACGCAGGCAGGAGAGATACATGATTATATACACCTGGAAAATCCTAGAGGGACTAGTACCGAACTTGCACACGAAAATCACTCACTACAAAAGCAAAAGACTTGGCAGACGATGCAACATTCCCCCAATGAAAAGCAGGGGTGTCACTAGCACGTTAAGAGTCCATACAATAAGTGTCAGGGGCCCAAGACTGTTCAACTGCCTCCCAGCATACATAAGGGGGATTACCAACAGACCCCTGGCAGTCTTCAAGCTGGCACTGGACAAGCACCTAAAGTCGGTTCCTGATCAGCCGGGCTGTGGCTCGTACGTTGGTTTGCATGCAGCCAGCAGTAACAGCCTGGTTGATCAGGCTCTGATCCACCAGGAGGCCTGGTCACAGACCGGGCCGCGGGGGCATTGACCCCCGGAACTCTCTCCAGGTAAACTCCAGGTATGCAACTTCCTAGCCTTTTCACATATGATCGCTTGAGAGATGCTATCTCCTGCTATCTGTTTTTCGTTTATCCACACCAATAACAGACTCTCAACATCTTCCATCACTTGCAATCTCTGTTTCAAAAACAAAGTTGCACCTTTGGCAAGAACAGCTTCCTTGATTGCCATTTTCTTGGCCACAATAGTAGCGATGGTTGATTGGGGTTTTGTGTACAACCTAGCCACTTTGGAGACACGCACTCCACTTTCATACTTAGCAATGATCTTTTTCTTCATATCCATAGTAATTCTCACCCTTTTTGCTGTAGGGTTGGCACTAGAAGCTTTCTTGGGGCCCATGGTGACTTATTTTGCAGGTGCAATCACTAAAAACGCTGTGATAATATGAAATGTTCCGATTGTATGTTTGGATGCGACCACGGTGGCTGGTTTGTAAACACTGGCACCCACAGAACAAGTCAGGCGCGCTCAGGCCACACGTGGATGCGTCTCGAATAGAACGAATCGCGTTGGGCGAGTTTTTTAGCACTAGCCGAGGCAAAATTTTTGCATTAAACTGTATCGCTAGGCGGATTTAACATTATGCAATGCGTTCGTTAGGCGAGGGTCCACTGTATATATATATATATATATATATATATATATATATATATATATATATATATATATATATATAAATATAAATATACAGTGGACCCTCGCATACCGTTGGCATCACATAACGTTAAATCCGCATACCGATACATTTTATCACTAAAATTTTGCCTCGCATTCCGCTAAAAAACTCGCTCAATGCTATTCATCCGAGACACTTCTAATGTGCGGCCTGAGGCAGCTTCACATGTTTCGCCGGTGGCATTGTTTACAAGCCAGACTCCGCGGTAACATCTAAGCATACAATCGGAACATTTCGTATTATTACAGCGTTTTTGGTGATTTCATCTGCAAAATAAGTGACCATGGGCCCCAAGAAAGCCTTTAGTGCTAACCCAGTGGTAAAAAGGGTGAGAAATAGTATCATACCACAGTCAGCTGCTGCTGCACCACGGTCAGCTGTTGCTTGACCAGTCAGCTGTTGCTGGATCAGTCAGCTGTTGCTGGACCAGTCAGCTGTTGCTGGATCAGTCAACTGTTGCTAGACCAGTCAGCTGTTGCTGGATCAGTCAGCTGTTGCTGGATCAGTCAGCTGTTGCTGGATCAGTCAGCTGTTGCTGGATCAGTCAGCTGTTGCTGGACCAGTCAGCTGTTGCTGGACCAGTCAGCTGTTGCTGGACCAGTCAGCTGTTGCTGGATCAGTCAGCTGTTGCTGGATCAGTCAGCTGTTGCTGGACCAGTCAGCTGTTGCTGGACCAGTCAGCTGTTGCTGGACCAGTCAGCTGTTGTTGGATCAGTCAGCTGTTGCTGGATCAGTCAGCTGTTGCTGGACCAGTCAGCTGTTGCTGGATCAGTCAGCTGTTGCTGGACCAGTCAGCTGTTGCTGGATCAGTCAGCTGTTGCTGGATCAGTCAGCTGTTGCTGGATCAGTCAGCTGTTGCTGGACCAGTCAGCTGTTGCTGGACCAGTCAGCTGTTGCTGGATCAGTCAGCTGTTGCTGGATCAGTGAGCTGTTGCTGGATCAGTCAGCTGCTGCTGGATCAGTCAGCTGTTGCTGGACCAGTCAGCTGTTGCTGGATCAGTCAGCTGCTGCTGCACCACGGTCAGCTGCTGTTGCACCATCAGCTGTTTCTGAACATGACTCGTCCCGAACCTGTCTTGAACCTGTCCGTCCAGCCTGAGCGCCTGCATTGCCATCATTGTTTACAAGCCAGGGTGGCCGGTTGCATGCATACATTCGATACATTTTGTATTATTCCATTATTTATAGTGCTTGTAACTGCTAAATAAGCCACCATGGGCCCAAAGAAAACTTCTAGTGCCAACCCTGTGGTAAAAAGGGTGATAAATACTATCGTACCACAGTCAGCTGCTGCTGCACCACAGTCAGCTGATAAATTGGACCAGTCAGCTGTTGCTGCACCACAGCTGCTGCTGCACCATGGTCAGCTGCACCACAGCTATTGTTGTTGCTGCACCACCATCAGCTGTATTACTCGAAGATGTGGAGAGAGTGTTGTTGGTGTGGCTTAACGTGAAACAATTACCGAGAAACGATTAACCCCGGAGGGTTCGCCACCCAGGATAACCCAAGAAAGTCAGTGCATCATCGAGGACTGTCTAACTTATTTCCATTGGGGTCCTTAATCTTGTCTCCCAGGATGCAACCCACACCAGTCGACTAACACCCAGGTGAACAGGGAAAAACGCCTGGAACTAGTGCTCATATTGGTGAATTTAAAGCCAGCAAAGGTTGGTTTGAGAGATTTAAGAATCGTAGTGGCATACACAGTGTGATAAGGCCTGTTCTGGAAGAAAATGCCAAACAGGACCTACAGTACTCTAGGAGGAAAAGGCACTCCCAGGACACACTGTCTCATCAGTCATTGCTGCATCTTCAATAAAGGTAAGTGTCATTTATTCTTCATTTAGTAGAGTAGTCCATGCACAATATATACTGTGCATGTACTACTCTACTATTGTGCATGTATCCTTCTCTTTGTGTGTAGGAAAATGTATATTTCATGTGGTAAAAATTTTTGTTTCATACTTTTGGGTGTCTTGCACGGATTAATTTCATTTCCATTATTTCTTATGGGGGAAATTCATTCGCATAACAATAATTTCGCATAACAATGAGCTCTCATGAACGGATTAATATCGTTATGCGGGGGTCCACTGTATATATATATATATATATTTATATATATTTATATGTATATATATATATATATATATATATATATATATATATATATATATATATATATATAATATATACTATATATAATATATATATATATATATATATATATATATATATATATATATATATATATATATATATATATATACACAATAGGGCCCCACTTACACAGTGGGTTAGGTTCCAGGCTGTCGCCGGAAAGCAGGCATCGCCGGAAGGCAGAACGCCATTTTTTTCCATTTATAAATGCATATAAATGCCAGACAACAAGTTTACACTAAATTATATTAAGTTAGTAATAGAACTAGGCATTAAAAACACACAAAGTAAAATACATTCACAGTAAATTCATTACTTATCTTAAAGTATTTGTAATCTTAATGTAGGGAGAGAGGTGAGTAGTACTTATTTGTAGGAAGTCAGGTGCAGGTAGCCCAGGTGTAGGTAGCCCTGGCTCCCCGTCTCATACTTAATATACGATATTTAAAACATATAGTAGGTAGTAGGTTAGTAGACAGCAACCACCCAGGGAAGTACTACCGTCCTGCCAGATGACTGTGAAACAGAAACCTGTAACTGTTTTGCATGATGGTAGGATTGCTGGTTTCTTTTTCTGTCTCATAAACACGCTAGATAACAGGGATATCTTGCTACTCCTACTTACACTTTGGTCACACTTCACAGACACGCACATTCATATATATATACATACATCTAGGTTTTTCTCCTTTTTCAAAATAGCTCTTGTTCTTCTTTATTTCTTCTATTGTCCATGGGGAAGTGGAAAAGAATCTTTCCTCCGTAAGCCATGCGTGTCATATGAGGCGACTAAAATGCCGGGAGCAATGGGCTAGTAACCCCTTCTCCTGTAGACATTTGCTAAAAAAGAGAAGAAAAACTTTATAAAACTGGGATGCTTGAATGTGCGTGGATGTAGTGCGGATGACAAGAAACAGATGATTGCTGATGTTATGAATGAAAAGAAGTTGGATGTCCTGGCCCTAAGCGAAACAAAGCTGAAGGGGGTAGGGGAGTTTCGGTGGGGGGAAATAAATGGGACTAAATCTGGAGTATCTGAGAGATTTAGAGCAAAGGAAGGGGTAGCAGTAATGTTGAAGGATCAGTTATGGAAGGAGAAAAGAGAATATGAATGTGTAAATTCAAGAATTATGTGGATGAAAGTAAAGGCTGGATGCGAAAAGTGTGTCATAATAAGCGTGTATGCACCTGGAGAAGAGAGGAATGCAGAGGAGAGAGAGAGATTTTGGGAGATGTTAAGTGAATGTATAGGAGCCTTTGAACCAAGTGAGAGAGTAATTGTGGTAGGGGACCTGAACGCTAAAGTAGAAGAAACTTTTAGAGAGGGTGTGGTAGGTACGTTTGGGGTGCCAGGTGTAAATGATAATGGGAGCCCTTTGATTGAACTTTGTATAGAAAGGGGTTTAGTTATAGGTAATACATATTTTAAGAAAAAGAGGATAAATAAGTATACAAGATATGATGTTGGGCAAAATGACAGTAGTTTGTTGGATTATGTATTGGTAGATAAAAGACTGCTGAGTAGACTTCAGGATGTACATGTTTATAGAGGGGCCACAGATATATCAGATCACTTTCTAGCTGTAGCTACACTGAGAGTAAAAGGTAGATGGGATACAAGGAGAATAGAAGCATCAGGGAAGAGAGAGGTGAAGGTTTATAAACTAAAAGAGGAGGCAGTTAGGGTAAGATATAAACAGCTATTGGAGGATAGATGGGCTAATGAGAGCATAGGCAATGGGGTCGAAGAGGTATGGGGTAGGTTTAAAAATGTAGTGTTAGAGTGTTCAGCAGAAGTTTGTGGTTACAGGAAAGTGGGTGTGGGAGGGAAGAGGAGCGATTGGTGGAATGATGATGTAAAGAGAGTAGTAAGGGAGAAAAAGTTAGCATATGAGAAGTTTTTACAAAGTAGAAGTGATGCAAGGAGGGAAGAGTATATGGAGAAAAAGAGAGAGGTTAAGAGAGTGGTGAAGCAATGTAAAAAGAGAGCAAATGAGAGAGTGGGTGAGATGTTATCAACAAATTTTGTTGAAAATAAGAAAAAGTTTTGGAGTGAGATTAACAAGTTAAGGAAGCCTAGAGAACAAATGGATTTAAGTTAAGGAAGCCTAGAGAACAAATGGATTTGTCAGTTAAAAATAGGAGAGGAGAGTTATTAAATGGAGAGATAGAGGTATTGGGAAGATTGAGGGAATATTTTGAGGAATTGTTAAATGTTGATGAAGATAGGGAAGCTGTGATTTCGTGTATAGGGCAAGGAGGAACAACATCTTGTAGGAGTGAGGAAGAGCCAGTTGTGAGTGTGGGGGAAGTTCGTGAGGCAGTAGGTAAAATGAAAGGGGGTAAGGCAGCCGGGATTGATGGGATAAAGATAGAAATGTTAAAAGCAGGTGGGGATGTAGTTTTGGAGTGGTTGGTGCAATTATTTAATAAATGTATGGAAGAGGGTAAGGTACCTAGGGATTGGCAGAGAGCATGCATAGTTCCTTTGTATAAAGGCAAAGGGGATAAAAGAGAGTGCAAAAATTATAGGGGGATAAGTCTGTTGAGTATACCTGGTAAAGTGTATGGTAGAGGTATTATTGAAAGAATTAAGAGTAAGACGGAGAATAGGATAGCAGATGAACAAGGAGGCTTTAGGAAAGGTAGGGGGTGTGTGGACCAGGTGTTTACAGTGAAATATATAAGTGAACAGTATTTAGATAAGGCTAAAGAGGTCTTTGTGGCATTTATGGATTTGGAAAAGGCATATGACAGGGTGGATAGGGGGGCAATGTGGCAGATGTTGCAGGTGTATGGTGTAGGAGGTAGGTTACTGAAAGCAGTGAAGAGTTTTTACGAGGATAGTGAGGCTCAAGTTAGAGTATGTAGGAAAGAAGGAAATTATTTCCCAGTAAAAGTAGGCCTTAGACAAGGATGTGTGATGTCACAGTGGTTGTTTAATATATTTATAGATGGGGTTGTAAGAGAAGTAAATGCGAGGGTCTTGGCAAGAGGCGTGGAGTTAAAAGATAAAGAATCACACATAAAGTGGGAGTTGTCACAGTTGCTCTTTGCTGATGACACTGTGCTCTTGGGGGATTCTGAAGAGAAGTTGTAGAGATTGGTGGATGAATTTGGTAGGGTGTGCAAAAGAAGAAAATTGAAAGTGAATACAGGAAAGAGTAAGGTTATGAGGATAACAAAAAGATTAGGTGATGAAAGATTGGATATCAGATTGGAGGGAGAGAGTATGGAGGAGGTGAATGTATTCAGATATCTGGGAGTGGATGTGTCAGCGGATGGGTCTATGAAAGATGAGGTGAATCATAGAATTGATGAGGGGAAAAGGGTGAGTGGTGCACTTAGGAGTCTGTGGAGACAAAGAACTTTGTCCTTGGAGGCAAAGAGAGGAATGTATGAGAGTATAGTTTTACCAACGCTCTTATATGGGTGTGAAGCATGGGTGATGAATGTTGCAGCGAGGAGAAGGCTGGAGGCAGTGGAGATGTCATGTCTGAGAGCAATGTGTGGTGTGAATATAATGCAGAGAATTCGTAGTTTGGAAGTTAGGAGGAGGTGCAGGATTACCGAAACTGTTGTCCACAGGACTGAGGAAGGGTTGTTGAGGTGGTTCGGACAATTAGAGAGAATGGAGCGAAACAGAATGACTTCAAGAGTGTATCAGTCTGTAGTGGAAGGAAGGCAGGGTAGGGGTCGGCCTAGGAAAGGTTGGAGGGAGGGGGTAAAGGAGGTTTTGTGTGCGAGGGGCTTGGACTTCCAGCAGGCATGTGTGAGCGTGTTTGATAGGAGTGAATGGAGACAAATGGTTTTTAATACTTGACGTGCTGTTGGAGTGTGAGCAAAGTAACATTTAGAAGGGGTTCAAGCGTCCACTTTTGGCCAGTGTTTACAAGCCAGCCACCACAGTCCCAAACATATTATCACAGCCTTTTTAGTGATTGCACCTGCAAAATAAGTCACCATGGGCCCCAAGAAAGCTTCTAGTGCCAACCCTACAGCAAAAAGGGGGAGAATTACTATAGATATGAAGAAAGAGATCATTGCTAAGTATGAAAGTGGAGTGCGTGTCTCCGAGCTGGCCAGGTTGTACACAAAACCCCAATCAACCATCGCTACTATTGTGGCCAAGAAAACGGCAATCAAGGAAGATGTTCTTGCCAAACGTGCAACTATGTTTTCGAATCTGAGATCGCAAGTGATAGAAGATGTTGAGAGACTGTTACTGGTGTGGATAAACGAAAAACAGATAGCAGGAGATAGCATCTCTCAAGTGATCATATGTGAAAAGGCTAGGAAGTTGCATGACGATTTAATTAGAAAAATGCCTGCAACTAGTGGTGATGTGAGTGAATTTAAGGCTAGCAAAGGTTCGTTTGAGAGATTTAAGAATTGTAGTGGCATACATAGTGTGATAAGGCATGGTGAGGCTGCCAGTTCAGACGAAAAATCAGCTGAAAAGTATGTGCAGGAACTCAATTAGTACATATTGAAACCTGAAAAAGTGTTTAATTGTGACACTGACAATGTTTTGAAACACTTTAGGAATGTCATAAAGGAACGGGAGGTACAGGCCTCTATGGACAGATATGTTGTGCAACAGAGGTCCAGTGACTCTCAAGCTGGTCCTAGTGGCATTAACCCTTTGACTGTCGAAGGGCCCAATCCTGAAGTTGTTCCTGGTGTCGCAAAATATTCGAAAAAAAAAAAAATTATTTTTTCTTATGAAAATGTTAAGATTATTTTTCTGATTGTTTTAGTCCCAAAAAAAAAATTTTTCCCATCAGTACTTACCGAGATATAGAGGCATGAAGTTTGCAGAAAATGAGCCGCGTATGGCAACAGCGGCGACTGCCGCTCACCCGGTAAACTTTAGTTTACTTGTATTTGAAGGTTTGTTGTTTTTTTCACTATTTTATTTTTTCACATAACTTATGTGGCCTGTGAGACCAAAGTAAGGTGCAATGTACATATATACACTCGTTGTATACAACACAATAAGCACACAAACATAATTATCAATATATTGTTTACAAAACTTGTTTACAAAAACAAACAATACAAAAAATTGTTTATTACTATTGTTCTATAATATATATACCAATATACAGTCACTGAATATATTCCTAGAAGTTCTGCAGCTTGTGGAACTCTGTGAAACATGGTGTCATACACAGTGGTGTTTTACACTCTCACACATAAAACATGGTGTCATACACAGTGGTGTTTTACACTCTCACACATAAAACATGGTGTCATACACAGTGGTGTTTTACACTCTTACACATAAAACATGGTGTCATACACAGTGGTGTTTTACACTCTCACACATAAAACATGGTGTCATACACAGTGGTGTTTTACACTCTTACACATAAAACATGGTGTCATACACAGTGGTGTTTTACACTCTTACACATAAAACATGGTGTCATACACAGTGGTGTTTTACACTCTTACACATAAAACATGGTGTCATACACAGTGGTGTTTTACACTCTCACACATAAAACATGGTGTCATACACAGTGGTGTTTTACACTCTTACACATAAAACATGGTGTCATACACAGTGGTGTTTTACACTCTTACACATAAAACATGGTGTCATACACAGTGGTGTTTTACACTCACACATAAAACATGGTGTCATACACAGTGGTGTTTTACACTCTCACACATAAAACATGGTGTCATACACAATGGTGTTTTACACTCTCACACATAAAATCAGTGTGTGTGCATTTTTGTTGAATTTTTTTTTTATGTGCAAAGACAAAATACCTCGTCTGAGCAGTTTTCTTCAAAGTATTAGCAGGCAGTTGTGTTATGTAGCTATCCTAGGTAAATGGTCGTGTGTCATCCTTCCTTCCTAATTTCCTTCATTCCTTTCCTTCCTGGAGGCTACCTGGAGGGCATTCCACCTCTCTTCCTACATTCCTTCATCTGTCCTTCATTACTTTTTTCCTTCCTTTCATCTAGTCCTTCCTTCATTCCTGCCTTCCCTTCTTGCTTCTGGTTTCTATAATATATATACACATATATAGTCACTAGATACTTTCATAAAACTGCTATTATCACCCTTCAGCAAGCTTGTCTTGTGTGCGAGTGTGTGGCTTATAATTGTTTTGAGTCAGGAGTCAGCAGCTGTCAAAGTGACATATTGGCTCATTACTCACACCCCCTACCGCTGTCAAAACAATGGGGTAGGATGCTGCTTCCCCCTCCATTCTATCTAATTATCTTTCTCCCTCATTCTATCTCTTTCAATCTGTCTCTCTTTCTCTCTCTCTGTCTATCTCTGTCTCACAGGTACACATAAATACAACTATACATAGTGTAAATTACCTAGGATAACCCCAAAAATCCAGACAAAGTGCTATACTCTGCTTGAAGATGTGAGTAAACGTGATGATGACACAGTCTTGTGGCTCTCTCTGAGACAGAGCTAGACGGATAGACAGGGAGCTTGGCAGACAGACAAATAGACAGACAGACAAATGTTTGTTCGTCGTCATCTCCTCCTCCTCCTCCTCCTCCTCCTCCTCCTCCTTCTCCTCCTCCTTCTCCTCCTTCTCCTCCTCCTCCTCCTTCTCCTTCTCTTCCTCCTCCTGGCTCTTGACAGATGGACAGCTGCCCCCCTCCCTCCACCCTCGTTTACGCTCATCAAAGGTCAGCTCTTATCAAATGTTATCTCCCCTTATCTTGTCACTGTCATGGGGTGAACTGTTTTCATGCCTCAAGGGAACATATTATTACATATTATTATTATTAGGTATTAGGTGTTATTATTATTCTTATTCTTCTTCTTATTCTTATTCTTCTTCTTCTTATTATTCTTCTTCTTCTTCTTCTTCTTCCTCCTCCTTCCACCTTCCACCTTCCTCCTCCTCCCTCCTCCTCCCTCCCTTCTTCCTCCTCCTCCCTCCTTCTTCCTCCCTCCCTCCTTCTTCCTCCCTCCCTCCTTCCTCCTCCTCCCTCCCACCTCCTCCCTCCTTCTTTCTCCTCCCTCCTTCTTCCTCCTCCCTCCTTCCTCCTCCCTCCTTCCTCCTCCTCCCTCCTTCCTCTTCCTCCTTCCTTCCTCCTCCTCCTTCCTTCCTCCTCCTCCTTCCTTCCTTCTCCTCTTCTTCCTCCTCCTCTTCTTCCTCCTCCTCTTCCTCCTCTTCCTCCTCCTCCTCCTCCTCCTCCTCCTCCTCCTCCTCCTCCTCCACCTCCTCCATTGCTTTTGGTCTCAAACTCCTCGAAATCATGAAATTGATCTTCATTGACACTTCCATCTGTGTTAGAGCATCACTTGGGAAGAGAAGAGTCCCAGATTTGCAGGGAAGTCACATATTTCTTACCCCTAGACATGCTGAAAAAGGACGACTGAAATGGTATTCCCACAATGCACCACTGGCTCCCCGATTTTTTTTATATGGTGCACACTGACCATGGAGACCCATTCTCTCACATGTGGGCCTACCAGCTTTCTCCTGCTTGATTTGAAGCCGCTAGAATTTATGCGTATAGATACGTCAAACACGGTATCTCCTATGACGTACATATACGACCGCGACAGTCAAAGGGTTAAAAGAAGAAGGGAAGTAACCCCGGAAAAGGACTTGACACTTCAAGTCCTAATGGAAGGGGATTCCCCTTCTAAACACTAACACCATCCACACTCTCCACTCTTCCCATCCCATCAATCATCACCAGATCTTCAATAAAGGTAAGTGTTATGTAATTGTGCATGTCTTCTTCAGTTTGTGTGCATTAAAATTAATATTTCATGTGGTAATTTTTTTTTTTTTCAATACTTTCTGGTGTCTTGCACGGATTAATTTGATTTCCATTATTTCTTATGGGGAAAATTAACTCGACTATACGATAATTTCGATTAACGATGAGCTCTCAGGAACGGATTAATATCGTTGGTCGAGGGTCCACTGTGTATATATACAGGAGGGCCCCGCTTTACGGCTTTTCACTTTACGGCGTTCCACTAATACGGTCATTTCAAATTATGACCAAAACTCGCTATACGGCTCCCCCACCTGACTTTCTAATACGGTCACCGCGCCCCACCCTGTTTGTTTACATTCTTCGTGAGCTCAGTAAGCACTAAGTCTCTCCATTTTGTCTGGAAACTCCAAAATTTCAAATGTTTTTAAAAGTTATTTCATATTTTATATATACTCTGATAATTATACTTATGTATACCTGTACTTAAATAAACTTACATACTGTGCTGGCATGCAGGTACACATTAAAATCAGTAAGAGTGTCTTATGTCTCCAGACGTCATATTAGTAATGATAATAATAATCATCGAGTCTCATTTAAATGTCGTATATTATGTTAAATACACATTTTCATTAATCCATCTATGATATTTTTTCAAAATTATATAATAAACACGATATATAACATAAAAAGATGATAAATACACCCCACAATAGAATAAATAAACATAAATATGAGATGTGGTAGCAGACGACTTGCACAAGTGACGCCATATTAGAAATAATAATAATAATAATAATAATCACCGAGTCTCATTAAATGTTGTATATTACGTTAATATACACATTTTCATTAATCCATCCATGATATTTTTTTCAAAATTATATAATAAACACGATACATAACATAAAAAGATGATAAATACACCCTACAATAGAATAAATAAACATAAATATGAGACGTGGTAGCCAGATAACTTGTACAAGTGATGCCAAGAATAACATTTTCTCTAATCTAACATAAGAGAAAATGTGTTACTGGGGGTAACTGTAGAAAATTATTCCTTTCATATGTATGTAAGTAAGTTTATTCAGGTATACACAAATACAGTTACATAGATTATCATACATAACAACATATGTGTAGAGAACCTAGGATAACCCAAAAATGTCAGAGTGACTTATTTCCATTGCCTTCACTCAGAGCATCATTTCTTCTCAAAATGATGTTACATGAGAATGGGAGTGTTCTTCTTTATTTATTCTACTGTATCAATGTAGAGACAACCTGTACACAATGTAACTTGTATACAAACCAGACGTGTACACTTTGTTTACAAAACTTACCTTTGCCTGGTTTGTTTACATAACTCTGCACCTGTCCTCTCTCATGCACTCATTCTTTCTCTCTCTCATTTATTCGTTTTATCTCATTTACTTACTCCTGACCCTACATTAAGACTACAAATATTTTAAGGTAAGTAATGAGTGAACTGTATATACATTTTATCGCTCTGGGATGCTTAAATATCATTGAATTGTATGTTTGGGTGGGGTGGCCTGGTATGGTAGCCTGGCTGACTACCATACATACCACACTTGATTTCTTACAATAAATACTACTTGTCTCACCCTAGATTATGAATATAAATATTTTAAGGTAAGTAATGAGTGCACTATGTGTGTATTGTACTTTTTTATTGTTTTTTGATGCCTGGTTCTATTGCTAACTTAATATATGTTAGTGTAAACTTGTTATCTAGTGTTTGTATGCATTTGTAAGTGGAAAAAAAGGGTGTTCCACTTTACGGCGGTTTCCACTTTACGGCGGTAGCCTGGAACCTAACCAGCCCTATAAGTGGGGCCTTCCTGTATATATATGTATATATATATATATATATATATATATATATATATATATATATATATATATATATTATATATTATATATATATATATTATATATATATATATTATATATTATATATATATATATATTATATATATATGTATATATTATATATTTATATATTATGCAGTGGACCCCTGGTTAACGATATTTTTTCACTCCAGAAGTATGTTCAGGTGCCAGTACTGACCGAATTTGTTCGCATAAGGAATATTGTGAAGTAGATTAGTCCATTTCAGACCCCCGAACATACATGTACAAACGCACTTACATAAATACACTTACATAATTGGTCACATTCGGAGGTGATCGTTATGCGGGGGTCCACTGTATGTATGTATATATATATATATATATATATATATATATATATATATATATACATATATATATATATATATATATATATATACATATATATATACAGTGGGCCCCCGACTTACGATATTAATCCGTTCCTGAGAGCCCATTGTAAGATGAAATTATCGTAGGTTGAATTAATTTTCTCCCTAAGAAATAATGGAAATCAAATTAATCCGTTCCTGACACCCCAGAGTATGAAAAAAAAATTTTACCACAGGAAATATATATTTTCCTACACACAAAAAGGAGATATTCATAATATACTATATTATCGTGTAATGAACAATAATTGACACTTGCCTTCATTGAAGATCTGCCGATGAGTGATGGGATGGGACAAGGGGAGATGATGTAGGTTATTTTTTGGAAGGGGAATCCCCTTTAATTAGGACTTTAGGTAGCATGCCCTTTTCTGGGGTTATTTCCTTCTTCTTTTAATGCCACTGGGAACAACTTGACAGTCACTGGACCTCTGTTGCACCAAAAATCTGTCCACTCCTGTCTATTCCTTTAAGATTTTTCTAAAGTGGTTCACAACATTGTCATTGTAATAGTCACCAGCACGGCTTGCAATAGCTGTGTTAGGGTGATTTTTCTTCCATAAAGGTTTGCCGTTCAATGCACTTTTCACACATTTCCTTAATCTTTGAAGAAGGCAACTTCTTCAGTTTCTCTCTCCCCTCCTCTGAAGCAATTTCCTCAGGTCTGGCCTCTTACTGTTGCAGATGCTCTTGCAGCTCATCAGTGGTTAGTTCTTCATCGACCTCCTCCACCAACTCTTCCACATCCTACCCGCTAACCTCCAACCCCATGGACTTCCCCAGTGCCACAATAGATTCCACAACTGCCATAGGCTTCTCAGGGTTAGCCCCAAACCCTTCAAAATCCCTCTGTTCTATACATTCTGGCCACAGTTTCCTCCAAGCAAAGTTCAAGGTCCTCTTAGTCACTCCCGCCCAAGCCTTACCTATAAGGTTTACACATCAAGGATACTAAAGTGATCTTTCCAAAATTCTCTTAGGGTCATTCGAATGTCTGAGGTCACTTCAAAGCACTTTTGAAACATAGCTTTTGTGTAGAGTTTTTTGAAGTTGGAAATGACCTGCTGGTCCATGGGCTAGAGGAGAGAAGTGGTATTAGGAGGCAAAAATTTGACTTTGATGAAGTTCATGTCCCATGAAATTCGCTCTGCCAAGTCTGAAGGATGACCAGGAGCATTGCCTAATACCAGGAGGCACTTAAGGTCCAATTTATTTTCCAGGAGGTAATTTTTCACAGTGGGGGCAAACACATGGTGAAACCAGTCATAGAAAAAGTACCTAGTGACCCATGCCTTACTGTTTGACCTCCACATTACATACAAATTAGCCTTGAGGACATTGTTTTTCCTGAACACTCTGGGAGTTTCAGAGTGATACCCCAATAAAGGTTTCACTTTGCAATTACCACCAGCATTACCACACAACAAAAGAGTAAGCCTGTCTTTCATAGGCTTATGTCCTGGGAGTGCCTTTTCCTCCTGAGTAATGTAGGTCCTGTTTGGCATTTTCTTCCAAAACAGGCCTGTTTCGTCAGAATTAAACACTTGTTCAGGTTCCAATCCTTCAGCCTCTATGTACTCCTTGAATTCTTTCACATATTTTTCAGCCGCTTTTTGGTCCAAACTGGCAGCCTCACCATGTATGTGACTAAGTATGTCACTGCGATTCTTAAAGCTCTCAAACCAATCTTTGCTGGACTTAAATTCACTCACATCACCACTAGTTGCAGGCATTTTTTTAATTAAATTATCATGCAACTGCCTTGCCTTTTCATGTATGATCACTTGAAAGATGCTGTCTCCTGATATCTGTTTTATCCACACCAATAACAGTCTCTCAACATTTTCGAGCACTTGCGATCTGTGTTTTGTAAAGATATTTGCACCTTTTGCAACAACAGCTTCCTTATTGCCTGTTTGTTGGCCAGGATAGTAGAGATGGTTGATTGGGGTTTGTTGTACAACTTGGCCAGCTCAGAGGCATGCACTCCACTTTTGTACTTATTCACTATCTCCTTCTTCATTTCGATATTAATTTTCACCCTTTTTATCACAGGGTTGGCACTAGAAGCTTTCTTTGGGCCCATGGTGGCTTATTTAGCAATTAGAAGCACTAAAAACACTCTAATAATATAAAATGTTCCGCATGTATGCATGGGAGCGACCGCTCTGGCTTGTAAACAATGGCACACTAACTGAAGGCAGGCCAGCTGAGGTGCGCTCAGGCTGGACAGACATGTGGACGTGTACCGGACGAATGCTGTAGGTCGAGTTTTTCAACGTACGTCGGGGTCAAATTTTTACACTGAAACGCATCATAGGTCAGTTTTAACATAGGTTGGGGACATCATACGTCAGGGGTCCACTACCTAAAGTCTTTATGGAAGGGGATTCCCCTTCCAAAAATTAATACACCTCCATCTCCTCTCGTCCCATCTCATCACTCATCACAATATCTTCAATAAAGGTAAGTGTCATTTATTCTTCATTTAGTACAGTACATTATTTATTGTGCATGTATCCTTCTTTTTCTGTGTAGGAAAATGTATATTTCATGTGAAAAAAAAAATCATACTTTTGGGTATCTGGAATGGATTAATTGGATTTCCATTATTTCTTATGGGGAAAATTAATTTGACTAACGATAAATTAGACTAACGACAAGCTCTCTGGAATGGATTAATATCGTTGGTCAAGGGTCCACTGTATATTATAATCTTTCATGGTATGTGTTTGTGTTTTGGAACGTGTGTGAGGGAGGAGTGGCATAATGCCGTGACTAGGCCTGTAAATGCCTGTGTTTGGGTGTATATGTACATTGTGATAATTTGTTTAGTATAAGATAATGAAATATTGATGAATGAATAAATTAAAACTATATTAAATTATGAAATCACTAAAGTAGCATTTAATATTTACCATAAAATCAAAACACCATTTGCCTATGTACATAGTTGTAAATTCATTTAAATTCAAATTAAATTAAATTAAAGGAATGAGTACATGTATAGATACTAAACGGATTGTACTACTAGCCCAAAAGCTAAGTCTTGCATTGTTTTTCAATCATTTTATCTATTTTTTTAATTTATTCTTGCCTCATTGGGGATCTTCAGCAATGTGAAACATTTTGCCAATCACCTTCCCATTTCTAGGTGTTGAGACACACTTTCTCCTGAAATTCTATGCTCATTTGCCTTGCTAGCTTGTTATCATGGGCAACTCATGTGCTTTCTAGGACCAACTGATGAACTTTTTTGGTTAGCATCTAAATTTAGAAGCATATGCTGTAACTTTCTCTTTGCTTTTTCAAATATCAGACACTTGTTGTTTACAATGTATAACTTCTATACACATGCCAAAGAGATGCCAAACTCCACTTTCCTTATCAGTTTCTTACTAAAACTTTGATTCACATACTTTCTCTTGGCACCCTCACTTGCTCTAGAGGCTACTGTTACTGATAATATATTTTATATGTTAATAAAGTAGCATGAAACATGTAAAGCTCTGGGAAAATTTAAGAGCAAATCATGACATGTGAGTGCGCATAGGTGATAAACTGAGGCGCAACACATGGCATGTCCTGGGAACAACGAAAACTGATAGGTTTTGGTTGCAGCCACCATCAGATGAAGGCTGAATGCAGTAGACTTTATCCGTTGGATCTGGACATATTACCACTAACAAACTCCCAAATCAGCAATTGGTTCCAGACACTTTCACACTCACTATCACTAAATAAAGTCCAGATCCAACAGATTTTGTCATGTTAATTCTTGATATGGTTTGTCCACATATTTTGTCTAAAATCCATTAAATCCAAAATCTATTTAATCAGTGTCCCAAGATGAAGATTTCACTGTACCTGTACATATAAAATTAACAATATAACTGAGCTTAATTATAAAACATCTACGTTAGATCAAATGAAATTTATTTAGTATTATTTAACATCAATGCAATGTATTAATTTTGTCATGTTCGGAAAGCTTAAAATGATTCTTGCAGAGTTACTGGAAAAATTAATTTATTCTGCTTATTTGGCAAAACTATTGTTGCTTGTTAAGTCAGTATCATAGGCTCTGCCTGAAAAGCATATTCATAAAAATGTAAAGGAATATTAAATTAGAGGTACAAAAACAAAAAAAGGGAAGGGTAAAAGCTTTGTTGTGAAACAACTATGACTTAAAAGAGGTGACAAGCATGCAATCTCTGAAAGGTTTTCTTCAGTACAAATGCCCGATTGTTTCATGACTGATTGCAGTAGTCAAAATTATCCAAAAATCAGAGTAACAGATTTGAATATTTATGAGACAGCTATTATTATTATTATTATTATTATTATTATTATTATTATTATTATTATTATTATTATTATTATTATTACATATTATTATATTTAGGGGAAAGTGCTAAACCCACAAGAGCCATACAGCACCAGGGAAATGGGGGCAATCAAGTGTGATCCAAAGAAGGAAATGATAGGTCTAATTCTTCAGGTCAAGTGTCCTCTTAATTCCATCCAAGAACTGCCTTGAAGGGGCTTATGCGAAAAACAATTTATAATGTGAAGAAACTTACTCTGATCTTAAATGAAAATAATTATTATTATCTAATTTCCACAATAATATACCATGATGAAAAAAGTAAGTAGTTTTCTCTTTCTTTTAACATGAATTTAATTAAATGTTCTATGTAGTATTTGGCATGTAATGAGCGTAAGTAAGATGCATGTCCCCTACAGGTGGGGCTGGAGAGATGTAGCGAGCAGGCAGCCATGTTCACCGGGAAGGATCCCACAGCTACCACAACCACCAACAGCAAGATTCATCGCTGTCCATACTGCACCTATTCCTCCATTAAAACCACCAATTTAGTTAGACACATCCACACTCACACAGGAGAAAAACCCTTTGCTTGTCCACACTGCCCATTTCGAGCAACTCAAGAAGATAATTTAAAGAGGCACGTTCGTACTCACACTGGAGAGAAGCCATATGCGTGTTCTCTTTGCCCATATCGATCTAGACAGCAAAGTAGTCTGAAGAGGCATATTTGGACACACCATAGTTAAGGTAACTAAAAAAAGGAATGTTATTTTTATTATTGCAGTGACTAGAGAACTAGTACTACTTGTACACACCAATTATAGTTTAAGATAGGTAAATAATCAATTCACTTTTTTACATGTTTAGGAGCATTTAATAACCAAGCCAAACAAAAACTAAGGCAGTATTACATAAATATCCAAATCTGTAGTGCAAAACCAAAGACCATAAACCCACCAACCAGAAAATGTTCAACTTGTCTTAGCATCTGATATTTAATTTTATATAATATCTAATACCAAATGCAGTCTAAAGCATTCATAATACTTAATAACCACAATGCCAGCTAATAGCTAAAAGATGCATATGGTAAACAGGCCTACATACACTTAAATTGTAAGTATAGGTTGTTGAAGTGTAGACATTTAGAGAGAATGGCAAAAGATAGAATGACCAGGGGGACATACAAATCTGGGGTGGAGGATAAGAGGTGTAGGGGTCATCCTATGAAAGGCTGGACAGAGGGAGTAAAAGAGGTTTTGAGTGCTAGGGGCTTGGGCATCCAAGAGGCCTGTGCAAACATTTTAGAAAGGAGTGGAGGCAAGAGGTTTTTGTGATTTGATGTGCTGTTAAAGTGTGAGTAGGGTAACATTTATGAAGGGATTCCAGGAAATCGGTTAAGTGGACTTGAGTTTTGGAGGTGGGGATGTTGTGGTCTGGAGGGTTATCCAAACTGTGATGTCAGCACACTTCTGGCAAAACAGTGATTTAATGAATGATGATGAAACCATTTTCCTTTGCTATTAATAATACTTATGATCCCATTGACCAATGAAATTTTAATGAAGGTTTTAAATGATGCTGACCATTTTAACATGGAATTTTAATATTTATTTGGGCTGTCAGTTTTATTCATGATAGGAAGTGTTTATTGTTACAGCAAATTGTAGCAGTCTCCATGGGGAAGTGGAACAGAATTCTTCCTCCGTAAGCCATGCGTGTTGTAAGAGGCGACTAAAATGCCGGGAACAAGGGGCTAGTAACCCCTTCTCTTGTACAAATTACTAAATTTAAAAAAAACTTTCGTTTTTCTTTTTGGGCCACCCTGCCTTGGTGGGATACGGCCTGATTATTGAAAAAAAAAAATTATAGCAGAGCATGGTGACATTACCAGGTTTATGCAAAGTTGATGCTTTAAGGCTAGATGACCTTGCCAATTAGATTTCATGTGTAATTATTATGTAGAGAGTAAAATAAAGTTTTCTATGGATCAATATAGAACATAGAAAGAGAAAAATACATTGATTTGGTTTAGCAATTAACCCGTAAACGGTCCAAACATATATATATATACATTACCTACCGTAGTGCCCCAACTTTTTTGAGAAAAAAAAAATCTTTTGTTTTTAATAGGAAAAAAGAGCATATGGTACCCAGGCATCCCCAATTATTTTAATATGGCATACAGTGAGTGCGCACACCCATTCTCTCATGTCTAGGCAACTCAGGCTTATCGTGGCAATGATAAATGTATGACCAATAAAACGTATATATACATTTGGGGCACTAGCGGTAAAAACGTATATATACATTTGGACCGTTTACAGGTTAATGTGTAATTTTTTTATTCATTTTTATATTTGACATGTGAAATATTCTATAACTGAATCAATCAGTATTTATTTCCACATGATATATTATTTGTACAAAGTTGGATGGTATTACATCAGTCACATGAAAAGCCCCTTAGATTTTATTTATTTTATGGATTTGGCTTTTCAGAAAAGAGATTTAATATGTAAGAGCACTTAATGACTTGATTCATATGTAGAGTGATGTACATTAGATGTTCCAGCATCTCTTGTGACACAGATGTTCATGTTATTACACTTATATATGGGTAATAAGATATATACAGCAAAGGGAGAATTTTATTAGTAGGATTTTCCACCTCACATAGGTGAAACATTGTACTACTAATAAAGGTCTCATTTTACTCTGTGTTTTTTACCACTGGTCAGCAATGCCATACTTCAACTATATTTGGGTAATCTAACAAGCCACTAAACAGAACATCTATAAATTTAACTTTCCTTTGATATACAGTGGACCCTCGCCTAACGCTATTAATCCGTTCCTGAGAGCTCAATGTTAGGTGAAATTATCATTAGGCGAATTAATTTTCCCCATAAGAAATAATGGAAATCAAATTAATCCGTTCCTGACACCCCAAAGTATGAACAAAATAAAATTTTTACCACATGAAATATTAATTTTAATACACACAAGCTGAAGAAGACATGCACAGTTACATGACACTTACCTTTATTGAAGATCTGGTGATGATTGATGGGATGGGAGGAGGGGAGAGTATTGATGGTGTTAGTGTTTAGAAGGGGAATCCCCTTCCATTAGGACTTGAGGTGGCAAGTTCTTTTCCAGGATTACTTCCCTTCTTCTTTTAATGCCACTAGGACCAGCTTGAGTCACTGGACCTCTGTCACACAACATATCTGTCCATAGAGGCCTGTACCTCCCGTTCCTTTATGACATTCCTAAAGTGTTTCACAACATTGTCAGTGTACAGGTTGCCAACACAGCTTGCAATAGCTGTGTAAGGGTGATTTTCATCAAAAAAGGTTTGCACTTTAAGCCACATTGCACACATTTCCTTAATCTTTGAAGTAGGCAACTTCCTCAACTTTTCTATCCTCTCCTCCGAAGCAGTTTCCTCAGGTGTGGCCTCTTGCTGTTGAAGATGATCTAGCAGCTCATCAGTGGTTAGTTCTTCATTGTCCTCCTCCACCAACTCTTCCACATCCTCCCCACTAACCTCCAATCCCAAGGACTTCCCCAATGCTACAATGGATTCCTCAACTGGCATAGGATTCCCTTCAAAATCCCTTTTGTCTACACATTTTGGCCACAGTTTCTTCCAAGCAGAGTTCAAGGTCCTCTTAGTCACTTCCTCCCAAGCCTTACCTATAATGTTTACACAATTGAGGATGCTAAAGTGATCTCTCCAAAACTCTCTTAGAGTCAATTGAGTTTCTGAGGTCACTACAAAGCACCTTTCAAACATAGCGTTTGTATACAGTTTCTTGAAGTTGGAAATGACCTGCTGGTCCATGGGCTGCAGGAGAGGAGTGGTATTAGGAGGCAAAAACTTGACCTTAATGAAGGTCCTTTCCGCAGAAAGTCACTCTGCCACGTCTGAAGGATGACCAGGAGCATTGTCTAACACCAGGAGGCACTTAAGGTCTAATTTCTTTTCAATTAGGTAATTTTTCACAGTGGGGGCAAATGCATGGTGTAACCAGTCATAGAAAAAGCCCCTAGTGACCCATGCCTTACTGTTTGCCCTCTACAGCACACATAAATTAGCCTTGAGGACATTGTTTTTCCTGAACACTCTGGGAGTTTCAGAGTGATACACCAATAAAGGCTTCACTTTGCAATCACCACTAGCATTGGAACACATCAACAGAGTAAGCCTGTCTTTCATAGGCTTATGTCCTGGGAGTGCCTTTTCCTCCTGAGTAATGTATGTTCTGTTTGGCATTTTCTTCCAAAGCAGGCCTGTTTCATCACAATTAAACACTTGTTCAGGTTTCAGTCCTTCACTGTCTATGCACTCCTTGAATTCCTGCACATATTTTTCAGCCGCTTTGTGGTCCGAACTGGTAGCCTCACCATGCCTTATCACACTATGTATGCCACTATGATTCTTAAATCTCTCAAACCAACCTTTGCTGGCCTTAAATTCACTCACATCATCACTAGTTGCAGGCATTTTTCTAATTAAATCTTCTTGCAACTTCCTAGCCTTTTCACACATGATCGCTTGAGAGATGCTATCTCCTGCTATCTGGTTTTCATTTATCCACACCAACAACAGTCTCTCAACATCTTCTATCACTTGCGATCTCTGTTTTGAAAACAAAGTTGCACCTTTGGCAAGAACAGCTTTCTTGACTGCCGTTTTCGTGGCCACAATAGTAGCGATGGTTGATTGGGGTTTTGTGTATAACCTGGCCAGCTCGGAGACACGCACTCCACTTTCATACTTAGCAATGATCTCTTTCTTCATATCCATAGTAATTCTCACTCTTTTTGCTGTAGGGTTGGCACTAGAAGCTTTCTTGGGGCCCATGGTGACTTATTTTGCAGGTGCAATCACTAAAAAGGCTGTGAGAATATGAAATGTTCCGATTGTATGCTTGGAAGCGACCGCGGTAGCTGGCTTGTAAACACTGGCACCCAAGGAACAAGTGAGGCGGGGCTCAGGCCACACGTGGACGCGTCTTGAACGAACTGCGTTGAGCGAGTTTTTTAGCGCTAGCTGAGGCAAAATTTTTGAGTTAAAATGTATCGCTAGGCGGATTTAACATTATGCGATGCATTCGTTAGGCGAGGTTCCACTGTACTCTGATGATTTTCAAGAGTTTTTCTACTCTCAGACACCGGCCTTGGGCCAGGCTCGTCTGGTCAGCCAGGCTGATACTGCTGGTGGCCCACTAGCCCACATATTCATCACAGTCTGATTGATCTAGCACTTGAGTATGGGTGAGGTAGGGTGCTTAGATAATTAATGTGATCATTTTAGCTTTGAGAGATAGTATTACAAAGTTAATGAAACATTTCCCTACAGAAGAGAACAGAGAATCATATGATAAGCTTTATAAGTTAGGAAGATTAAAGAGTAGGGTAGTAATAGTGGTAAAAGTGATATTTTCAGAGTACTTTGACAATGAAGGTCATTCAGTACTACAACGTACATGTACATTAAAAACAAAGATAAAATTAGCAAACAATAAAAGCTAAGAACATAAATCTTCAGCACAGATAAATATTATCATACCAAGCTAAAATAATGAGTATCAGTTAAAAAACCCATTAAATTATTAATGTGGGTTCCATACTTGAACTGTATAATCCAAGATGGGCCTGAAATATACCATATACAGTAGGGCCCCACGTATACGGTGGGTTAGGTTTCAGGCTGTTGCCAGAAAGCAGACACTGCAAGGCTCCAGGCGGACATCAACCAAATCTTTCAGTGGGCTGCAGAAAACAATATGAAGTTCAACGATGAGAAATTTCAATTACTCAGATATGGTAAACACGAGGAAATTAAATCTTCATCAGAGTACAAAACAAATTCTGGCCACAAAATAGAGTGAAACACCAACGTCAAAGACCTGGGAGTGATCATGTCAGAGGATCTCATCTTCAAGGACCATAACATTGTATCAATCACATCTGCTAGAAAAATGACAGGATGGATAATGAGAACCTTCAAAACTAGGGAGGCCAAGCCCATGATGACACTCTTCAGGTCACTTGTTCTATCTAGGCTGGAATATTGCTGCACACTAACAGCACCTTTCAAGGCAGGTGAAATTGCTGACCTAGAAAATGTACAGAGAACCTTCATGGCGCGCATAACGGAGATAAAACACCTCAATTCCTGGGAGCGCTTGAGGTTCCTAAACCTGTATTCCCTGGAACTCAGGCGGGAGAGATACATGATTATATACACCTGGAAAATCCTAGAGGGACTAGTACCAAACTTGCACACGAAAATCACTCACTACGAAAGCAAAAGACTTGGCAGAAGATGCAACATCCCCCCAATGAAAAGCAGGGGTGTCACTAGCACGTTAAGAGACCATACAATAAGTGTCAGGGGCCCGAGACTGTTCAACTGCCTCCCAGCGTACATAAGGGGGATTACCAACAGACCCCTGGCAGTCTTCAAGCTGGCACTGGACAAGCACCTAAAGTCGGTTCCTGACCAGCCGGGCTGTAGCTCGTATGTTGGTTTGCATGCAGCCAGCAGCAACAGCCTGGTTGATCAGGCTCTGATCCACCAGGAGGCCTGGTCACAGACCAGGCCGCGGGGGCGTTGACCCCCGGAACTCTCTCCAGGTAAACTCCAGGAAGGCAGAACGCCATTTTTTTCCATTTATAAATGCATATAAATGCATATAAATGCCAGACAACAAGTTTACACTAAATTATATTAAGTTAGTAATAGAACTAGGCATTAAAAACACACAAAGTAAAATACATTCACAGTAAATTCATTACTTATCTTAAAGTATTTGTAATCTTATTGTAGGGAGAGAGGTGAGTAGTGCTTATTTGTAGGGTCAGGTGCAGGTAGCCCAGGTGTAGGTAGCCCTGGCTCCCCATCTCATACTTAATATACGATATTTAACACATCCCAGAGAGGTAAAATACACATACAGTACACTCATTGTTTACCTTAAAATATGTGTAGTCTTAATATAGGAAGAGAGGTGAGTAGTATTTATTTGTAGGAAGTCAGTGTAGGTAGCCGGTAGGTGTAGCCTGCCTGGGCTACACCTACCGGCTACCTACACTGTGGGCCAGAGCCATATTATTAACATAAATATGCCTTGTTCACTGAATTTAATCATTTCTAACAACTACCTTTAGATGCCATCATAAATGAAGGTAGAAGTAATGAATAATTCATGCCGAAAACTGTAAACAAAAGCGGAGTGAGGGAGTGGCTGGGCCAAACGCAGATTCATACACATTTTCTCTGATGGCTGAGCAGAGAAAACATAATGTTGTCCCTCCACCTGGCTACCACACACGTCCACAAGTATTATTATAAGAGCACACATAAAATATGCAATAAATGCCAGACAACAAGTTTACACTAACTTATATTAAGTTAGCAATAGAAATAGGCATTAAAAACACAATAAAAGGTAAGATACACACAGAGTACACTTATTACTTACCTTAAAATATTAATATTAATGTGTGAGAGGTGAGTGGCAGGGTGTTTATTGAATAAAATCAGAATGGCACACCATCATTCTCTAACTTGGCACTTAAAGCAAGAGGCTTACGACTTTTCTTTTTATCACAGCTAACCTTAGACGCCATCATCAATGAGAGCCAACTAGTTAATGAAAAAGTAAATGAGAGAGAGAATGAGATACAGAGTTGAGACAATGTAAGAACACAAACTGAACAGGTAGTGGGCGATCACTTGGTCAGGCGAAATAAATGCGTATTAATGTGTGTCTACTTTTAGTTCTTTCACATCCGTTTGTAAGAGTTTGTAAAACATTTACCTCAATATTTTTTTATTATAATAATAATTACCTCACAATACAAATACTCTTACATTTTGTACAAGTTGTACAAGTTAGTTCAGAATAAACAAACAGCAACACACCATTTTTAGAGTGAATGAAGATAATAATAATAATAATAATAATAATAATAATAATAATAATAATAATAATAATAATAATAATAATAATAATAATAATAATAATAATATTATTATTATTATTATTATTATTATTATTATTATTATTATTATCATTATAAAAAGCACTAAACCCACAAGGGTCATGAATTGCTATATATAGAGTAAAGGCATACGAAAAGAATATTTTTCTACAGTTAACCCCCAGTTTGACTACAGAAAATGTAATTCTTCCAACACTACCTACACAGCTGCTTGGTAAACAAATCTCATATTTACATCAATTTTTATTCTGTGAGTGTATGTATCATGTTTATATGCTATGTAATGGGTTTCATATATAATTTTGAGGAAAATATCATAGATGGATTAATGAAAATGCCTATATTGATGTAAAATAAGACATTTAGTGTGCCCAAGAGTGATTATTATTACGTAGTATTGGCGTCATGAGTAGAGAGAGACTTAGCGACTTTAATGTGTACCTGCACACCAGCACAGTGTGTAAGTATATTTAGGTACAGGTACATATAAGTATAATTATCAGAGTACATATAAAATATGCAGTAACTTTAAAACACTTGAAATTTTGGAAAGTTTCCTGACATAATAGATGTGGTCACAGAAAATGTAAACAAACCGAGTGGGGGGCGCCATATTTGAAAGACCGCTTGCTGTATAGCAAATTTTGGTCATAATTTGACATCGCCGTATTAGTGGAATGCCGTAAGGTGAAACGCCGTAAAGCGGGGTCTTACTGTATAGTGTTGTTAATGACTCCTTTCTGAGGTTTCTGAAAGCCAATTTTACATTTGTCACATGTTTATTTGCTGCAGAAGTTATTCGGTTGATGTGCACCTTAGGCGATATGCTCAATACTGTGCATACCCTGAAGTACTTCTCCTTGAACAAGTTTTGCAGCCTTTGTTCTTCAAGTCTTTACTCCAATGTAGTGTTCTTTCCCTGTCCCCCAATTTTCAGAACCTTGCATTTGCTGGAGTTAAATTCTAATAACATGTCAGACCAATCCTACAGCTTGTCCAGATCTATTTGTAATCTTTCATTATCTTCTCCCATTTGTATTCTCTTCATTAGTTTCACATCTGCAGGGATACCTTTGACTATTTCCCGTGTCATATTCACATACACAAATAGTACCGGTCCTAGTACTTACCTTTGTTGAACCCCATTCATCACACTTGCCTATTCTGACATCTCAGAATAGGACATCTTATAATAGCAACTTCATATAAAGCACTCATAGCAAGGGAAACCTGATAAGGATATGCTGTAATAACATGTTAATCCTTGTACTTTCTGTGAAATACATTACTGTAATATGGCACTACCGGACTATCATTAATTTTCTGCTATTGTTCATGAATATTAAATTTTACATTTGCATTAAATATTTGAGTTATGATGTTGTTCTGTCACCACCATTGGTCATATTTTTGCATATAATTCTGCATTCTCCTTTGATATATTCCTCTTGATATTATACCATTATTGACCTCCTGAAGCAAAATTACCTGCTGCTGTAGGTTCCAGCTTGTGAAATACTGTATTTTATTGGAATTGGAATTTTGTTACAGTTGTGTGAAAGTTATCACGGTGGGTAAAAATATATTTTGATAGAATAGCTGATTAGAAATGTTACTACTGGTATTTTCATGTCTTTAGTAATTTTAAAGATGACAAATATGTTATTTTTGAGAGTAAGCTGGGCGTCCCCACAGGTGGTGGTTGACGGTGACGGTGAAGGCAGGCCGGCTAAGACCTTAAGACTGGCGGAGATGCCTGGGGTCAGGGCAGGCGTGACCAAGACGATAGGACTGGCGGAGGCCCAGGAACCACAGGTCACTCCAGACCAAGGCATCATCCACATCGCCCCCAAGATACACTACTGTCCCTACTGTGCCTTCACTACCTCCATCACCATCAGGCTTACAGAGCATCTCCGTATCCATGCCATAAAGAAACCATTTCCCTGTCCCCACTGTCCTTTTCAGGCAGTGCAGGTGGAGAGCATGAGGGCTCACATCCGCACTCACACTGGGGAGAAACCTTTCGCCTGTGCCCACTGCCCTTACCGCTCCACTCAGAAAGGCAACATGAAGCGACACGTTCTCAAGCATCATTTACAAAGTAACAGACTGATGGTGAACCAAAAGTTTGTCTAAGGTGCAATTAATTGATGGCTCATCATAAGAAGCAATATGCACAAAGAATAAAGCTACAATGTGATGATTGTTAAAACTATTAAATGTTAGTGAGGAATTGAAAAGAAAAATGTAAATGTAGGATTCTTTATCCCAGATAGCACCACAAGTAATAAACAGGTAGTAGTTTTCATCCATGACTAGTGCTGAAAGTAATATGCTGCTTTTGTGTATGTATAATATGGACATTGGGTTATTTTGCTGAAGGCAGCAGGTGCCTACTGCTGACTAATTGTCATAACACCATCATCTAATAACTGAGACGAAGCGATAGTTGATACTGGGAATGAATTTTTATTAAAAATATACTGTTTGTGGATAAAAAAAATAGTTGTTTTTTAATATGGTATAAACCAAATATACTAACAAGACAAAATGTCGTAAAAGTGCAATAACAGCATATGCCTAAAATTTGCATTCCACTTTTGTAAGGTACTAGCATGGACAAACTTCAATATCCTCTTGCCCAGTATGACTGGTTTATAAACCCATTAATAAATAAAGCCAACTTAGTTATCTACTACTATGAAAAAAAACCTTAGTTATAAATGACCAACAATAAATAATAATGAATGTGTTGAAATTTTGATCTACTTGTTTTGTAACACAGTGTAGTATCATTCTAAAAAAAAATCTGATCATTAATAGAAGGCATATCCTCACCATACATGACCTCTCTCCCTTCCCCTTCTCCTCTCTTTTTTTTATTATTTTCTTTTTTACACAGGGTTTGACAAGGTTAGGCTAAATATCCCTAGCTTTATTGACAAGCTGTTTACAGGTTAAGGATGAAGTGATGTTCTGGAGAAGGGTACAGCCAGAGTGAAGTTGCTGCTTTCTGCCCATCATGTGGTATAGAAGCTTGCTTCATGCTGTCCTCGAAGTGGATCCAAGTGTGGTATTTTGACAATATTGGTCTTGTACATAACAGTAAGGCCACCCACATCCCTCCTGTGCTGAAAGCTCTGCTGCAATGACAGATCTATCCAGGATTGGTCCAGGTGAGAGATGAGACGTCTTGCTCTGTTCTCTACTCTGTCAAGCAGTCGCAGATGAGAAGGGGGGGTGGGCGAACCAAGAAAGTGGAGCATACTCAAGGTGTGAGCGTACTTGTACCTCATACAAAATCTTGCAACCCCTGCTGTCAAGCAGATGTGAGATATGGCGAAGTGCTGTAAGCTTCCTGGCTGCCTTGTTTGCAAGATTTACAGCTGATTTTTGATGGTCAGTTTGGAGTCAAATTTCACCCCAAGGATATCAACTTCTCCCCCAGGTGCCAACACCCTCCCATTCATCCTTACTACTGCACCGGCATTACCATCATGGTGCCTAGAGATCATCATTTGTGTTTTCTCAGGTGCAACTGTTACTTGCCATCTATTTCCCCAAGCTGATATAGCTCTTAGCTGGTGATTGATGTAGCTTAGAGCAGCTGGCACTTCTTCTCTTGGATAAGTGAATGTCAGTGTACAGTTGTCTGCATATGCATGTGATTCTGGGATGAGATGAAGAAGGTCGTTGAAGTAGACATTCCATAACAATGGTCCTAGAATGCTTCCTTGTGGAACACTTGCCCTAATAGGATGTCTTGCTGATTCTGTTCCATTGAAAACTACCCTTAGAGATCTACCATGCAGGTAATCACTGAGGAGACATAGCTTAGAGCCTGCAATTCCCAGAGCTTGCAGTTTTGCTAAGAGGCCCTGGTGCCACACCTGGTCGAAAGCACCAGCAATGTCCAGTGCTACCACACAGCTGACTTTGGATTCATCCAGTGACTGGTGCCACTTAGTGGAGAGGTTTAGCAACAGATCTGCAGCATAGTAACCTTTCCTGAAGCCATATTGATGGTCACAAAGTAGTGAGTGGTAGTCAAAAAACTCTGTCATTTGTCTTGAGATTATTGTCTCAAAGAGCTTGCCAGTGATTGACAGGAGTGACACTGGTCTGTAGTTGCTGACTTCTGCTCTGCTCTTCTTTTTGTGAACAGGGACTACATTTGCCTCTTTCCACAGAGAAGGCTATTTACACTGTACTAAGCAGTGTTGAAAGATGCGAGTTAGAGGTGCTGCTAGCTGGTCTGCACATCTCAGCAATCTTGGGCTCAACTTGTCTGGGCCCACAGCCTTTTCTTGGTCAAGCAGTTTAAGAAGGAAATGCACCTCTTCCTGCCTTATTGTCACCACTGTTAGTTTTGACACAGTTCTTGCAGCTAGCCAAGGAGGGTCCCTTGCTGGACCAGGAACTTGCATTTTGGTAGCAAAGTGTTTGGCAAAGAGGTCCACTTTCTCTTGACTACTAGTAGAGGTGGTCCCATCCTGTCAATTTAGAGATGGAATGAGTTCATCAGGCAGATAACCTTGTCTGTCCTTGGTCGGGGACCACCAGGTTTTGGAGCCTACCCTACCTGATGCTAGCTTTCTCTTTGTGTCCATCTCCCATTTAGCAATGGCCCACTTTTGAATGTCACCAATATGCCTACAGGCTTGCCTGTGCAAGTTCCTGTTATAGGTGGTAGGATGTCTCTTATACCTTTGCCATGCCTTGCACTTAGCAGCTCTCACTCTCTTCTCTCTCACTCTTCTCTCTCTTCTCTCTCTCTCTCTCTCTCTCTCTCTCTCTCTCTCTCTCTCTCTCTCTCTCTCTCTCTCTCTCTCTCTCTCTCTCTCTCCTCTCTCTTCTCTCTCTTTTCTCTCTCTTCCCTCATTCTCTCTCCTCTCTCTTTCTCTCTTTTCTCTCCTCTCTTTTTTTTATACAGGGTTTGACAAGGATAGTCTCTCTCTCTTCTCTCTCCTCTCTCTTTCTCCTTTCTCTCTCCTCTCTCTTTCTGAGCTGCTTGTGAAATAACTGATATATATATTCACATGAACTTCCATAGTATGAAAATAGTTAAAATTTGTACATAATTTAGTAACCTAACCTTACTAAATCTACACAACCAGAGTGTATATCATCATCATGCCTAATGCATACCGAACTTTTCTTATTACTTACCATTAATGAGATACAATTTCATGGCATTTAGAAATGTTTTTGTGGTTAGAGCAACAAATTTGGCAAAATAAGCCATGCCAAGTAGGCTAACAGGGTGAGTTCTACTTAAAACACACAGTACATACATGAAGAATGAGCTTCTAATGGAACTTTTCCAGATGGGGGTAAAGCTTTCATGGGAGGGTGGCAAAGCTGGGTGGAAGGCTGGCAAGCTCACTTGCCAGCTCATTATTAATGTTTTTTCTTGAATTAGGTCTGATTCAGGCTAAATGATGGAAAGAAACTGGATCACTACTACCACCAAGTGCCAGATCAATCAGGCTATGATGGCAGGCAGCTAATAACCTGGCTCTCAACAAAAAAAGCTAGGACAAAAGCCAGGCTGGTAAGGTAGAAAAGCCCTCAATATCAGTCACACACATTTATCATAGGTATGTCATGGAGGCAGCACCTTCTTCCCTACCCCGGTGGACATTCATGTTTATATGAGCATTTCCTCTACTGAGATGACTGTGGCAGACAATTTAAAAATGAATGATACTAGATACTAAAGTAAATATAAAAAGTCATATGAAAAACAACATATCCAGGAAAGGGAGAGTTATAATAGTAGTATATGAACTTAAAGAAAGTTGAGGAACAATTTCAGCTTTAGTCACCATTTGTATGAACTTAAAGAAAGTTGAGGAACAATTTCAGCTTTAGTCACCATTTTGTAATCATCACTTGTAAAAGTTTGTGCTTGTTACTTTGGGAGACGATTAGGCAAACTTATTAAAATTTAAAAGCAGTTATCTTCATATTTTTCATAAAACAATTTTAATCAGTTAAAAATACTGTTACACATATTATTCTACTGTATTTTTTATGAAAGATTTTTCTTATTTCAAATTATAAAGATTAGATCCCTTTTTAATATAAAATTAAGTCTGTTTTAATAATATTGTACAATTATGAAGCATACTAATTCAGGTACCATACCCTTCAATTATGGCAGAGGAATCATAAATAACTGCCAGAATGATATTTGAATGTAACACTGACAATCCACTTAAACAGAAGCAGTTATACCAATCCAAAGAACTGCTTCATGCCATATGAATGTGGTTAAAATTAGATTACGTAAGTCCAGTTATGTTATTGGAGATATAGCAGCACCCTATCCTTCTAGGAACTAGGTACATAAGCATTACTCAAAATTTCTTCTAACATAAGTATTATTTAACAAAATTTGAATAGCATTTACTTCTACCTGGGGATGAGAGGGTGCACATAGTTATGGTACATGTATGGTAGCATCAGTACTGTAATTTGAGAGAACCAACTTGATACATCCTGACCAAAGTCACCAACGAAAACTATCACAAAATCTTGCGAATCTGGGCAATGTCTCAACTGATTTAGCTCTAGTCCTTTGTATTTTCATGTGTTAAAATCACAAGAGGTAGTCGTGACAGTTTTTTGTAAACACAGTGTTGAATCAGTTAGGTTAGGTTAGGTTGTACATCTTGCTATCTCAGGTCCACTTCAGTCACTAGGTTTTTTTAATTTATATTTTGGTATTACTATTTTTTTTGTTTGTTTTTTTAGCCTTTTACATCTCTTAACAGTATTACAAACAGATTTTCTTAAAAAAAAAAAAATAAATAAAAAGACTTTTTTTCCCATACAGTGCAATCTCCAAATTCCCAGAGTTTACATTTCTCAAGGTCCCCCATGAATTTATGTTTAATGAATATGACTAAATGCTGTCTGTATAATAAATTTTGCTACAGATTAGGGCTCATTTTGTATTTCAGAGGCTATAATATCCTTGTTTATATTGACACACATAAGAAAAAATGACTAGAAAGTGTAACTAGCTTTGGTAAATTCAGTGACAACATTTTCAATGATCTCTTTTAGCTGGTTATCAATTTAGGTGTTGTGCAATGAACCAAAATAAAATAACAGATACTTCAAAAATCTTCGAATAATTGAAACTATACACAGGAATCCCTCAAGTATGAATGCTGGATAAATCACAAGAGAATTTGAAAACTTGAATTTGGGGGGTTTGTACACCATATCTTTTCTTCATATAATTTCTGTTACTTAAGAAATTTTGTACAAGCAGATTGTGGCTTTTCTCTGAAAATGTTTTTTTTTTATGAAGACCATTATTAAGACTAGCCTTGATTTCTCAACAAATGTCAGCCAGTACAAGTGATACAGTCTGCAAATAAGTCTTATTCTTGAATGGAATTTTTTCTCAATATACAGCCTCTCCTCACTTTGCGACATACTTGTTTACCGACGACTCAGACTTACGACGGGCTCTCTGACCAGTATACATACCTAAATAATGTATATTAGAGTTGATTTCCTCTATTTTGCTTATTACAATATACAGTACACTACTGTATAAACATTTAAAAACACAGTGGAACCTCTACTTGCAAGTTTAATCCGTTCCATGACTTTGCTTGCAACTGGATTTGCTCGTTTGCAGAGTCAATTTTTCTCATTTAAATTAACTGAAATGCAATTAATCTGTTCCAATGGAATTCTGTACTTCAATAATTTCGCTAATATCAACTCTACGACTTACTTATCTATCTCACTTCATCTAATATGACATAATAAACAATATAAATAACATAGAAACCTGATATATACTCTAAAATGAATAAAATATGTCATTCATGTAGTGGTATGGGCAGTGTCGGCGGTGGAGGAGAGTTTGTCTGGACACCGGGCAAAATACTTCATGAATAATTTTGCTAATATCATCTATACGGCTTATTTATATATCACAGTTCATCTAATATGACATAACAGACAATATAAATAACAGAGAAACATGATATGTCATTATGTAACAGGTGGAGGCAGCCACAACCACTACTCTTTGTTGTGGTAAACACTGCCATCTAGTGATGGCCTTTTGAAGCTGTCTATTATTATAGTTATTATGTGTAGTACATTATTATTATATGTATTATTATTATACATATTATATTATATTATTATTATTATTATTATTGTATTATACTATTATTATTATTATACGAATTGTTATTATTCATATTATTATTATTGTTATTATTATTATTATTACGTATATAAATTATTTGTAATTTTTATTCACACAAAAAATATAAGATTTACTGTTATTCCTTATTGCAATAATTGTATAAATATGTCAACCCATTCACGACTGCATATTGGAATGGACAGTTATGTCATTTGTTTACTCTGAAACAGCCAAGCAATGGACCATTTCTCCTAGGTTGAGCTCAATTTCGAGGCACTTTTTGTCATGAAAGCAATCAAAATCATAACTATTTCTGTAATATATCTTCCATTCTATCAATTGAGACCAAAAAAATGAGAATACAACCATAAAAACCATTCGAAATTATCACTAAGGGGTGGCTAATTGCTGAGAAATGAACTCCATTATTTATGCTTAGATTTCTTTCATTTTTGGTGTATGTTAAGAAGCATCTTTCCATCATACATTGCCCAAGTTTCAATAAGATACTCCAACAAACAAATGAGATACAATTCCTGAGATCAAGAGCAAGAGCCCTTCACCAGTGTCAAAGAACCTACTTTGAGGTCTGCTTGCTTGTGGAAATTTTGCTCGCGTATGGAAGCAAAAAATCGACCCATCGACTGCTCGTATTTGGAAAAACTTGCACGTGGACATGCTCGCAAGTAGAGGTTCCACTGTATACTCAAAATGTTATAAATGGTGCAAAGGTGACATTAAAACAACATCAAAGATGGCTGACACAAACCCACTACCATTATAGTATGCTCCTCACTTAGCAATGAATTCATTTACCAACATGGTCTTAGGAACTGTTAAGTGTGGAGAGGCTGTACTGTATGTACTTATTAGTAAGTTCTGTTAGATGAAGTTGTATGGGTATATTGTGTTATTTTTCATTATTACTTAGTTATTAGTCTTTGTCGTCTCTTGTTTTTATGCCATGATATTACAGTATTATTATTATTATTATTATTATTATTATTATTATTATTATTATTATTATTATTATTATTATTATTATTATTATTCTGATAGGGTAAACTGTAAAAATTGGCACAAAAAAAATATGTTTTGGAATATGGACATTTATATATTGTTCAAAACAATTTAATTTTTGGGAAACTGGAACCCAAACAAATATTTTTCTTCCATAGCTTTCCTTTATGTTTCTACATATTTGAAAAAGTGGTATATATGACTTTTTATTTTTGAGAATACAAATAGTGTTCTGGTTTTGAAAAAAAAAGACAAGCATACAGTTTACTGTATATTCTGCCAAAATCCATTACCTCTGAATTGTATGCACCATTAATATTTTCTCTGGTAATACAAAGACACAGCAGAGCTCACCTTTGAGCAAAACAATGTAATAAATGTTTGCCATACAATGTCTTTGTATTACTCTATCGACATTTTTCCTTCTCAATAATACTTTCTTTTAATTTTACTTATAACAATCAGTGGCTGTTTATTTGTTAAATAGTTCATAAGCAATTTGTAAATTTATTTATAGTGTATTTGTACTGTAGATGCATACATTAAAATGTTAAACCAGTCATTCCATATACTGTACTTTTATTAGAGTTGTATATAAAGCATTATTAGCAATTACTGTAAATGTGGTGCCAAATTGGAAGAAAACATAAATTAAAAAACTGACCAAATTTAAAAAAATGCATAAAAACATTACAAAAAGAAACAAGGGACAATATCTTTCTCAGCTCAGGTTAAATCTGAGCTTGGGATTTCATGGTTGTTTGGTGTATTATTGTCTTTATGTTGTTGCAGGAAGGTTGAAGACAGCTAAATTTTTTTGTTACAAATATTGTGTGGAGAATAAAGACTGAAGAAATTGAAAAATGGTGTGGTGATATAGAAGGTATAATTCAGAATGTAGAAAAGCTGTTGCAATGGTTTCATTACAAAGGAAGAATTGGAAGGTATGTCAATTAAGAGTGTATATAAATTAGGGGGTTGATGTAGTTTCCCAAATTTTTAAATATCTGGAACTTCACACACAAAAAATCTATGATACATATAAAACATAAAATAAAATAATACAAAGTGTACTTAACCATGCTTGTACTAGTTGCTGTCTTGAATATTCCTTTTTTAAATATATACAATTTATGTAGAATATCTAAGCAACATGTGGTGTTTAGCCAGAGTTATATACGTTATCACACACTTCAGCTTGATACAGAGTATAGGTATCACTCTTGAGCTTAATACAAAGCACAATATCACTCTTCAGCTTGATACAGAGCACAGGTATCACTCTTCAGCTTGATACACAGCACAAGTATCACTCCAACTTGATACATAGCACAGGTATCACTTCAGCTTGATACATAGCACAGTATCACTCTTCAGCTTGACACACAGCACAGGTATCACTCTTCAGCTTGATACATAGAATAGGTATCACTCTTCAGCTTGATACATGATCAGCCAAACCAGAATCCAATTTTCCAATGTGTACTAAGGGTATTTGTGCTGGCTTAAGTACTGACAGCAGCTTGAGCTGCTTCACATAGGTATGCCTTTGATCATCTTATCTTGTATCATACACATCTGCAAGGTCTGCTGCTGAATAATATATTGGATATACTATACACCTTTACACTGTGACAGTATTTTTAACAGCTAGTTCATTGTCACTCTCCTCAGCATCTGAGTTCAAGATTGCATCAATATCTGTATCACTGAGTACAGGAGTACAGCATTTGAGGAACAGGAACATCTTCTCACAAACATCCCATTCCCAAAGTTTTCAGCTGTGGCAGAAATCATTTCACATAACTCTTAACCATATATCATTAATTTATTCATTTCAGCATTTTCTAAATCAAGACAGAATATTTCAAAATTGTGAACAGTTCCTGTAACATAATCAGCAAAATGTTAGTAGCCCATAATTTCCAAACATTCTTTCATGTAGGAGTAAATGCTTTATGAAATGTTTCATAGCTACTATGTTCTTTAAGTTGTTGAAAGTCATATTATTGTTTGGAGTGTTATGTATATTATAAAATTTTGATTATTCTATGATCCATAGACCTGTATCATGGATGTACAATTAGAAGGCATGCATTTTGTAACAGCATGATATAAAGCTATTTTTTTCAGCAGGTAAGTGATCAGTAGCAAAATGTTAAGTGTTTAGGGATGCCAGGTTTCCTTTTGAGTTCCTTAGCCACAGTCACAATGAATTTTTTAAACCATTCAATGGTAGGGTTTTATATAATGCTTTCTTGCTTGACTGGTAAAGAACTGGCAATGGATTAGAACTGATAATGGATTAGCCCTTTAGCAAGTTACTAGCAGTCAGCATATGTGTGTGCCAAACTGCATTAGCACAAGTAAAAATCAACTACCATAATCTTTCCTTTAGATTCTTTCATACCAGTCACTGATGCAAATGCTTATACCATGGTCCAATTTCTTAATTCTTTTCTCTTTCTTTTTCTGCTTTAATAACTCACAAGAACCTGCTGTTGCCTATACCAGTACTGCACAGCTGTTAAGGCATATTGTTCTTTCATTTTTTAGGACATTTTATAGTTATCTTGCTTATCAGCCATGAATATGCAGTGTATTTATATACTAAAAACATTATGATAATACATACAGAGCAAATAATTAAATTAATAGTCAGAAATAGTGACAGCAAAAAATACTGAAAAATTTTATACAAGGTTTTAATCCTTCCTGGGTCCGTCCCATAGATCTACGGCTTTGAAGCTAGGGTCCAAACCGTAGATGTATGCCATGAGCTCAGCTCACTCAGATAACCTGTGAGTGGTAAATCTGGGTCTAGATATGAGAAAACACATCTATGTGGTAAGTGTGCATCACATAAAACAAATCCTGCAGCACGCAGTGCATGATGAGAGAGAAAGCTGCGACCGTAATTTTGGATTAAAACAGCGACTTTGCAGTGTTTTTCATATGTTTTTTTACAGTTGTATTCGCGATAACTTGGTTTCATTTGATAGAATGGACTACACGTATATATTACAGAAATAGAGATGATTTTAATTGGTTTTAGTACTGAAAATGGCTTGAAACTGAGCTCAAAGTAGCATAAATGTTCAATTTTTGCTGATGTTCAAGAGTACATGTAAACAAATGTCATGAGTCTAGTACGTGTCAGCTGTTGGGTCTAATATACATTCACGAATGTGCTGATATTATTTATATAATTATTACAACATTGCATAACAGTAAATCTTCTGTTTTTTGGTGTGAATAAAAATTCATTATGTGAATAAAAAATCGAAATGGAATTCATTTGTAAAGCCTGAAAATGTAACTAATGAACAGAGAAAATGTTAATTTAGTGCCAGGAATGCCTGCATTGTTTATTCTGGATCCTATTTTGAAAGTGGAATATTTTGAACTTTGTGTTAAATTGGCAAAATTACCAATTCCGATCACTTTATTGGGTAGCTGAAACAGTTGACTGAGCGATTTAACATAACATAAGAAAGGAGGAACACTACAGTAGGCCTGTTGGCCCATACTAGGCAGATCCTTCACAATCCATCCCATTCTTGTGCTCAATTGAAAAAATAGAAGTAAAACTAGCGAAATAGATAAGAATTTCGTCGACTGGAGTAATGTAATTGGCCTAAAATGGGAGTCAAAGTCAGCAAAATCACCGATGAGTAAATATTACCGACGCATCAAAATTTGAGGGAGCGTAATTTCAGCAGTTTTCCATCAAATTTCATACTTTTTGCTTTATTACCTTCAGAAAAAAATTCTCTACCATTTCATAAGAAAAAATAACAAAAAACTTTTTTGAAAATTCTTGGACCCTGGCTGTCACTCTGAGATCTGGCCTCTGTACCCTCAAAGGGTTAATGCACTATTGGGTATGCAAGATAATATTAACATATAAAGTTTTTAAAAAATTTCCCAATAGACCTTATTGAATATATATTAATGGTCTGATAAATAATACAGTAGGGCCCAAGATTGTGATGTTTCAACTTACGATGTTCCACACTTTGGAACCAATTAATTCCCAAGTACAAATCTGATCTACAGTTATTTATACAAAAATTCAAAATTTTTTTTAAATAAATAATGTTTTCCCATTTTATTATCAAATGCATTTATACTTTGTTTATGTTCATTTATGCATGTAGACAGCTCATATTTGTTTCGCATACACTGCTTAAAAACCACACATTAATATTTGCAATTTTCTTAAGACTGAATTATAAATATATTTTTTCCTCAGTTTTTTAACCAAATGAACTGGATTTTGTGTATGTTCTTATACAGTGGACCCCTGACCAACGAAGGCATCATCGAATGAAAAAATCACCTAACCAAGTGTTTTAGCATAAAAATTTTGGCCTGACCAATGATGAAAAACTCGACCAATATCATTTGTCCCAAACGCATCCACGTGTCCATCTGGCCTGAGTGCGCCTTAGCTGGCCTGCCTTCAGTTAGTGTGCCAGTGTTTACAAGCCAGTGCAGTCGCTTCCACGCATACATTCAGTACATTTTGTATTATTCCATTGTTTTTAGTGCTTGTAACTGCTAAATAAGCCACCATGGGCCCAAAGAAAGCTTCTAGTGCCAACCCTGTGGTAAAAAGGGTGAGAATTACAACTGAATTGAAGAAAGAGATAATCACAAAGTACGAGAGTGGAGTATGTGTCCCCGAGCTGGCCAAGTTGTATAACAAACCCCAATCAACCATCGCTACTATCTTGGCCAACAGAAAGACAATCAAGGAAGCTGTTGTTGTGAAAGGTGCAAGTATGTTTTCGAAACAGAGACCCCAAGTACTCGAAGATGTTGAGAGACTGTTGTTGTTGTTGTGGATAAACGAAAAACAGATATCAGGAGATAGTATCTCTCAATCATATGTGAAAAGGCAAGGCAGTTGCATGACGATTTAATTAAAAAAATGCCTGCAACTAGTGGTGATGCTATTGAATTCAAGGCCAGCAAAGGTTGGTTTGAGATATTTAAGAATTGTAGTGTCATACACAGTGTGGTAAGGCATGGTGAGGCTGCCAGTTCGGACCAAAAAGCAGCTGAAACGTGCAGGACACTGAAAAATTAAAACTCCAACAAGTGTTTAATTGTGATGAAACAGGCCTGTTTTGGAAGAAAATGCCAAACAGGACCTACATTACACAGGAGGAAAAAGCAGTGCCTATGAAAGACAGGGTAACTCTCATGTTGTGCAGTAATGTTAGTGGGGATTGCAAAGTGAAGCCTTTATTGGTGTATCACTCTGAAACTCCCAGAGTGTTCAAGAAAAACAATGTCATCAAGACTAATTTGTGTGTGATGTGGAGGGCAAACAGTAAGGCATGGGTCACTAGGGACATTTTCTATGATTGGTTTTATCATGTGTTTGGCCCCACTGTGAAAAATTACCTCCTGGAAAATAAATTGGACCTCAAGTGCCTCCTGGTATTAGACAATGCTCCTGGTCATCCTTCAGAGTTGCCAGAACGAATTTCGGGGGACTTGAGTTTTATCAAAGTGAAGTTCTTGCCTCCTAATACCACTCTTCTCCTCCAGCCCATAGATCAGCAGGTCATTTCAAATTTCAAAAAAATGTACACCAAAGCAGTGTTTCAAAAGTGCTTGGAAGTGACCTCAGACACTCAACTGACCCTAAGAGACTTTTGGAAAGATCACTTTAGTATCCTCAGTTGTATAAACCTTATAGGTAAGGCTTGGGAGGGAGTGACTAACAGGACCTTGAACTCTGCTTGGAGGAAATTGTGGCCAGAATGTATACAAGAGAGAGATTTTGAAGGGTTTGGGACTAACCTTGAGAAGCCTATGCCAGTTGTGGAATCTATTGTGGCATTGGGGAAGTCCTTGGGGTTGGAGGTTAGTGGGGAGGATGTGGAAGAGTTGGTCGAAGACGATGATGAAGAACTAACCACTGATGAGCTGCAAGAGCATCTGCAACAGCAAGAGGCCACAACTGAGGAAATTGCTTCAGAGGAGGGGAGAGAGAAATTGAGGAAGTTACCTTCTTCAACGATTAAGGAAATTGGTACAATGTGGACAAAGGTGCAAACCTTTATGGATGAAAATCACCCTGACACAGCTATTGCAAGCCGTATTGGTGACTTTTACAATGACAATGTTGTGGCCCATTTTAGGAAAATCTTAAAGGAACATGAGGTACAGAGCTCTATGGACAGAGTTTTGGTGCAACAGAGGTCCAGTGACTCTCAGGTTGTTCCCAGTGGCATTAAAAAAAGAAGGGAAGTAACCCTTATGGACTTTAGGTCCATAAGGACCTAAAGTCCATATGGAAGGGGATTCCCTTTCCAAACAATAATATTATTGTACACCATCTCCCCTCCTCCCATCTCATCACTCATCACTACATTTATTCTTGATTTAGTACAGTATTTATTGTGCATGTATCCTTCTTTTTCTGTGTAGGAAAATGTATATTTCATGTGAAAAAAAAAATCATACTTTTGGGTGTCTGGAACGGATTAATTGGATTTCCATTATTTCTTACGGGAAAAATTAATTCAACTAACGATAAATTCACCTAAAGAAGCTCTCTGGAACGGCTTAATATCGTTGGTCGAGGGTCCACTGTATAGGTCTGGAGAATTTTTTATAGAGACTGATTAACAAATGCAGATTAAATAATCACTTTCTGTAGTAGCCACTGGATATGTCTATAGGTGAGGTCCAAAACAGCAGAAGGTTATGCCACACCCTCCTTCACAATTACCCTCATCACTACCTTCCTACACTGTATACCCAGGCACATTAATCTTCACCAAAACAATGAGGGAATGTTCTGCTTATGTCAAGACTCTGAGTTAGATACAATGCAAGAGAAGGGGGCATGAATAAGGATGTTTATGGGAAAATAGGTTCTAAATTACAAACATTAGATTTGCAATTGTCAGGCATATATTAATAGCAATGTCCTACAATGGAGCCCTACTGTAGTGTGTAAACTTCAAATGAATACTTTTACATAATTTTCAGTTTTTCAAGAACCCAAGTTATCCTCTTCCTACCAGGGAAGAAATCCATAGGTCTACTGACTTCATACACTCAAAATTCTCAATAATAAAATACAACAGCATACTTACCAGGCAAGTCCAACCATGAATGGAGTATCTTTAACTATCCTTTGAAAATTAGTATAACTGTCGTCTGTGTTCTTTCTCTGGTCATCTTCTAACATCATGTATTACATGACGTTAGAAGATGACCTTCACCTATACAAATACTGTACATCATGGGGCAAAAATCACTATGTATACAAAACACCTACCATAGGCAATGGCTTTCAATTTCACCCTGACTAATTATTAAGCTGAAGTCAACTGCAATATAGTACGTAACATGCATGTTACGTTGGTTGTCCCTTATTACTTTGATAGTAAGGTTCTCACTACATGTTCTAGTGTGGAGTAGCTTTTTACTTAATGGCCTTATCTGTCTAGGGGTAATACTTACATTATGGCTGATCATCCTGAGTGTCTCTGATATCTTCTCACCAGCCCTCTTCACAGGTTATGTAAACTACTACTATAAAAATATAACTGTATTCTCGATAGATATGTACAGAATATACAATTACAGCCTCACATTTTCAAAACAAAGATCTACACACTCCATAGCTGTTCTCCACATGGTGTTTTCCAATAACTTTTGTCCTTCTCTCTTCTTGACAATTCTGGGCTAACCAGTGTTTTGACACACTTTAGTCACCCTGGGTATGGTGGCCACAACTTAAATTATAAAAACTCACCCCTGGAGCACACATAATGCCCCAAAAGATAGAAGAAGGACCCAGAGATCCTGCCAGGTTGAAGGTCAGCCACAGAGAGAGAGCCTCAGTGAGAGGGAGAGAGAGAAAGACTAGCTAAGCTCCTCCCACCAAAACAAAAGACTGTTGCCAAGCACAATTCTCCAGTTACCACAATTCTACCACCCTTAATTTTACTTTTACAAAAAGAAATACAACTTTATAAACTACTTATTTAAATTGTGTGTTTATGTGTCTATAGTATAACCTATTATATTGAGAAAAATAGGCTTGACCCAGCTGCCTCTCAGTCATAAGATTGATCAGCCCTTATGACATTTAGAACTGAGTCCCCATCAATTCAATATAATTAGGTATTCCAGAGTAACTGTTACTTATAAATACATGTTGGGTCCTATAGCCCCGTAACAGAGTTGATCATTTGCGAATAGGCAAGGCAACTGCATGCGGATCTCATAAAGAAAATGCATGGAACAAGTGCTGATGTTAGTGAATTTAAGGCCAGCAGAGGATGGTTTGGCAGATTCAAGAAGCATAGTGGCATACACAGTATTGTAAGGCTGCAAGTTCAGACAAACCTGCAGCCGAAGAATTCATTGACGAATTCAAGGAGTACATAGAAGCTGAAGGATTCCTCCTCCAACAAGTGTTCAATTGTGACGAAACAGGCCTCATTTGGAAGAAAATGCCAAAGATGACCTTCATCACGCAGGAAGAAAAGCCACTGCCAGGACACAAGCTTATGAAGGATAGGCTAACTCTTTTGTTCTGTGGTAATGCTAGTAGGGATTTCAAAGTGAAGCCTTTACTGGTGTATCACTCTGAAAATCCCAGTGTTCAAGAAAAACAATGGGTCATGAGGCAAATTTTCATTGGCTGAGTCCATGAAGTGTTAGGCCCGAGTGTGAAAAAAAAAACCTCCTGGAAAATAAATTGCCACTCAAGTGCCTCCTGGTATTGGACAGTGCTCCTGCTCATCCTCCAGACTTGAAAGACCAGTTGTTTAGGGACTTCAGTTTTATAACAGTGAAGTTCTTGCCTCCTAACACCAATCCTCTCATCCAACCCATGGACCAGCAGGTCATTTCTAACTTAAAAAAACTCTACACCAAAGCAATGTTTCAAACGTGCTTTGAAGTGACCTTGGACACTGAATTGACCCTAAGAGAGTTCTGGAGGGATCACTTCAATATCCTCCATTGTATAAGCCTTATAGGTAAGGCCTGACAGGAAGTGACTTCCAGGACTTTGAACTCTGCCTGGAGAAAATTGCGGCCAGAATGTGTCCTGGACAAAGTTTTTGAAGGGTTTGAGGCTGACCCTATCGACCCTATGCCTGTTGTGGAATGTATTGTGTTTTTGAGGAAGTCCATGGAGTTGGATGTGAGTGGCCAGGATGTGGAAGAGTTGGTGGAGGACCACAGGGAAGAGCTAACCACTGAAGAGCTGCAAGACCTTCAACTGGAACAGCAACATACTGCAGCTGAGGATATTGCTTCAGAGGAGGAGGAAGAGAGAGGGGAGAAGGTGCCTTCTTGAGTGATTAAGGACTTTGTGCAGAGTGGAATGAGATGCAAACTTTTGTTGAAAAACATCACACTGACCCCGTGATTCAAGCCGTATCTGCAACATGTTCAGTGACAATACCTTGTCCCATTTTAGGTAAATCTTAAAGAGACGCCAGAAACAGAGCTCTCTGCACAGATTTTTTGTGCTACAGGGGTCCAGTGCCAGAATAAGACAAAGAAGGGAAATAACCCCAGAGAGGGCTTTGATACCTTAAGTCCTTATGGAGGGGGATTTCCTTCCAAACAATAACCTCAACTCTCTCTCCCCTCCTCGCCTTCTTCAATATGCCAACAAGTCTTCAAAATAGGTATGTAACAAAAAAAGTATGTAATGTACCTTTATCATTAAAATTAGTGCTTTATATTTATTTCTCATTGTTTTCTGTATGTAAAACTATAGTAATTCTTTAAAAAAATTATTTTTTTGTGAATATTTTTGGGTGTCTTGAACAGGTTAATTGAATTGACATTATTTCTTATGGGAAACATTTCCTCAGTTTTCGTACATTTCGGATTTAGAATGACTTTCTGGAACGGATTAAGTATGAAATCTGGGGTTCCACTGTATACAGTAAGTACAATTTTACTGTCAGATTACTCAAAACTGACAAACTGAAATGAAACAGTCATGATATAAATAATGCAAATAAAATTCAGGTTATGTTGCACAAAAAAATTCACTCACTATAAGATGGTCAACTTACTGAAAAAAGACCAAACACCAACATCTTGCCAAATCCTGTATAGGTTGCTTCACATTTGTTGAGCCTATCATGTCCCAATGACGTACTATGTATGTGGCCCATGAAGTCACTGTAAGGAAGAAATCTGCTGTAGAGTGAGCTCATTACAGCAGCCTTCACTTCAGCATCTGCCATTTATTTTCCAGAACACTAATATGGCCAGGGCACCAACAGAACTCCATATTTTTGAGCCATGCAGGGAAATGAGCTAACCACTCCTGGATCTTTTGGATCAATGAGTGGACAAAAAACTTACTGAGCTAGGGCAAAGCAGATAGGAAATTTGAGTAGACAATGAACCAAGATCCAATTAAGCCAATTATCAAGATGATAGCAACAGTGATTGTGTGGAGCTCCATAATAAACACCATGTAACCAAGCACAATATGTTCTCGGCAGGGATCACTCAAGCCAATGCCACTCTTGCTCTATGACTCATCAGTAAATCCCTTCATTCTTGAAGCACAGATAAAATTGGGCTCCAAGAAATTAGCCAAGGTCATCAATGAAGCTTATTACTTAGGGGTACTCATCCACTGTCTACAAAGGCAAACCTTAGACACTGTCCAAAGAGGGCAGGGAGAGAAGTCAACCCTTCGAATTGTAGACATATCAAAGCCACAATGCAGGAGAGCAGCCTACATCCAAGCACCAAATGGCACAGAAAGCCTTGCACAGTGAACCCTATGCAAGTCATGAAACCAGTGACAGAGTATACCAGCAGCAGACTCAGAGCAGTACAATGGTCCACACATGAGGCTGCCTCGACTCAATCATGGGACAACACTAACCACATGATACATGGCTATAATTAAATATGTGATGCTCAAAATGCTGTTCTGAGGGACTTCCTCTTTTTCTTGAGGAGGAACACCTGCAAATAGCACAAATCAACCTTCATCTTGAACAATTTGTTTGTCAGAAACTGTTGGAGAAATTAGCTGGGTTTAGCCCTGGCACTTTTCCTCTTTCTGTAGCTACTTCTATTCTTCAACTATCCCCACTTCCTCCTCATCCCTAGTGGGTCCTTACCTGTGAGTTCTTCTAGTTCTAATTCTTGTCAGTTTCTTTACAGATAGAAGAATACCACCAAAGTGAAAAGCATCTGGCAAAACCCTTGTGTATGTCACCACCCAGTCCAACAAAGAGTGGGTCAGTCATCAACCAGAACTTGCAGAAGCCAAACTGCACTGAAGAGATGTAGCCTTTCATCTCCAAGAGGAAGAGTCAACATTCTCTCCAACAACTAGCGAAGAGATCAGACTGTAGTTTGCTTCTTCCCTTGAATCATGGTCTGAATTCAGGATAGGCAGAATTTCAGAATGACGCTGAATATCATTAAATATGTCTGATAAGAACTTTAGGGAGAAGTGGGAGGTGCTGGAACATGTCATAATAGACCCCCATCCTCCCTAGGAGTCATGGAGGGCAATGCCAATAGGCAGACAATAATTCCCCCAGCCCAAATAACAGATCACATGGCTTCCCACAATGGGCAAAGACTGCCTCCTGAAGCCTCCAGAATTCAATACTGTAGCTCCCAATACTTAAGAGATGGAGAAGCCCTCATCAAAGGTGTTGGTAATCACTGATGGATCATCCATTACCTGCCCATGAAGGAGAAGGCTCAGTAGTGGGCTTGTGGAGTATTTCTCAAGCATCTCTCTGATCTTATCCTGTATCTGTCCAGAAGGAAAGATGGCTAACACTCAATAGCATGGGAGTTTATTAAACCAAAAACATGATCGGAGTTTTTTTTTTTCTCATTATGCACTGAGTGCTGCAGGATTTTTTTTATACCATGCACACTGACCACATAGACCCATTCTTTCATATGTAGGCCTACTAGCTTTCTCTCACTAGATTTGAAGGCACTAGAATTTAGGCGTTCTAGTATGTCAATAACCCTGGTGTGTAAGCCGTACTAGTACGTCAGAAACCTTGAAAGGGTTAAACAGCAAAACTAGTGGTCCTCAAGGTGCTGATCATCCTTATGTCCAAGATGCTGATCATGCATGTTTAGCTAAAGGGCTGGCAGATGGGACCCAGGAATGCTAGCCTCTACTGCCCCATGACAACACTAATGAAATGGCCATAAGCCCCCTGCACTATATGTAAATCACAAAGGACATGAGATCTCTGCCTGAGCCTCTACGAGTTGCCAGTCTGTCACCTCCAGCTTCCAGCACATAAGGCAAACTGGAGGGAAAGATCCTTGACTCCACAGGGAGAGGGAAATAACCACTACCCTGTACAATGAGTTTGGAAGAGTAGATCCTCTGAAGTTCAGATATGAAACTGGAACAGAGAGGTCTGTGCCCAAGAAGGCATTTACTTGAACAGCAGTGAAACAAATAATTCAATGTATTAAATAAAACTAGCAAATTGATATATACACTTTCAAAAAACAATGCAAAGCTCTCCTCCAAACAAGATAAACGAGTCAGAAGCCAATCTGGAAAGGCATTCTCCAGTTATTGCACAGAAACCAATATCCCAGTTTGTTTAACCCTTTGACTGTCGCAGGCCCCTTTCTGAAACTGTCATTCTATGTCTCTAAATATTCGAAAAAAAAATTATTTTTTCTTATGAAAATGTTAGGAATATTTTTCTGAGTGTTTTAAGCCTAAAAAATTTTTTGCCATCAGTACTTACCGAGATATAGAACTGCAAAGTTTGCAGAGAGTGACGTGCGTATGGCAACAGCGGCGACTGCCGCCCACCCGGTATTCTTTTATTTACTCTAATTCAAAGGTTTCTTGCATTTTTCAATATTTTTCTTTTCCAAGTAACTTATGTGGCCTGTGAGACCAATGTAAGGTGCATTGTTCAAATATACACTCATTGTTTACAACACAATAACAGAGCAAACTTTATCACTATTAGTTTGTGTATACACTTTGTTTACACAAACAGACAATACAAAACAATGTTTATTACTATTGTTCCATAATATATATACATATGTACAGTCACTAAACACGTTCCTAGAACTGCTGCAGCTTGTGGAACTCTTTGAAACATTGGTATATGCAGAGGGGCACTTGACACTCCTCACACATAAAATGAGTGTCTCTGCGTGTTTGTGGGCGTTTTGTGGTATGTGTACATACATAACACCTCTTCTGAGCATTTTTCTTGGCAGTAGTAGGAGGCAGTTGTATGGGGTAGTGATCACCAGGCCTGAAACGAGATGACGTGTGTTGGTAATTTCGTGGGCACTGGTCTATTGCAGGTGATGCTCCTTGGTACTTTGCGATTATTTGTCTGATTACTGACAAACAAAATTCACCATATTTTGGTGTTTTGTTGGTCTTCAACTTGTATATGTTATAAGCATTTAGCATAGAGATATCAACAAGATGGAAAAAAAGTTTTATATACCACTTATAACTCTTGCGTACACAGTCTGCAAACCCAATCTGCATGTCACATTTGTCCACTAAGCGCATACTGAGGTTGTAGTTCATGACAGCTGCAGGCTTTAGAATGGGTTCATTGGTGTCTCTGTTGTGCCTGCCACTGTGTGCCATTTCGTTTCGGTGAGCTGATGTCAACAATGTGACATCACGTTTGTCATGCCACCGAAATGCCATGATGTCATTGGCAGCAAAGGCTTGCACCTCACCTCTGCGAGTGCCAGCGTCGAACCTTGGCATATGTTTACGATTACCACACACTGTGCCACACACGTCTGTCAAGTTCACTCGCAAGAAATCACTGAGTAAGGGGCTTGTGTACCAGTTATCAGTAAATAACATATGCCCCTTACCAAGATATGGTTCCATCATTGTTCGAACCACATTACCAGAGATACCCAATAACTTCATGGTATCTCTCAAAGTATTACTGCCAGTGTACACAATGATATCCAAAATTAGACCACTTCTGCAATCACACAGTACAAATAGCTTTATACCAAAGCATTTCCTCTTGCTTGGTATATATTGCTTGAATGAGAGTCTTCCTTTGAATAAAATCAAGGACTCATCAGTTTACCTGGAGTTTACCTGGAGAGAGTTTCGGGGGTCAACGCCCCCGCGGCCCGGTCTGAGACCAGGCCTCCTGGTGGATCAGCGCCTGATCAACCAGGCTGTTGCTGTTGGCTGCACGCAAACCAACGTACGAGCCACAGCCCGGCTGATCAGGAACTGACTTTAGGTGCTTGTCCAGTGCCAGCTTGAAGACTGCCAGGGGTCTGTTGGTAATCCCCCTTATGTGTGCTGGGAGGCAGTTGAACAGTCTCGGGCCCCTGACACTTATTGTATGGTCTCTTAACGTGCTAGTGACACCCCTGCTTTTCATTGGGGGGATGGTGCATCGTCTGCCAAGTCTTTTGCTTTCGTAGTGAGTGATTTTCGTGTGCAAGTTCGGTACTAGTCCCTCTAGGATTTTCCAGGTGTATATAATCATGTATCTCTCCCTCCTGCGTTCCAGGGAATACAGGTTTAGAAACCTCAAGCGCTCCCAGTAATTGAGGTGTTTTATCTCCGTTATGCGCGCCGTGAAAGTTCTCTGTACATTTTCTAGGTCGGCAATTTCACCTGCCTTGAAAGGTGCTGTTAGAGTGCAGCAATATTCCAGCCTAGATAGAACAAGTGACCTGAAGAGTGTCATCATGGGCTTGGCCTCCCTAGTTTTGAAGGTTCTCATTATCCATCCTGTCATTTTTCTAGCAGATGCGATTGATACAATGTTATGGTCCTTGAAGGTGAGATCCTCCGACATAATCACTCCCAGGTCTTTGACGTTGGTGTTTCGCTCTATTTTGTGGCCAGAATTTGTTTTGTACTCTGATGAAGATTTAATTTCCTCATGTTTACCATATCTGAGTAATTGAAATTTCTCATCGTTGAACTTCATATTGTTTTCTGCAGCCCACTGAAAGATTTGGTTGATGTCCGCCTGGAGCCTTGCAGTGTCTGCAATGGAAGACACTGTCATGCAGATTCGGGTGTCATCTGCAAAGGAAGACACGGTGCTGTGGCTGACATCCTTGTCTATGTCGGATATGAGGATGAGGAACAAGATGGGAGCTAGTACTGTGCCTTGTGGAACAGAGCTTTTCACCGTAGCTGCCTCGGACTTTACTCTGTTGACGACTACTCTCTGTGTTCTGTTAGTGAGGAAATTATAGATCCATCGACCGACTTTTCCTGTTATTCCTTTAGCGCGCATTTTGTGCGCTATTACGCCATGGTCACACTTGTCGAAGGCTTTTGCAAAGTCTGTATATATTACATCTGCATTCTTTTTGTCTTCTAGTGCATTTAGGACCTTGTCGTAGTGATCCAGTAGTTGAGACAGACAGGAGCGACCTGTTCTAAACCCATGTTGCCCTGGGTTGTGTAACTGATGGGTTTCTAGATGGGTGGTGATCTTGCTTCTTAGGACCCTTTCAAAGATTTTTATGATATGGGATGTTAGTGCTATTGGTCTGTAGTTCTTTGCTGTTGCTTTACTGCCCCCTTTGTGGAGTGGGGCTATGTCTGTTGTTTTTAGTAACTGAGGGACGACCCCCGTGTCCATGCTCCCTCTCCATAGGATGGAAAAGGCTCGTGATAGGGGCTTCTTGCAGTTCTTGATGAACACAGAGTTCCATGAGTCTGGCCCTGGGGCAGAGTGCATGGGCATGTCATTTATCGCCTGTTCGAAGTCATTTGGCGTCAGGATAACATCGGATAGGCTTGTGTTAATCAAATTTTGTGGCTCTCTCATAAAAAATTCATTTTGATCTTCGACTCTCAGTCTGGTTAGCGGCTTGCTAAAAACTGAGTCATATTGGGACTTGAGTAGCTCACTCATTTCCTTGCTGTCATCTGTGTAGGACCCATCTTGTTTAAGTAGGGGCCCAATACTGGACGTTGTTCTCGATTTTGATTTGGCATAGGAGAAGAAATACTTTGGGTTTCTTTCGATTTCATTTATGGCTTTTAGTTCTTCCCGCGATTCCTGACTCCTAAAGGATTCTTTTAGCTTAAGTTCGATGCTTGCTATTTCTCTGACCAGTGTCTCCCTGCGCATTTCAGATATATTGACCTCTTTTAGCCGCTCTGTTATTCTTTTCCGTCGCCTGTAAAGGGAGCGCCTGTCTCTTTCTATTTTACATCTACTCCTCCTTTTTCTTAGAGGAATAAGCCTTGTGCATACATCGAGTGCCACCGAGTTAATCTGTTCTAGGCATAAGTTTGGGTCTGTGTTGCTTAGTATATCTTCCCAGCTTATATCGGTTAGGACTTGGTTTACTTGGTCCCACTTTATGTTTTTGTTATTGAAGTTGAATTTGGTGAATGCTCCCTCGTGACTAGTCTCATTTTGTCGGTCTGGGGCTCCACGCATACATGTCTGAACCTCAATTATGTTGTGATCTGAGTATATTGTTTTTGATATGGTGACATTTCTTATCAGATCATCATTGTTAGTGAAGATGAGGTCTAGTGTATTCTCCAGTCTAGTAGGCTCTATTATTTGCTGGTTTAAATTGAATTTTGTGCAGAGATTTAAAAGCTCGTGTGAGTGTGAGTTTTCATCAGAGCTGCCTCCTGGTGTTATTACTGCAACAATATTATTTGCTATATTCCTCCATTTTAGGTGCCTTAAGTTGAAATCCCCCAGGAGCAAGATGTTGGGTGCAGGAGCTGGAAGATTTTCCAGACAGTGGTCAATTTTTAACAGCTGTTCCTGGAATTGCTGGGATGTTGCATCCGGAGGCTTGTAGACTACCACAATGACTAGGTTTTGGTTCTCGACCTTTACTGCTAAAACTTCCACTACGTCATTTGAGGCATTAAGCAGTTCTGTGCAAACAAGTGACTCTGCAATGTACAGGCCAACCCCCCCCTTTTGCCTGTTCACTCTGTCACATCTGTATAGGTTGTAACCTGGGATCCATATTTCGTTGTCCAAGTGATCCTTTATGTGGGTCTCAGTGAAAGCCGCGAACATTGCCTTTGCCTCTGCAAGCAGTCCACGGATGAAAGGTATTTTGTTGTTTGTTGCTGGCTTTAGACCCTGTATATTTGCAAAGAAGAATGTTATCGGACTGGTGGTATTGTTGGTACTGGGGGGGGATTTTTTTTCCGGCATTAGTATCTGTAACTGTTGGTTTGGAGTGGAGGCCATCGACTGTGGTTCCACTCCAAGAATGACTGGATTTGGTGTACGATGTCTGCCATTTCCTGCCAGTTTTTTTTCCTTCCTGGCACTAAAAAACCTCTCCCTCTTGAGTGGCTGTGGCTACCCAGGTTTTCCCATGGCCTGGATGTTTTGTATCTTTTTGTCCCCTTTAGATGGTATGCCTGGCAATTTAAGTTATAGCACAGTCTTTCCTGTACTGAAGAGGTACACATTTCAGGGTGAAAAAGCTTACAGGAAGGGAGTTTGCATTTTCCTGTTGTCATATGGGCATGACATTTTCTAGGGTGGTCATAGTTGCATGTCCCATCTGTTTTTCCAGATTTCCCATGCCAGCAGATACCAAGTGCATAGTATGTGCACAGGCTTGGTTTCCGTTTGCCTTGGGTTTCTGTGACTGTATTCCCTGTTGGTGCATGTTTCCCTGTCTTATTCCTATCCTCCCTAGCACCAACAATGGAGCTCCCACCAGTTGTTTTTGGTAATTTATCCTCACTATTGCTATTGGAGTCCTCTTGTTTGCTATTTCCTGCGGTATTTCTAGTTTGCAATATTGGTTTTATCTTATCTTTGACTACACTTGTTTCCCTACTATGGCTCCTGTCCTCTATGAGGTCATTTATATGTATTCCTTCCTGCGTATAATTCCCGACTACCTGGACAAAATCTCCAGCTTCACCATTACTGTCTCCCAGGACAGTATCTCCAGCTTCACCATTTCTGTCTCCCAGGACAGCACCTCCAGCTTCACCATTACTGTCTCCCAGGACAGCACCTCCAGCTTCACCATTACTGTCTCCCAGGACAGCACCTCCAGCTTCACCATTACTGTCTCCCAGGACAGCACTATCAGCCCCACATTTACTGACTACCAGGACATCACCTCCAGCCTTACAGTTTGTGACTACATGGCCAGTATCAAGGGCAGTACCATTCAGCCCAGACTTTTTATGTTCCCATCTGTTGTAGAAAGCTTCCAGGTTTTCTATGAAAGCAGCTTTGATGTTATCCTCTTTTAATACCCTTGTGATTTTAGTCCACAGATTTTCCTCATTTGGGCATACCCAAAAACACTTCTCTGTTTTAATACTGCTTGTAGCTAGTTCTGGGATATCTGCACAAGGAGCGTGACACCAATTTCCACAAAAATGACAATTTATCCATGTGGAAGCCCGTTTGTTTGACTGACCACAGACTACACACAGCTTCATAATGATTTGAATGGTTGATTTACTGCAATTCTACTAGCAACCTCTTGAATATTATATTAATAACCTTAAATGAAGCTCTAGCTATTTGTATTTCTGTTTCTAACTCTTTTTGTATATTGGACAGCTTACCGTCACGTTCCTGATTTTTAATGTTTGTGTTAGGCCTCATTTAGATTATGCTGCACAGTTTTGGTCACCTTATTACAGAATGGATATAAATTCTCTGGAAAATGTACAAAGGAGGATGACAAAGTTGATCCCATGTATCAGAAACCTTCCCTATGAGGATAGACTAAGGGCCCTGAATCTGCACTCTCTAGAAAGACGTAGAATTAGGGGGGATATGATTGAGGTGTATAAATGGAAGACAGGAATAAATAAAGGGGATGTAAATAGTGTGCTGAAAATATCTAGCCTAGACAGGACTCGCAGCAATGGTTTTAAGTTGGAAAAATTCAGATTCAGGAAGGATATAGGAAAGTACTGGTTTGGTAATAGAGTTGTGGATGAGTGGAACAAACTCCCAAGTACCGTTATAGAGGCCAGAACGTTGTGTAGCTTTAAAAATAGGTTGGATAAATACATGAGTGGATGTGGGTGGGTGTGAGTTAGACCTGATAGCTTGTGCTACCAGGTCGGTTGCCGTGTTCCTCCCTTAACTCAATGTGACCTGACCTGACTAGGTTGGGTGCATTGGCTTAAGCCGGTAGGAGACTTGGACCTGCCTCGCATGGGCCAGTAGGCCTTCTGCAGTGTTCCTTCGTTCTTATGTTCTTATGTTCTTATGTTTATAAGGGCGCCTACAAACCCATCCGTTTACAGTCTGCTTTATTGTCCAACGAAACTGTAACAAGCTTCCTGAAGGGATAAAAATACATGCAGCACTTTTGTTTCAGGTACATAAACACATTTCTGATCTTATATAACCTGTCGGTTCTGTCAGGCCTGGTTTTGTCTGAAAAGTGTAACATACGTAACAGTATCAGGAAACGATTGACACCTATAATGTCACTAAAACCTGGAGTTGAAATCAGGTGTTCTGTTGCCCAGTATGTGGTGACAGTGTGCTTATACACATGTGGCATAAGCATTATTGTGTCAAAAAACAGGTACATCTCTGCCACAGTTGTCTCCTTCCACTTGTGTAGCCGTGATTTTGGTGAGAGAATTGTATTTGCCATGGTGTAATCATAGTATGTGTTTGTTTCCTTGACAATGATGTCCATCAGGGGTTCATCAAAGAATAACTCAAAGCAGTCCAGTTCACTAGCATTGTTCCCAAGTGGACATGATGGCTTTATTCCACTTTGTGTTTCATCAAAGTCATGGGGACTGGGAACAAACTCGTCACCGTCCTGCCAATCCCAGATGCGGTCTGCTGGTGGGTTCTGGATATTGTACCATGGTTGTGGTTGTGCAGGTTGTGGGAGTGTGGGGTTGGGTGAGGCTGATTGTTGTGCAGAGTCAGCAGCATGGGTAGTAGCGTGGCCTGCTGATGGTGCCACATGGGCTGTGCCACCCTCACTATCACCACCACTGCCTGCTCCCTCACTCACATCATTCATACCCATCGTAACGATATTGTCATCTTCACTATCAGGTCGTGGTGTAGGGCCATGGGATGTGCTCCCAGAGTTTCTCCTTTCCCTTGGAACAACATATGAAACACTACCAGACCACATGCTACGTCGTACATACTGCCGCTTCACTGGGGAATATTCACCCTCACTGTCACTAGAACTGCTTTCAATGACCTTGAAATCACTATCACTATCACATTCACTGCTAACATCTGGGTGCTGTACACGACCAAATAGTTTCCTCTTTCGTCCTGGTACAGGCGAACATGAACGTGAACAAGCCGGCCCAGCACCAGAGGTGGAAGGTTGTGGGTCATCTGGGTTTTCATCGTTAATTACGTTATCCTGGGCACTTTTTCCGGTAACACTCACTTCAAAACCCTGGAATTCACTGTCACTGACATTTTCATCGCTGTTAGAGTGTTTTAAGCCTAAAAAATTTTTTTGCCATCAGTACTTACCGAGATATAGAACTGCAAAGTTTGCAGAGAGTGACGTGCGTATGGGAACAAAAGACCTCCAATCCGCCGAGGAGTGAGGAACTTCTTACCGAGAGGCATGGTGAAAATGGACTAACAAGATGGCATTCCCACAATGCACCGCTGGGTCCCAGATTTTTTTCACAGGGTGCACACCGACCACTGAGACCCATTCTCTCTCATGTAGGCCTACCAGGCCTTTCCCGCTTGATTTGAAGCCACTAGAATTTGTGCGTATAAATACGTCAGAAACATTGGCTCGTAAGGCGTATTTATATGGCATAAACAGTCAAAGGGTTAATAATAATAATACAATAACAGTACTTATAAGTGCTAAATTTGTATGGGTCATATAGTGCTGTAATTTGCTTAGTAAAATTAGGAAATTGGACTTACAAAACTTAATAACAATGCAAACTTTCAACAAAACAGAGCTCTGAAAGTTTGATACTAATCAGGAAATGGATTTAAACCAATCTCATTTTTCAACATGACTAAATTGGTACTGAATATTCCTTCGAGTTAGATGCATCAGCATACACAGTGTCACGTGTGCAGCAGTTCTAAATAAACATCTTAAAGTTATTACAAAGAAAAATATACTACACAATTCTAAAAAAAAATAAAATGACAAATTGGGACCTACACAGCCCAATGATAATATGAACCTTTCTTTAAGATACGTACTAGCTTTGAAAGTTTAATGCTGATCAACCTACTAGAACACTGATTACTCACGATGCATTACTCTAACAGGGTAAAGATCAAACCTGTGAGTGGGACAATCAATGACTCGTCCAAACTAGCACTTGCAGCTGTCATCAGTAGCAGACTGCAGGTCAAATGTAATACGATTTTATTGCTCAAAGAGGCCTTTGTTGTCGTCTGCACTGGTGACACAGAGGCCGAGAAACTACTTACCACCACTGCTACCACCACTCTACGTGACCATGGATTCCTTGTCTTGACTTTCCCGGCACTGAGGGCCAGGAGAACTAGATTCCTCAAGCGACTCGACAGCCTCATTACTGCACAGGCCACTGAAGATATCAAATCATCTATTGAAGCACAGAACCTCTGGGCTAATGTGGACTACATTACCAAGATACCCAACGCTTCATCCATGCTGAAGATGACCTTCAGCGACGTCAACATGGCAACCAGAGCTCTAGCTGAGGGCCTGGCTATTCACTACTTCCACATCAACTCAACCTTCATCGAAGCAGAAAAATTCCTACAAATCTCACACTGCTACAACTGCTACTCTTACCTGCATACCACTAAAGACTGCACTGCCAAGGACAAAAAATTTTGTCCCACCTGTGGCCTCGAACGTCATGATTTCAAAAACTGCACCACTGCTGCACCACCTAAATGCCTGAACTGCAAGAATGATCACCACACTCTTGCAGCCAGATGCCCTACCAGAAGAGACATAGTAAAGAAACAATTCCAGCAACAAAACAAACCCAACCCACAAACAACCTCATATGCCACCATCACCAAGCTTCAGGCAGACTCCACCAAGATCCTACAAACCACACAAGCAGCCTCCACCACTCCTCTGCCAGTTCCTGCTGGTGACTCCACCAAAATCCTTTACTGCATCATGTATGCCCATGTACAGAATGCAGCTGAGTCTAGCTCCTTCAATACCACCATCAACGAACTCTTCAAGCTCAACAACATGCCAAGTTTCACATTTCCCACGTCACCACCTTCCACTGAGATTCTCCAATCCACGGCAAATGTCATCAACATTGTCGTTGCCCCACCACTACCAGACATTGAGTCGGCCCAATCAGAGATCTCTGAGACCTCAGAAGAACCCACTAACGAGAACCAACTAGAAACCTCTGAGACCTCAGAAGGACCCACCCACAAGAACTCAACACCACCAGCCTCTACTCCTACTGCTACTGACCCACCAGAAACCCCAACTCATCCAGCCCGCACTCCAACCACCACGTTCTACACCACGAAACAATACAGCAATGCTATGCCCAGCTCAGAACTCAGACAACGACTCCTAGACAACACTGCAAAGTACACCTGCCACGGAAACCCACCTCTAACCCTACAAGACATACTCAATGCCCTCAACGATGAAAGGCACATCCACCTCAAAGGGAAGGTACAACACCTCTCAAGAACAAAATTCAACGAAGTCATCAATGGCTCCCACTGCAGCACAGTATAAATCATCACCTACCAAAGTCCCCCAGCACTTTGCTATTTAGCTATAGCTGGGGTGTGGCTCCAAAACGACCCTGTTTTCCTGGGCACCACCAGCCATCTCCTGCCGGGCACCTGAGTACCAGCCCTACTCTACTGTCACTACTGCCACCAGCACATCTCGCTCCAACACAATCTCCTGCAGTACCTCTGCACATCACGCTCCAGAGTGGACGGGCCACTCACCTCTGCAACCCCACCTCCTACTCCACCCTCCCTACCTCTTCCATTTTTCCAGCCCTCCCCTCCCTCTTCCTTCCCATCCTCACCAACCCTCAGGTCAGAGAACTTCAACCTACTAACAACCTTGAAGCTTCCTTACAGTAGGGTACACCAGCGCTGAAAGTTTGAAACTAGGCTGTATGGCCTGGTCTCAGACCGGGCCGTGGGGGCGTTGACCCCCTAAACCCTCTCCAGGTATGACCCTTGTAGGTTAAGTGCTTCTTTCTTATTATAATAATAATATATATAAATACCTTGGAGGAAACAAAAATAGATATAGAATTCCAATAACTATTTTAGTATTCCCTTCTAGAGGATACCTAATAATGAAAGATTAACTGTTCACTGTCCTAAATACCTGCCAGCTGGATGGTACCAAGCATCCCCAAGTAGTCCATCCATCTCTTCTGGTTGGTTTGTTTAGCAACTTCTGTGGTATTTGAAAAAGATACCACAGAAGTATAGTTATAAATAAATATCTACTTCTACAAGTACATGTACAAGGTATGCAGGCTTAGCTGACATCAATGACATACTTCTATATAGAAAGCCACTTGTTATGCAGAGCATTTGGGAAAATTAGGTTAATTTTGTCCCAGGATGCAACCCACACCAGTCGACTAACTCCCAGGTACCCATTTTACTGATGGGTGAACATGGAAAACAGGTGTATGGAATTATTATTATTATCATAATCATGGGGGAGCACTAAACCCATAGGATTATACAGCACATGTGAAGGGGGGGGGTAGATCAAAGGTATTCAGACTCAATTCAGGGAACCAGAGCACAGATCCAATTCCCTAGATCGAGAGCCCCTCACCAGCGTCAAGGAACCTCCCTTCAGGGGTTGTGTAAGGAAACACACCCAGTTTTCCCCCTTGCCAGGAATCGAACTCAGACACTCAGCATGTGAAGGTTTGCCTACCAGGCCAAGAGCCACTTTAAAGATAAAGTGTTAAGCCCCTGCTTATGCTGAGCATTTCAGGCACCTTTAAAATTAGCTTTTAACTACTAAATAATATTTGCTTGGGTTAGATTATTATTATAATCAAGGTGAAAGCATAGAATTATACAGTGCCTGTGGGATGATGTGGAAGGTATTCAGATTTAATTCAGAGAACTGGAACACAGATCCAATTCCCTAGATCAAGAGCCCCTCACCAGCATCAAGGAACTTTCCTTGAGAGGTGCTTGGGTTAGATTATTTGAATGCTTCACTTCCCTTTGTGCAACTACTCTGCTTCCAACCATTTGCCTACTTAAATAATAATAATAATAATAATAATAATATATCTTTATTTACTACAAGTACATGTACATGTTATACAGGCTGACATCAATGCATACATACTACTAGTTAGAAAGCCGCTTGTTATGCTGAGCATACTCCAGTATGGGCCTAACATACACAGTGTACAGTGTCTTGAACGATTCCTTATTAAGGTATCGGAATGCTATTCTCAGGTTTGCCAGGCACCCATATGCTGCACCAGTTATTTGGTTAATGTGTGCCTCCGGTGACATGCTCGGTGTTATGGTCACCCCAAGGTCTTTCTCCCTGAGTGAGGTCTGTAGTCTTTGTCCGCCTAGCCTATACTCTGTCTGCGGTCTTCTTTGCCCTTCCCCAATCTTCATGACTTTGCATTTGACAGGGTTGAATTCGAGAAGCCATGTGTGTGTGTGTGTGTGTGTGTGTGTACTCACCTAGTTGTACTCACCTAGTTGAGGTTGCAGGGGTCGATTCCAAGCTCCTGGCCCCGCCTCTTCACTGGTCGCTACTAGGTCACTCTCCCTGAACCATGAGCTTTATCGTACCTCTGCTTAAAGCTATGTATGGGTCCTGCCTCCACTACATCGCTTCCCAAACTATTCCACTTCCTGACTACTCTGTGGCTGAAGAAATACTTCCTAACATCCCTTTGATTCATCTGTGTCTTCAGCTTCCAACTGTGTCCCCTTGTTACTGTGTCCAATCTCTGGAACATCCTGTCTTTGTCCACCTTGTCAATTCCTCTCAGTATTTTGTAAGTCGTTATCATGTCCCCCCTATCTCTCCTGTCCTCCAGTGTCGTCAGGTTGATTTCCCTTAACCTCTCCTCATAGGACATACCTCTTAACCCTGGGACTAGTCTTGTTGCAAACCTTTGCACTTTCTCTAGTTTCTTTACATGCTTGGCTAGGTGTGGGTTCCAAACTGGTGCCGCATACTCTAATATGTGTGTGTGTGTGTGTGTGTGTGTGTGTGTGTGTGTGTGTGTGTGTGTGTGTGTGTGTGTGTGTGTGTGTGTGTGTGTGTGTGTGTGTGTGTGTGTGTGTGTGTGTGTGTGACTCAACAATCAATATTTGCACCAATAACTCATTACAGTTGTGACCGGGTGTGGAAGTGTGAATTGCTCAGTACTCTATAATTTGTTCATGATTGTAGCCATGTATAAACGTAAGTAACCATTCTTACAGGATTCATTACCTTTGTAACTTGTGAGTTCATTACCTTTGTACCTAGTTCAGCTATTAAAACTTTGGGGGCCCAGTCCGTGGACCCATTACGTACCTCTGTAATCTGTAAATACCTTTGTAACTTGTCATGATTGTGACCAGACCTACCTGGAGTTCATTACCTTTGTAAATTGTGACTTCATTACCTCTGTAACTTGCTCAGCTATCAAAACTTTGGATTCCAGTCCCTGGACCAATTATGTACCTCTGTAATCTTTTGACTACCTCCCACAGGATGAGTATGGGGTGCATAATAAACATATTAAACTAACTAACTATGCTGAGCATTTCAGGCAAATTTGGTCAGTGTCCCAGGATGCGACCCACACCAGTCCACTAACTCCCAGGTACCATTTTATTGATGGGTGAACATAGATAACAGGTGTAAGGAAGCACGCCCACTGTTTCTACCCTGGCTGGGTTTTGAACCCAGACCCTCGCCATGTGAAGCGAGAGCTTTAGCCACCAGAGCCCCGATGTGCTCTCTGACCCACCTATTCCTTTTGTGGGTTCAACCTGTGCTTCCTAGTCTGCTTGATCTAACTGTTGGTTCCTCTCAACCATGACTAGGTTAGGTTAGTTTAGGTTTGTCAGGAAACAAGACTAAGTGTTTCCTGATGCTGGTCGTAGGCATACGATGACCAACAGCTGGAGCTTTTGGTCATCTGACCGAGGCCTTCTGCTGGCTTACTAGTCAACCCCCTTTAAAAATTATGAACATGATTATAACCAATTGTTGGTTAACCAGGACTTAATGACTGCTGTCCTATAACTACTGCTACACCTGTTGTTAAGGTTCATTAGGGTCACGAAAACTTATGACTTTTTGAGCCTAGCTTCCCTGGAGTTAGTTAGTTAGTTTAATATGTTTATTATGCACCCCATACCCATCCTGTGGGCGGTAGTCAAAAGATTACAGAGGTACATAATGGGTCCAGGGACTGGGCCTCAAAGTTTTGATAGCTGAGCAAGCTACAGAGGCAATGAACTCACAATTTACAAAGGTAATGAACTCACAATTTACAAAGGTAATGAACTCCAGGTAGGTCTAGTCACAATCATTACAAGTTACAAAGGTATTTACAGATTACAGAGGTACACAATGGGTCCAGGGACCGGGCTCCAAAGTTTTGATGGCTGAACTAGGTACAAGGTAATGAACTCACAAGTTACAAAGGTAATGAACTCACAAGTTACAAAGGTAATGAATACTGTAAGAATGGTTACTTACGTTTATACATGGCTGCAATCATGAACAAATTTTAGAGTAATGAGCAATTCACACTTCCACACCCGGTCACAACTGTAGTGAGTTATTGGTGCAAATGTTGATTGCTGAGTCTCTCTCTCTCACACACACACACACACACACACACACACACATACAAATTCATACACACACACACATAAACACACACACACACACACACACACAAACTCATACACACACGCACACACACTCATACTCACACACACTCATACACACACTCACACTCATACACACACACACTCATACTCACACACACACACACACACACACACACACACACACACACACACACACACACACACACACACATGCACACATGTGGTAATGCTTTATTTACAGCTAGCAAAGTCAGGGTATTTCTCCAGAATGGTCTGTAATATACCACTGTGGATAAAATACTTAGCCATTTCTTGAACACTTCTGAGTGAGTTGTTTCTAAATTCATTAATTTTATCGCACTCCAGTACATAATGACGCAGGGTGTGACAATAATCCATCTGGCAAAGTTTACATTTCGTTTGGTCTACATCTGGTGGTGGTGATTTAACCTGCCAAAGATACTTGTAACCCAGCCGGAGCCGGGCGGTAGTGACATCCAAGAGTCTGCTTATTTTGTTGGATGCACCATAGACATGTGGCTCCTCCTGCATGATAGAATGATGATAGATGGACTCACTGGTGTCAATCTCCCTGAGCCTTAAGTCCATAAAATTCAGCTGAAGTTCTTTTCGTATTATTGTTCTCAAACTACTACCTGACAAGCCAAGATTGTAATCTACTCCCTCTTTGAAAGCATACAGCTTAGCCAATTTATCAGTTCTATCATGCATCTGAAGACCAATGTGAGATGGAATCCACAGCATGTGCACTCTGACTCCACTGTCCACAATCCTACCATACCTGTGTCTGGCTTCTGACACAAGCATGCCACAATTTATGCTTAATGAGTTGAGAGCATTTATGGATGACAGAGAATCAGTTACAATTAAACTGTCAATCTTTGATACATAGATGCATTTCAGTGCAAGAAGTATGGCAAACAGTTCTGTCTGAAGGGTAGAGGCCCAATTATTGATGCGTGCTCCAATTTCTTTAAGAGAGCCATCACTCTGTACGACAACAGCAGCACTACCAGCTGCACCAGTGGATTGGTGAACAGAACCATCAACGTAAATAATTTGCGAGAGTGTGTGCTGTGTGACTAAGTTATCAATACAGCTTAAGGCCTCATGTTTGGCTTCAAGGTGAAGTTTTGGTTGTGATTTAAGAAGTAGTTTGGGGGGAAATGGAGGAATGGTAGTTTGGAATGGGGTAATATTCCATGGAGCGGAGAAGTGCCGCTGTTGCCTTACTTGACATAGATCATGTATCTGATTCATGCGGAGGTCGGTTCCAGTCTTTTCGATCCATCTGGAGGAGTGTTCACCAGTGCTGAGGAAAGTTTGGAGGGCTTCTGTGCAGGGGTTTGAATGAGCTTGCCTGAGCATATTAACCCCAATTAGGATATTTCTTTCAGTAACACGATCTCTGATGCTTGGAATATCAAGTTCTTTTTGCATATTTAAAATTTTGGCAGTACGAGGGCATCCTAGGATGATCCTCATTGCTTCGTTCTGCAGTTTTTCCAGCCCTCCAAGCTTCCAGTCAGACACAAGAGCAAGTAGTGGCGCAGCATAATCAACCAATGATCTAATATAAGCAAGATACATCATTTTCACAATTTTAACATTAGCACCATACCTGGGGTGAAGCCCTGCCACAACTCTAAGTGCTCTTAGTCGTTCTTTGTATTGGCGACAAAGTCTTGTTACAACAGGTCCAAGTAGTGGAACCTCAAAGCCTAGATACCTGTATCTGCTTACATATTCTAGAAGAGACCCATCATGCAATTGGATCTGACGAACTGTGCCTCTCTGTCGAGGAGGACGCCTATTGAGTATCTTTGTTTTATCAGTAGAGATTATCAACCCCAGGTCCTGACACGAGGCTAGTACATGATTAAGAATGTTTTGGGTGTTGGAGAATCCGGTGGTGTGAATCATTATATCATCAGCAAAACTAATCACATAATTATGGGGCTGACTAGGCATAGCATTAAGTAATGCATTAATTAGAATATTGAACAGTGTGGGACTGAGCACACCTCCCTGTGGGGTTCCTAATTCAAAGTCTTTAGTTACACTTCTATGTCCCTGGAACAACACAGACGATTTTCTGTTGGACAGGTAGCCTTTAATCCAGCGGAGAAGCCATCCTCCAACATCCATTCTGGCAAGTTCACTAATTATTACATGTCGGTTGGCTACATCGAAAGCGGATTTAAGGTCAAGGAAGGTAGTGTAGGAACTGTCAGTGTGCAGGGTGAGAAAGGTGGCTATGCAATGATGCACGCTCCTTCCATGCATGAAACCATGTAACCGGGGAGACAAAAATTGTTTGATTCTGTACATGAGACGATTAAGAATCATTCTCTCAAATGTTTTACACAAGCAGCTAGTAAGAGATATTGGGCGAAATGCATTTTGTTGATTGGGCTTAGGAATTGGAATGATGAGGCTGTTGGTCCAAGATTGAGGGAGCTCCCCAGTTACATAGCTCATGTTATATAATTCAAGTAATGGATTACCTGGTACTCGACACAGCAATCTGAGTATGTTGTAAGTAATACCATCCTCACCAGGCGACGTGGAGTTGCCCTTAGTTAGCGCTGCATCAAGTTCATAATTAGTGAAAGGAATGTTGCAATCATCTGCCTTACTGAGCATAAAGCAAACAAGTCTCTCCCTTGCATCATATTTATCATTTAATTTTGCCTGTGTGGTACTGGGAAGATTGTCATAGCTAGATGTAGCAGCCCAAGCACTGACTAACTCATTCGCCCTATGCAAGGGATGAGGGTGCGCGATCTGCCCAGTTCGTTTACCCTTAATTCTATTTATGTCCCTCCATGCCCGGCTAAGTGGGGTGTGAGCATTAAGACCGTTGACAAATTTTTCCCAGTCGGTTTGCCGCAGCTCTGTCATACGCTCTCTGGCAGCAGCAAGGGCAGTTTGGAAGAGCCTCAGCATTCCAGGGGTACGATGTTTTCTGTAGGCTAGGCCTAGTCTGCGAGCAGTACGTTTCAGTGTACGAAGTTTAGAATCATTGTAATAAGTATGGTTTTTGAAGGAGGTATGATTATTACGGAAGTTTGTTGGGTTTAGAGTACCAAGAGGTTGCAGTGGCGGCTCTAAGTAGTTCTGAATACTGCTCACAAGATCATTGTTAAAGGTCTCTACAGAGGAACACTCATAGGAATTATACCAGTCAGTCACATGTGCAACAAAGTCATCATGCTGATCTGTGGGAACATTAAAACGTTTCCGTTTGAATATCCCACCAGGAAGGATAGTATTACCAATATCTAGAGAGGTTAGCCTAGGGAAATGATCAGACGCTATATCTGTTACAATGGAAGACTCACAACTGGCAGAAGTAATGTTGAAGCCCAGGCACAGATCAAGGACGCCTCCATAGATATGTGTGGGTTCAAGGTCACCTACAATTTGGACATTATCGTGACTGTTTAAGAGTGACAACAGTTGATTGCCATTACGATTACCAAACTGTGAGTTTCCAATGCTTTTGTGTCTCGCATTGTAATCGCCAATAATAAGAGTAGGCTCAGAATGAGCACAAGTTGGGAGCTCCAAGTAATTAAATTTATCAGCAGGAGCATACAAGTTAAATATGTTGAGAGCAGAGTTCCCTATATAAATCCTAACACCGTGATATTGTAGCCCCTCTGTTTTCTTGTGTGCAAGAAGTTGATGGGGAAGTGATTTTTTAATATATAGAACACAAGAGTTAGTAGATTTGAGGTTATATGCAACAAATGATGGTAATTTAGGGGGTTGGGATTTTTCAGGGACTCTGCACTCTTGTAGACACACAACATCAATGGGTTCGGTGGTTACTTTATGATGAAGTTCAGGAAGCCTTTTTCTAAGTGATGCAATATTCCAGCTTAATATAGAAAGTTTATACGAGTTTTGATCCATTATAGTAGTCCTGGGATCATCTTGAGTTTCTCAGCATAATGAAAAAATTGTTCATATAAATAGCAGACCTTATCAATGTCAACAGTGCTACCCTTGTCCATGAGTTTTGCAAGTGCACCTCCAGTTGTAAGGCCTCGTGGGAGTCTTCGTAAACCCAGAGCATGACGCTGTTTATGTGTGAATGTATGATAGGTGACACCACCACCACTCACATTCCCTCCTCCGCTAACATTACACGCAACACTACAACTGTCATCACCAGCGCCACTACCAACATTGTGTTCATTACATTTGTCAACAGTATTGTATTCAACATTAATGTCTATGTGACTAACCTCATCACACTCTGCACCACCACTTATATTATGCTCATCACTATTACTAACATTATAGACACCACCACTCTCATCACACTCTTCACCACCACTTAAATTATGCTCATCACTATTACTAACATTATAGACACCACCGCTCTCATCACACTCTTCACCACCACTTAAATTATGCTCATCACTATTACTAACATTATAGACACCATAGCCCTCATCACACTCTTCACCACCACTTATATTACGGTCATCACTATTACTAACATCATTGACACCATAGCCTTCGTTATGATGCTCACTACAGTTATCAACACAAGTATTATATTCGTCATTACTGTGATTAAGAACACCACCACCACCTTGTTCAGCAGCCTTACACTTGCTTTCACAAATTGTGACAATCTTGTTATTGGTATACTCTACACATCTTTCCTTGTGTTGTTCAAGTTGTTGTTTCAGGAGTAACTGTTGTGTTTCCAGTATTTTTATGCGCGACATCAGGTTGTATACCACAGGAGCAAGACTTGGAACATCTGGAGACGTGAAGTCCCGGTCAGCTGAGCTATTTGGCTGACTGTCAGCTGACTCAGCTAGGCTGGTATTGACAGCCGATGTGATGGGGGTCTGTTGACGTGCTCCCCAGGTGAGGTGCTCAACCCCATTGTCTGAGGGCAGGCATGAGCCAGTATTCAGACCCGAGGTACCTGGTAGTCCTGGGGGGCCATTATGAGGGGTACAGGGTGAAGTGCGGTTGGCTGCGATGCGATCAGCCCTCACACTGCAGTCAGCATGAGCTGCTGTGACTCCTGAGGTCTTACAATTGATACATTGTTTAGCAACAGTCTGTTGCTGTTTGATCATAGCATAACACCGTTCAGAAGGATGAGCATTGGCACACACTGCACACCAGTGTGACTTAGATGGGCATTTCCTGGCGATGTGGCCCCAGCGTTGACACTTATAACATCGACGTTGAGGAGGTCTGTACAATGCAATGTAATAGCGTCTGTTGAGGGCTGCACGGGAGTGAATATAGCGTGGCAGAGTCCCCTGGCCAGTCCACTCAGCTAATATCAGACCGTTGGAAAGTCGACGAGGGCTTGCAACTTGCTCTGACGCCAGATATTGAGGATTCAAGTGCTTGTTGACGTTGTAGATGACAATAAGCACTTTAGGTGCCCTTGGTGGGGCAGCTCGGAGTTTGATGTTGGCATATTCGTGAGTGAGAAGTTTGTCTATAAATGCTGAATCATTAGGCACAAAGACGTAGTTATCCTCATCGCGGACAAACTTGATCGTTTTCTCATGATTGTTTACACTAGCTTCGAAAAACCAGTTAAACTTGGTCTCTTGATCAGTGTTGTCAGGGAAATCTAACCTGACAGCTTTGGGAGGGTGTGCGCCCACTGTATTGCTTTCAGCAAGCTTTCTCTGGAAGCCTCGTTCTTTTTTCCGAGCCTGTTTACTAAAATATGTTTCAAATCTGCCTTCACCATCATCTACGTCAACACCATCAGCTATACTCATAGCTGACAGGAGTTTCACACTGGCGATGGGCTAAAGGATACCGGTGAATAGAAGGGACAAGGAAGGGATATTCACCTCGCTAGACACAGGCAATGTGGGTGTAGTGGCCTGCGGGTCGCAGTGCGATTTTCAAGGTCATTCACGGGGCCACAGTCGTCTCGAGAGTTACCAATATTGCACCACTCATTAATTACTCGAAACCCGCAGCACTTAACACAGCTAGCACACGTGTCTGGGAATGACAGACAAATTTTCACTCTGTGGACAAATAAATCAGCACAAACTTAATATGTTTATAGATGAACCTCTGGCTTGTTACAGTTAAAAAGCTGTTTAGCCTGGATCGGTTAAACTCGCCCTTATCTCATATGTAGATAATGGCGACGAGCTAAGGGATACCGGTGAATAGGAAAGTCGAGGAAGGGACATTCACCTCACTGGACACACGCAGTATGGGTGTAAGTGGCATGCGAGTCTTATAGTGCCATTTTCAAGGTCACCCAGCAGGCCAGACATTCCTCACTCATTTTAAGCCTACGTTGGTACTGATGGTAGCACAATGTCCTAAGTCAGTGAAATCCACTCGTGCAAATAGTTACAACAAATCTGCAGCAATTAACACAACCACTAGGATATTTGCTTGTAGCAGGCAGGTAGGCACACAGGAGACTTCGTAAGGTGAGTGGAGTGCGGCACAGAGGACTGACACGGCACTCAAGCATTTATGTGGTCTGGCAAAAACCGCCTCTAGACCATAAGTAAATAGAGGCGAATGGCTGAGTTCCAAATCGAGGAGGGAGGGGAGGGAGGCAAGGTGGAGTGAAGGTGTAGCCTCCTACAGCCACTTCAAATCAAGATGTTTGTGTTTCACTAGGTATATCACTAGTCACAGTTCACACATAAGAGTTCCAGCAGCAATTCAGCTGCGCTCCAACGATATTTGTTGCATGATGAGTTATCAGTCGGGTGAGATAAGCAGTTCTGATATAGAAGGCCTAGGACTTCCCTCTACACACACACGTCCTCTCCCCTCAACCACTCAGGCCTAACTGCTTCCCTGGAGTCCGGGAAAAATGTTGCTTACATCTGCTTGGAAATCATAAGTTTTCTTCGAAAACAGAATTGGGAACAAAGAGTTCAAAATTAAGTCAGGTTGGCCCTTCCTCTCCCCCCTGACTTAACCTCGGCAGAGCCAGACACCCAAATACTTTCTAATTTAGTCAATCCATCAGGCTTTTCTGATTGTGAGACCTCTACCCACTCTACCGGAGGTATCCCAGCGAGTGAGCACGTCCCCTGTATATCCCAGTGCTTAACAAGCTAGGGAATAGCATATGAAGGTACAAATAAAAATGGGAACTATGGCTATAGTTTACTTAATAACATAAAAGGGCTAGAATACAACATCTCCTGATGGAAATTTACACAATATAACAATTGACCTATGAGACTTATTACCAGGGGGAAGGGTAGATGTTATCAGTAACACGGACTAGTACTCACTCTTAATTCACCGACCAGCTGACCCGAGATTCCCAATGCGTGGTCCACTACACACGCGGCTGTCCAGAGCTCTCGCTCGACGGACCTGTCACCAACAACCTCCTTGCCCCGCTCTTCCCTGGGCTTATATCGTAGTCAAAGTACCCCCCTCCCCAATGGTGTATGTACCACGTGTTACGACCTGACGCCGAGGTCTGACGCTGTTAAGAACAAAAGACCTCAGACGTGGGCGTGGCTACAGACGCCTGCCAAGGCAAGGTGTGACCATATAATTGGTTAAATTAGGCCTCCCCAGAGACCTCACAAGCCCAGCTGAACTACATCACATCCCTCTTTCTCCCCCAATTTAAAATATCTGAGAACTAGGAAAATTTTTCCTAGTTATTAGACTATTTTAATCCTAACCCTTTAAGTCTATTACAATACAATAGCAAATAATATGAATTCACACAGATCAGTAGATTTAATAAGTTCTAGCACAAGAGACGAATAACAATGACTCTCTGGTGCAAAGCCTCCTTACACGTCATTTCTCCTTAAAACTAAATATCGGGCTCCAGTGCCTTCCTGTACTCTACTAGAAATAAACTAGCTCCTGTAGTCACCCTCGCTAATTAACCATTGAGCCAAACCTCGTAAGGTTTTCCTGGCGTAGAAAACAGCTCCAGCGGGTATTATTCCTTCAAGTACTTGCAACTGAACCATTACACGACCACAATGTCGCATTTTCCTTGCACCGTACCGTGACCATTCATGACAAGGCAGGAATCGCAACCAGGACCAATCATTATCCCATTTCTAGGAACTAAAAGAAAACCTCCCATCCCTCACATAAAGGAATCCTCTTCTGACGGCGAGCCGATTGGTGTTTACAGTTCTCCACCTGAAAAGAAAATACATCCTATCTCTACTGTGATCCCTCCCGGCAAGGAGCTAGCTCACATAATATACAACACATTTTTGTCCCAACAGCTGACATAACATAGGGCATCCCCTAGCAGTAGAGATACCATACTAATACCACTCTAATCATCATTTCCCAAGCTTCACTGGCTAGTAGTAAATGACACGGTTGGCTTGACTTGGGGCCATGCTATTGACCCAGGGAGAAGCTCTCTACAAATCCTTGGGCAGAAATATGAAGGGGTCGACGGAGGAGGACATAGGGCCATTGCAGTATTCTTGTCATCTCACCTCCAGATCTGTCTACTGCTTCTACTAGAAGAGGGGTTAGCCAGAGCTTCTGGCCGACCCTAGCACTTCCTAAATTGGGCCATGTCTCATTGTGTGGACTTCATTGGCGTTTAGGAACGCTCATGCGGGTCCCTCTCGTTGAAAGCACAGCATCTGGGAACTTCACGACTCAGCAAGCAGCTTATCTTCACCACGACAATACTCCTCAGGCACCAAGGCCACCCTTCATCCGTCCAGCCTCACCCGTCAACTTCCACCTCTTGCATGGTGGTGGCACGAGAGCTGGCTACCGCTTTTCCTCAAGTCTCCCAGGTCTAATAATAGCCCTTTTGCTGGACCCAAACTGACTTCTTGGCACTTCTGCGTCTCCATCACTCCAGGCCAAATAGATTCCTGGAGTCTCCTTGGCAGATCCTGGCAACATCTCCACATCTCCTGTGAATAATAGTAGACGGCAGTATTGTTCTACAGGTGACTGGGGCTTATTGTTGGTGGGCAGGTCTCTAGAGTATTGAGCCGACCTGAGGGCGAGGCGAGTGGTCAGCTCCTTCCCTCAGGGTCCCATTTACTCACAACACTCCCTCCCTCCAGCAATAATTCCCTTACAAATTTCGTCTATACATTCTTGACCTTGTATTCATACCAACATTTTCCTCTACCAGCTGATGTAACCTATCTTCCTCATATACCTCGTCATTTACAGTCCTTTCATCCACCACATTAACATTAGGCATTACTATTTCCTCCTCAGACCAGAATGGCTTTAGTTTATTACAATGAACAATCCTCTCACTCTGGTCCTCAAACAACCCTTTAACCTTCACATTTACTGGTCCCATTTTCTCTAAGATGCGGTAAGGACCTTTCCACCTTGGACCGAGGGACCTACTCTGTTGAGGGGTTACTTCATCTTTATATACCATTACTAGGTTACCTTCCTTAAGTTTAAGAGGCTTCACTTGCCTGTCATAGTAGTGAGCATATTTTTCCTGCGCTCTACCAGATGCCTGGGCGGCAGTTCGCCAAGCAGTTCTCATTTTTGTTAGGACTTCTGAAGGATAGTCCTCACCGTATCTGACAACTGCTTGGTTCACCAAGCCTGCTGCAAAATGACAGTCATGCCCTGTAAATAGGAATAATGGTTGTGTCCCTATTGATTTGTGAATAGCGGTGTTTAAAGCAAATTGAACATATGGTATATATTTATCCCATTGTAATGGTTCTTTCTCTGAGAGAATGGCCAGTGTATTTTTGACTACTTGGTTCGTTCTCTCCACCATACCATTCGCCTGTGGATGATAAGCTGTCGTGAATGCTGTCATTATTTCTAAGGTGTTACAAACCTCTGCAAATACCTTGCTTTTAAACTCTGAACCTTGATCTGTTACTAATTCTCTAGGAGGTCCAAATATTGCTACGAATCTATCAAGGAGCGCCTCTGCAACAGTCTGTGGGTCTTTCTTAGGGATGGGTACAAGTGTTGTATACCGTGACAGATGGTCCACCAGCACAAGAACATACCTATTGCCTGAATAACTATTATGTAAGTCAATAAGATCTGCACCAACCCGGTCCAACGGCTCCTTAATCTCGGGAAAAGCTTGCAATTCCACATTAACCTGAGGGTTACCTTTCCTCCTTTGGCAATTACCACAACATTTTACATATTCGGTTACATAATTCAGGAGACCAGGAAAGTAGAACATTTCTTTGGCCCTCTTATAAGTCCTAAAAACACCTGGATGGCCAGCCATCTTGGATGAGTGTGCAAGCTTCAGAGCGGCCTTCCTGAGGACATTGGGTATTACTACCTGCTGTACTGAACGATCGTTCAGCTCCGTAATCCTATGTAGCACACCGTCTTTCATCTCGAATTCATCAATAGGGCGGCTTGGCTTGTGGCACGGGAGCTTCTCTCCCTCCAAATACTCAATTATCTCCTTCCACCTGTTCTCTTCCAGTTGGTACTCTCTTAATTTTTCATTGTTCACATTCTCAATATTAACATCAACATTTATTGCTGCTACATTCCTACTCAATACGTCTGGTACATGGTGTGAGGCTCCTGGTTTATAAAGAATCTGGTACGAGTGTGCTGACAGTTCGTAACCCCATCTAGACATCCTAGGACAGCGAGTTTTCTTTTTAAATATGTGCACCAATGCCCTGTGATCTGTTATTATTTTAAAATGGCGCTGAAATACATACGGTTCAAAGTATCTCACACTTTCTACCACTGCCAAGGCTTCTTTATCAGTGATGGCATACCTGACTTCCGGTCCTTTAATCTTTCTGCTAAAATACGCTACTGGGTGTGGGTTATTTTCCTTGTCTCTTTGCATTAGGCAACCTCCTATTGCAACTGCTGAAGCGTCTGTATGTATCTCAAACTCTCTGGAAAAATCAGGAACCACTAATACCGGCTCACTTGTAAGCTCAGCCTTTAATTTTTCGTGAGCCAACTCATGTTCTTCTTTCCATACAAACTTAGCTTTCTTCTTAGTTAGATCTGTCAGTGGTGCTGCTAGCTCTGCAAAACCCTTAATATGTCTTCTAAAGTATCCTGCTGCACCTAGGAACCTCCTGACTTCCCTTGCTGTTCTAGGTCTTGGCATTTCAGATATTGCCTTACACTTATCAGGGTCAGGGCGAATCCCTTCAGGGCTTACCTGAAAGCCTAGAAATTTAAAGCTAGTGGCTGCTATTATACATTTCTTTGCATTCAACTTAAATCCTGCTTTATCCAGTAGTTTTAGTGTCTCCACAAGGTTGTCTACATGTTCTGGAAATGACCGGGAGTAGACTACCACATCATCAAGATATGCCAGTGAGTGTCTACCCAACACAGGGCTGAGGATGAAGTTTATAGCTCTTTGGAAGCTAGAGGGCGCGGTTTTTAACCCGTAGGGCATTCGTTTAAATTGGTATAATCTGACCCCATCTGAGAATGCTGTCTTCTCTCTATCTTCTTCTGAAACGGGGATGGCCCAATAAGCTGACTTAGCGTCCAAAGTCGAAAAATACTTAGCTGTTCCAAATGAATCAAGAATTTCCTGGATTAGGGGCAAGGGATAACTATCAGCTATTGTTAATTCATTCACTTTCCTATAATCCACACAGAACCGATAAGAGTTATCTGGTTTCTTTACCAACACTACAGGTGAGAGCCACGGTGATGAACTCGGTTCAATTACATCGTTCTGGAGCATGGTATTACATTCCTCCCTTATTACTCTCTTAGCCTCTTCTGGGAGTCTCCATTGACGGGTTTGGACAGGTAAACTGTCACCTGTAGGTATAGTATGCTCAATCTGGGGCAGCAAGCCTATATCTCCTTCATCCATTGAAAACAACTTTGGAAAGTTCCTTAAAGCATTCTTTATTATTTCCTTCTCAGAACATTTTAAATGATTTAGATTTACATCATTAAATGTCTTTTCCCTTTTACTTTCGTTCTGGGTGGGAGCGGCAGGCGTCACTACCCTTTCTGGGACTCTGGTATTAAGTGCTCCACATTGTTGACCTCGGCCAGGTAGCTTAACGGAGTCAGGTTCAAAAATTAAGTCTTTGGGGATAATCTCAGCTGATGTTAACCTTCTACCATTCTTGAATCTTAACGCTTTACTTGTCAGATTTATCACTGGTATTAAGATATGTCTTTTCTCAGAAACCTGGGCTAGATGATGAGGCACCAGGAAGGATTCTAGCTTCCCCGCTAATTGTAAGATACTTCCTGGCTCGACCTTCCTTCCCACTGAACCTTTAATAAATTTGAATGTATTAGGTGGACATACCTGGTTATATAATACATGAACTGCATAATCTGCGTCTGCAGAGTTCACATTAGGTAACTGCGCTTCAAAAAGTGATTTAGATGGGGTTTTGAATAATTTATTACTCCTACTCATAGAAGCTACTATTGAGGGATGTTCTATGAATTTTATTGGAAAGGAAACCTCATCCAGTATCAGCCGACTGGTTCCCCTTCCTTTGCCATACGACAAGAGGAAGTCAAACCTTCTGAGAAAATCCATACCTAAGAGTAAGTCCCCTGGAAACCTTACTCCAGACACTACTAAACAAGCGTGAACTTTATAACTTTCACCCAGTTCAAAGTACAGGTCCGTTTGTCCCTCGACATTAATATCATTACCATTTACAGCAGTAATATCTCTCTTAGCTTTGCTTATTTTACAACCCCTCCAGTTATTACATACATCTCGCTTAATTATTGACACCTGACTTCCCGTATCAATGAAAGCTACCAATTTTTTTCCATTTACTCTTATTTTAATCATAGGTCTTTCATCTTTGGTAACAAGGTTATCAGACCTATCTTTCTTAACCTTGTACCTTCTTCTTTCGTTAGGAACGAAAATTAGGGCAGTTGGCCCTAATATGGCCAATCCCGCCACACTCCCAGCATTGATTAGTTCTCCGAGCATTCTGTTTATTACGCCCACCACCGCCTGTCCTGCGGTGCGGGGGTATATACTTCTTCTCATTATTGGTTGTCGCCACATATGGTGACTCAGGTGTTACTCTCTCTGAGGCAACAATTCTATCTCCCTTTCTGTCTCTACCATATTCGGACTCGAGAGACATGGCATATTGAACTAGTTCTTCGAAGGTTTTAATCGCTAGTACCATAGCAACTCTAGTTCTCATCCAGACTGGCAACCCTTCACAAAATACCTGCTTTTTATAAAGCTCCAGCTGTTCTGCATTATATTTTAAAGTTCCGTTCACATCTTCCACCCTGGACCATACCAGACAACTGAAGTCCCTTAGAGTGTGTCCTTCCTTCAGTTGCAATTGTTCCAGGTATCGATGGATATTTTCAACTGATACTGCCGTCTGGAACCTATATCTTATAGCATCCTTGAAATTACTCCAGTCCTTTACGTTAATAAATTGTGGGAGACTAAATATGGATGCTGTGTTATCTACAATTGCCCTGAATCCCAGTGAAACTTTCATTTTTTCATCAGATATATTAAGCAAAATGGCCTCAATATTTTTAATCCAAGCTTCTACTTTGATATTTCTTTCGATGGGATTCCTCGGCAAATCTTCTACATGAAATTTCGGCAAATTTTCTAAATATGGCCTATCAACAATTACTGTCCCACACATAGAGGTTCCAACACTACTATCTGGAGCTGATGCCCCAGATAAAATCTTTTGCTGAAGCATAGGGTTCGTTGGGACGTTGAGTGGCTTGGTTAGGGAAGGATTGACCTGGGAAGGCTGGAGGCTCAGAAGTTGGGGTTGGGTCGGGAGTCCCGGTATATTAGATAAGGACCCATTCGGGGAAATACTGAATGGTTCCCCAGCTGTAGTTACAAGTGTGGGTGTTTGGTTAGTATTTACAGGAACAGCATTGGGCAGGTGAACACCTGACACAGCAGGGGAAGCTATGGTTACTGAGGGGTTAGGTATACTAGTAACTGTAGAACCAGGCGCAGAAGTGGGAACCCTATAGGCAGCTACCCCAGGGACTTGGGGAGCAGGTACAACAATAGGGGATTGAGGGTTACTCATAACTTGAGCAATAACACTATGAAGCACAGAGTTAAGATAAGGATACATACTATAGTCAGCATTAACTGGGTTATTAAAATACGGAGGTATGGGGTTAGTAGCATCCCGGGTTGGTAAAGTTGATACTCCCGGGCTAACAGCAGTGGTAGATGTATTAGATACCACTGGGGCCATAGTATTCGTGGTACTACTGGGGGTCACCGTGGAACCTATATTCGTTCCTGAGCCTTGGACCTGGGGATGGTTTGTCCCTGACATATGTACCCCTGAAGTATTATTTATCACTGAAATCTCATTTTCTTGATTATTTATACCCTCACTAACATTAATCACTGAATCTTGCTGTGGAACCATGTTGCTAGACCCTTCACTTGAGCCTGGTGCGAGATCACTAACATTGACGTTAGCCTCTGCCATTCTGTTCACGAGGAACTTCACCTGTATCCTACTGGATCGTCTGATTGCACTATTTAACGTCTTGCTACGCAAATTATATTTGGTCATCACCCACCTGACAACCATAAGAGTAGGATTGTCCTGGTTTATTCTTAAGGTTACGGTCACAGTGAACGGTAAAACAAATGATAGGCGACACAAAGAAATTAATATTTGGTTTTGATAGCAAAAACCGACCAGTCGTAAAGCACGTGAGCCGCGTTTAATGATAAACGCTAAACCGCTGCCACCATGTGAGACCTCTACCCACTCTACCGGAGGTATCCCAGCGAGTGAGCACGTCTCCTGTATATCCCAGTGCTTAACAAGCTAGGGAATAGCATATGAAGGTACAAATAAAAATGGGAACTATGGCTATAGTTTACTTAATAACATAAAAGGGCTAGAATACAACATATCCTGATGGAAATTTACACAATATAACAATTGACCTATGAGACTTATTACCAGGGGGAAGGGTAGATGTTATCAGTAACACGGACTAGTACTCACTCTTAATTCACCGACCAGCTGACCCGAGATTCCCAATGCGTGGTCCACTACACACGCGGCTGTCCAGAGCTCTCGCTCGACGGACCTGTCACCAACAACCTCCTTGCCCCGCTCTTCCCTGGGCTTATATCGTAGTCAAAGTACCCCCCTCCCCAATGGTGTATGTACCACGTGTTACGACCTGACGCCGAGGTCTGACGCTGTCAAGAACAAAAGACCTCAGACGTGGGCGTGCACTGGCTGGCGAATCAGCACAAGAATCCTCAAAGAAGGAACCTTGATGCTGGTGAGGGGCTCTTGATTTAGGGAATTGGGTCTATGCTCCAGTTCCCCGAGTTAAGCCAGAATACCTTCCACATCCCCTCCCACAGACGCTGTATTTCCATATTTGTAGGACTTAGGGGTAGCTACCTGGTTGGAAGGGGGTGTTTAGGCGTACACTGTTAGTGGCTCTAAAAACACCAAGAAGAAGAAGGGGGAGTTTTAAAGCACTGCTTTTACTATTTTATATGCAATTCTGAGGGAAATTTTGGGGGGAATTGAAACCCCCAAACCCCTCATCCTTTGGTGCCGCCACTGCCTCATAGGGTATATATATCCTACGAAATCCTAGTCTTAGAGACAAAAATATTGCCCAAATCTGAGTGGAAAATTAAAATGGGACAAACATGCCTTAACATGAAGGGATTATTATTATTATTATTATTATTATTATTATTATTATTATTATTATTATTATTATTATTATTATTATTACTATTATTATAATTATCATTACAGAGAAACTCTAAACCTGTCATTCAGCACTTGGGGAATGTGAAGTAATTACATTTAATCCATGGGTAAGGAAGGTAGTCCCAGTTCATTGGAGCAAGATTTTATTTGAATCGGGAAGCGCTAAGTCCATAGGGGTCATATAGTGCCTGAGGAAAGAGAGGATAAGTGCAGTTCCTCGGATCAAGAGCCCTTCACTGGCATAAAGGCATCTTCCTAGAGGGTCTGTTTGATCGAGAGCTTATTTAGAGCGTCTTGAATGGTTTTCTGACAAACCTCATTTTTTAGGTAAATTTCATAGATTTTCACACTTTTAAATCAGAATTACTGCTGCAATTGAATTTTATGCGTAAAGTAAGGAAAATTATTCTTACCAAAGGTGGTGGTATTAAAGTACCAGGGAAGAGAAAAACAACTGAGACTTTTCATACCAAGAGCTTTTAAGCTATAGCTTAGCTTATGATAAAGTCCAGCCCTGCCAGCCTGAAGACATCCTTATCCCTCCTTGAAGATTTAACAAGAAGAGAGCAAGGATTCCCAATTAAATTAAGTGGGCCCTCTACCTAAACCCTGGCAGAGTCAAACACCCACATTAGCACTCGAGTTAGTAACCAACTTTTTCCTGCATGACCACACAGATATTCACAGAAAAATGGAGCTGATATATAGTGCCCCAACAAATGATGTATATACTCAGCAAGCAAGGGTGAGGACAAAGGTCCCAAAAAGAGGATCAGGGAAATTTACCGATGCAATATCATGCCCATTCATTCTGCCCCAGGCTGAGACTCGTGGAACTCGGTGT